>NC_142065.1:131885003-132253753 GCF_059756535.1 Pantherophis guttatus
CCACCATGGTCAAGGCCTCAACACTTAGGTCCAGGAGTTTAGAGAAGGTAATCTCTAAAGCTTTCTTGAATTGCTTGAAAAAGATAAAAAGTCATGCCACAACCTTAAACAGGACTCTTTGGACTATAGCTAGTGGGAAGCTGTAGAGTTAGCAAATGAAGCAAAGCTTTTACTCCTTTTAAAGTTTAAAAGCAATGTGAGCCCCTTGCAGAACTCTTATAACTAATCATAATCATAAGTTTATTTGTCAAGCATATATAAGATAACAAGTAAAAGTATAAACATAATTTGAATACGTACATGAAAAGAGTAAGTAAAAAGGAATATTAGGACAGGGTTACATTACATTAGTTACATTATAACTAATGTAAGTAAATGATTCCTTTATCCTTTAAGAGACAAATTCAACAATAGAATTAATGAAAAATTATCCCAGTTTTTTGAGGGATGAATAGTTTGGTGAAACTGGGCTAGGAATTAGGAAAAAAGAGGCAAACACAAACCTGTTAAAGATAATGCTGAGTACAATCAAGTCTCATTGTATTTACAGTTTGGACTGAAGAGGACAGAAAAGTGATCTGTCTCATTGATTCGTTATCCTGTGGCACAAATACAATCAAATCAGAGATTGCAGGCACAAGAGTTCCAGCTTTTTGAAAATATGACTGTGGCCTGCTGCAGAGTCAATGGGGTATCCTTGATATTTGCTTAGGGTGGTACATGGAATGGGGATGATCAGTGCAAAAAATCTTGGTGCTACTGACTGGACCAACCCTTATGCAGCAGCATGGTCACTCTTTCTGTCATCTAGTGGTTTTCTGGATTTTTGAAGTCCAGATCTGAAGATTGTAGCACTGCACATCTTAAGAGTACCCCCAAACAATTGCACGTGAAGACATCTGTTCCCTTCAATGTAGCAATACCACTTAGACTTATCACCCTTAGCTCTTTAACCAATTGCTGGTATTGGGATTGTGGGTCCTATCTGAGAGATTTGCCTTGTGGTTGGACAGCATGCTTATGTCCTTTTCGTGATGGTATACTTTGACTGAATTAGAGATGGAAGCAAAATGGAGGTAATACAGTCCTCCCATAGACTTGCTGTCAGGGTAATTTTCATCCTCCAAAGGTCATTCTGAGTCTTTGTGCTTGCAAATATTGTAATCTCAGCCTCATTCCAGCAAGGCCCAGTACATGGTTTGTCTACATTCTGAAATAAATCAAGACATTCCATGATGGGAATATACCAGAGAAAACCTTCAGCAGGTTTTTCCATAATAGACAAAAAACAGTAGGTTTTAAGTTCCATAATAGAATAGTTCATTTATCTGTAAATAAATGAAGTAGATGAATTAGGAATGAATTTCCAGAAGTAGAGAGTAGAGTGATTTTTCTTATTATATGTGTATATATGGAGAGTGATGACTCAGCAGTGAAAGCTGTAAAGTTGTAAAGCTGGCAGCCCAGGTTTGAAACCTGAGCGCTGCATGACAGGGTGAGCCCCAGTTACTTGCCTAGCTCCTGCCCACCTAGCAGTTCAAAACAGGCAAATGCGAGTAGCTAAATAGATATCATTTCAATGGGAAGGTAAGAACATTTTGTGTGCCTTGGTGTATAGTCATGCTGGCCACATGACCATGGAAATGTCTTTGGATGATGCTGGCTTCCTTGGCTAAGAAATAAAGATGAGCACTGTCCCCTAGAGTCAGACAGGATTCCCTATTCATTGTCTTGTAATATATACAGTATGTCCAGTGGTGGGTTCCTCCCGGTTCGGTCCGGTTCGGCAGAGCCGGTAGCGGTGGCGATATGATGTCACCGAACCGGTTCTCCCCCCACCCCGCACCCCCATGTTATTCTTACCTTTTATTTGGTCCCACCCCCAATCTATTGCTGCCTCCTGAGTCCCAGCTGATGACTAGAGGGAAAAAAACTGTTTAAACTCTTGCCGTGGGGCTTCAAAGGGCCATCCTACAGCTGATCAGTGTTAAAAGCAAACAAATGAGTCGGGTTGTAAGTGCGAGGACTGGTCGTAAGTGTGAGGACCTTCCAGAAATGACTCTGACCAGCTAGGCATGCCCACCTAGTGACATGACCTCCAAGCCACACCCACAAAATAAGCCACGCCCACAGAACCGGTAGTAAAAAAATTTAGAACCCACCCCTGAGTATGTCCCTTAAAAATTGCTCTCATGTTCTATTTTAACCTTTTCCAATCTGGAGAAATGGGAATTGTGGGAGTTGTATTTTAATATATAGTGTCATTTTCCCAGACAGATTCAGAAGGGGAGTAGATGGTCTCGAGGAGAATCCTCGAGCCAGTCCTGGTGGATCCCTCCATTGTTGCTTTTCCTCCATCTTCCCTGAGTCTTTACACCACCTGAGGGTCGGGTTGGCGCTCAGGGCTCAGGACCCCAGACAGCACCCCAGCGATTGGGGAGCTGGGTTGAATTTTTAGAGGAGATTCGGTTTAATGTTGTTTTTCCAGGCACTAAATGTGGCAGTCCTGAAGCTCCAAAGAAAAGATGGCTCCAGGGCTGACATATAGTTTAACTGCAGCAGGTTGGGACAAGCTATTCACTTCTTCAGGAAATTTGAAGCAAGAAACAATAGTCATAGGAAAGAAACGGGAGACAAGGAGACAGTTAGGAACATGAACTCTGGATGCTTACAAGCCAGCTTTGGTCTTTTCTAATTAAAAATCAAACTTGGGAACAAATTCAAGAAATAAATAAAAAGGTAGTTGAAGGCACAACTAAAGATATGTCTGTGGGTCAGAGATAAGAGCTTGAGTTCAAAATTTGGAGTGAATTATGGATTGTGTATGAAATAGCCTTAAATACATGAGCCATTTGTCTTCACAATAGGACACTTGCCTTATATAAAGGAAATCCAACTGCAAGAACATAAATGGTATCTAAAAGTTTACCTTCTAACATCTCACAGATGATACCGGTACTAGAAATTTCCCAATACTTTGGGTATTGCTTTTCATATCCTAAATGCTGAAAAATATTTGGCATGCACTGTACTTGCCCAAACTCGGTGGCTCAGTGGTTTAAAAGATGCCAGAGAAGGTCTATGCGTTAGTGGTTCAAGTCCTACCATCGCATGACAGGGTGAGCTCCCATCACTTGCCTCAGTTCCTGCCAACCTAGCAGTTTGAAAGCAGGTAAATGCAAGTAAATAAATAGGTACCACTTTAGTGATGGTTTTCTGTGTTTTGCTGCATGCTTTGCACTGAGGTGTGATGTCATGCGGGCCACATGACCATGGAAACATCTTCAAACAGTGCTGACTCAATGACTTAAAGAAATGGAGATGAGCACTGCCCTCTAAAGTTGGCTACAACTAGCAGAGTAAAACCCACAGAAGGACATTTATTGTACTTGAATTCCTTTGGAGGAAAGAATGTCAATGACTTTAGGAGTTTCCTGACTATTTTGCTGATTACTCAAACCAAAAAAGAGAATTGTCAATAAATTGTAAATTATCTGGCTCGCTCTCTATACCCTCAGATGCTTTGAATCTTTCAGCTAATTCTTTGTTCTCTCTTTATTTGCCTTTGCCCCTCTGAAATCTGGCTAGGCTGGTTCTTGAGAACAGATATTCTTTATTAAAATAAGCCCAGGTAGCTCCACCCCTTTTCATTGCTAGGATGGCAAATTAGGAGGGACATTGTGGAGTCTTTTTGTGAATGCCACAAAATGCCAAAACTTTTCCACAGCAGTAGTGACTGCATTCCCCCCCCCCAATAATCCTCCTTCCTGGTAGTATGACAGCATTCTGCAGAATGAGTAGTTACATCATTGTTGTATGTAGTAGTTATATCATTTGCAGGGAGGACCTGCTTTTTGCTGTCTTTTAGGAAGCCCCTTGTGATGATGTTAGTGTTTTGTTGAAAAAAAAAAAAGATGATTGCCAGAAAATAATCACAAGAAAGAATAAGACAAGGCAAACTCCTGCTGCCCTTCAATTTAGGTCCTTTTCCCTAAAAAAGAAATATTGAGCCAAAAATTCAAATATATGTCAATACCAGAGGTGGTATTTAGCAGGTTCTGACCAGTTCTGGAGAACCGGTAGCGGAAATTTTGAGTAGTTCGGAGAATTGGTAAATACCACCTCTAACTGGCCCTCCTCCCATCTATTCTCTGCCTCCCGAGTCCCAGCTGATTGGGAGGAAATGGGGATTTTGCAGGAACCTTCCCCTGGAGTGGGAAGGGAATGGAGATTTTACAGTATCCTTCCACTGGAGTGGGGAGAGAATGGAGATTTTACAGTATCCTTCCCCTGCCACGCCCACCAAGCCACACCCACAGAACCAGCAATAAAAAAAATTGAATCCCACCACTGGTCAATACAACTTTAAAAAGGAGGTTAGATTCTCCCTAAGTTAAATAATAGTGTACTGTGGCCTTCCTTATTCCCATGCTGGTTGTGAATTTTGAGTATGGAAATGCAAGCTTATCTAAAGGATCTCTGATTTCCAGTGACATCTCTTTTGTGGGAGGTGAAAATCAGAGGCAATTCCAGAATGCAGTGAACAAACTTCTCATTCCAGACAGACATAACATGATCCTGAGGAAGCTTGGCAGACATCTCATTGCTACCTCTCAGTATTTTTTTAGCCTATCTCTTTAAATAGTTTTCATTTATTTATTTTTTCATTTACTGATTACTGATCATTTATTCTTGTACCAAGGCATAAGTAGGACTATCTGGCCTCTAGAGCAAACCTCTCAGCTGGGACCTTCTTGTGGTGAGGGAGCCTCTTCCCCAGGCTGAAGCCATTGATGCTGACAAGGAGAAAGGGAAGAAAGAATCATTTATTCTCTGCTGCCACAGCGGTAGCAACTAGGCAACTTCAAAATGAGAAATATTAAAGTAGTTAATAATCATGATGTGCCAATACACGTTTTAAAAGGCTGCATCATTCTAGCAAGCCACAACAGCACAACACAATAAGGAAGAAGTTCTCAAATCTTGCAATTCTGTGACTTCATAGAGTAGGATTGACATTTCTCATCAACATAGCATCATACAACCAGGAATTGGGTCTCGGTAATTCAAACATTGAGCAATGGAGTGGTTTTGGAATGTAAGACTTATAGAAAACATGTTTAGCATTCTTCCATGTAAAGAATTCCCATTGAATTTCATGGAATTTCTTGATAATAAAAGATTAACATTTTGAACCGGGTTATTCTATCAGAGAACTGAAAACACAAGGAGAGATAGACTGCTGTCTCTCTTGAGTATGGAGGATGAAAGAGTGCTTAGAGACACAATTTTCCTCATTTAACTGCCCTCTCTTTATAATATTGCTGATGTGGTACACAGACAATTAAAACAATGTTCAAGGCACTACTAGTTTGGTAGTTAAAACTGTTTTGTGCCCAGGGCTCTACTATGTTTGTGTATACATAAAAATAAGGAAAAAATGTTAATTCATAAGTCTCAATTATACACATCAAGTTTTATTTGAAAATATATATATACAATTCTTCATTTGCTGCTTAAGTCCCAGTATTTTCAATAAAATTAGAGCTAAGATAACTGGTTGCATAAGTTGACTCCAGAAAGCTCAGAGCATGATCATGCCAAGGCTTTGGATTTGGTTATTTACATACAGTCTAATACTTGTCCAGATCTGCCTAGACAAGCAAGAAAATGGGAAGATTTTACTTAGCAGCTCTGAATGATCAAGAAAAATAAACAAAAACCAGACTGAATCAGTTAAATAAGATCACTGAGAGTAGACAGAGGTCCTGTAAAATGTCTTTCCCTCAAATTCTACTTCACTGACAAGAGGAATCTTATTGGGGTGGGCTAGAAATTGTAATCATCTTCAGAAGCAAAACACAGGACTATTATTCACTCTTCAGGACATTACAATATAAATAAGACTTCTGGACACCTGTATACCATTCACATATTATGCTAATCTGTGGTTAATTGAACAAGCAGTCTAGAAAATGAACAAAGAACTGAGAACTTGCTTGGCCAGTTAGTAGTTTATTTTGCTCTCTTTTCCTAACTCTTCTGTCTTACCACTCAGTGTAAGACTTTAGATGGAAGATTTTGGCAAGATACAAAAACCATGGAGAAGCGCCAAACAAAAGGTACTGTTTCAGGTGGTACAGGTGGTCCTCACCTAATGACCGCTCATTCAAAACTGTTTGTGATCTGCAGTGATTCACTTAACAATGGCAACTGGAAGTGCTGGAATTTCCATCACTAAGTGGCATGGTCATGTGACACCATGTTTTGTGCAGGAAATGGAAATGGTTACCCATATGTTATAATTGAAGTGGATAAACCAGGAACAAGCGAGAACTGTCTGAACTCAGTTCTTGTGTGTCATAAGACTCTATCAATACTGACTTTCAAAAGAACAAAATGCTCAGACTGAAGTGGCTGTTTAGTATCTGGTCACTGCTGCTGAACAAAAACTTTGGGAAAATACTAATCTGAAGACTAGATCAGAAATCTTTGCAAAGTAGGGAGAACCATTTTTATTTTCAGAATAAAAAAGAAGAGTCTGCATGGCAATTGCCTAACATTACAAGAGCTGTTCAGAAATCTAGTTAAGAGATCTCTGCTAAACATGCGAAGATGCTCCAAAGAGAGGGGAGCAATTCCAGCCCAGCTGCTAGGCAAAAGTCTAGAGAAGAAATCTTTTTGGCTTAGATGAGTTTACAAAATGTCAGTCTACCATATAGAAGGAGGGCTGCATCCCCTCAACCTACATACTAGAGTTGAATTGTGTAACTTGCTAAGCTTGCTAAGATGGAAATTTTGACACCATTGCAATCTCCCCAAAATCTAGCTGTTTTTCTCATTTGGGCCCCCATTACTTTGATTTAACTAGTGGCTTTTGCTCACTAATCAGAAAAATGAATTTACAAATCTTGATCTACGCTTTATATTTTGTTAGGTTCATCAGCATAGAGGTGTCTGTGTGTGCATATGTATATAAAATTGCTTGTGTGCCAGTGGTGAAATCCAAATTTTTTTACTACCGGTTCTGTGGGCGTGGCTTGGTGGGCATGGTGTGGCTTGGTGGGTGTGGCTTGGTGGGCATGGCAGGGGAAGGATACTGCAAAATCCCCATTCCCTCTCCACTCCTTGGGGAAGGATATTGCAAAATCTCCATTCCTACCCCACTCTGGGATCAGCCAGAGGTGGTATTTGCTGGTTCTCCGAACTACTCAAAATTTCTACTACCAGTTCTCCAACTACTCAAAATTCCATTACCGGTTCTCCAGAACCTGTCAGAACCTGATGGATTTCACCCCTGATGTGTGCTCATGTATATAAGAGTGCTTTAATACAGGAGGACCTTCAGGATGCAATATGTCTCTCTTCCAAAATTCATGGGTCCCAACAACATGAAACGTGAGTGTTAAGCTAAACTATGTTCAGAGTAGTTCTGATTCAGTTGCCTCAGTGCAATCTCTAAATGGCAATCATTTATTCAAATGGAATGAATCTAACAGATTCATCTGAGAGCAGCACAAAGGTGGCAGACTAAACTGTTTGCCAAATTCTCAAATTGCTGAGAATAATCATTTTCTTCATTCCTCTCCCTTTTTATTTGCAGAGGCCCACACTGAGTTCCGTTTCTGAGTCACACCAACCTGCAACGGATTCTGGGATTGGCTTTATTTCCATAACAAAGAGTCCACGTCTTATTAGGCATTTAATATTTCCTTCCAGCATCTCCCTCTTCATTCTAGCTGCACAGTTTGTTTGGTTACAGTTTTCTTCTTTCGTGTGTGAGACTCCTACTGAACTAATCAAGGCTGAGAGGATTGAGGGCTGAAAAATCTTGAGCAATGCCCGATAGATTAAAAGACCTTGAGGTTAAGCGCAGGGCAAAACAAAATACCCTTGAGTAGCAGTGCAAACCAGTGTTTTATTCCTTTTCCTGTTACTGAAAGGAAAGGTTAAGTGATTTAGAAAGCATTGCTTCATATCTAGCTTTAAGATGTAAGCTAAAAAGCTCTGACCTATTAATCAGAGAAGCTCCAGGAATACAGTTACACAGGCTTTTTAAACCCATCAAATATAATTCTTGGGAAAAGCAGTAAGAATAAAACAGACTGGAATTTATCACTAACCAAGTAGCTTCTCCTACATTTACCTTTGAAGGTAATATGGAAATCCAGTTGGTTCACTAAGATAGGCCAATAAAAACATTTTATGCCAGTACTTCGCCATCTATACTAGCTGCCAAATCCATCTCTGGATCCAATTCAGAGCGTTGTTTTTAATCTTTAAAGGCTTAGGATGACTTAAATGCAGGGGTGAAATGCTCCCAGTTCGGACCGGATTGCCCGATCCAGTAGTAATGGCGGCGAGTGGTTCAGAGAACCTGCCCCCCCATACCCAGTTGAGCTGTGCAATCATCAGAGGCTTTTTTTAATTTTTAAAGGCATTTTTTCTACAACCTCTTTGTTGTGTCCTCGGAGCTGCTGAAGGAGCGTAGAGCATGCTGACGAAACACGACCTGATTGGTTTATTGCCACATCCCTTCAGGCGGGAAAATTAAGGCTTCCTATTTGTTGTTGTTTTTGACAGCTCAGTATATAAGAGCTGTCAACTCTTTATAATGTAGATTTTCTGTTCAGGAGTTGCTTTTGTTGTCAATAAATGGTTCGTGTTACAAGCTGTCTCCTCATTCATTCAGACCCTCACAGAGTTTATAATACTCTTCAGCCGAAAAAATGCTTTTAAAAGTAAAAAAAAAAAGCCTCTGATGATCGCGCGGCTCAGCTGGGATCATCAGAGGCTTTTAAAAGCATTTTTTCTATAACCTCTTCAGCTGACCGCTCTTCAGCTTTGGCCGGAGAAGTTGTAGAAAAAATGGTTTTAAAAGTAAAAAAAAAAAAAAAAAGTTGGCCACGCCCACCCAGTCACATCACCCTCCCACCAAGCCACGCCCACAGAACCGGTAGTAACAAATTTTACATTTCACCATTGCTTAAATGACTTAGAAACAGGTTACCTGAGGGAACACTTTCTCCTGTATGTACCAGTCCAGCTCTTCCACTGAAGTTCTCTTCCAGGTCCCCCACCAAAAGAGGTGAGGCAACTGTCTCCAAAGAGAGAGCATGTTACATGATGGCACCCTGTTTATGAAATTCTTCTCCAGAAAGATTTAACCGACTTCCAAACTAGCATCATTTCAACACCAGGTGAAGTCCTTTCTATTTTCCCCTGTTCTTTTTTTTATTAACTTGACTCTTAATTATATTTTATTTATAATTTAATTTGCATAGTTTTAGATTTTGAATGACTGCCTTGCTGCTGTCTAGTTTACATGCAGTTTTGACTTTGTATTCTACTTGGTGTTGTTTTACAGGACTTTGTTCAAATCACATTTTTAATATGCTTTATGGTAAACTGCGCTGAGAAATATGGATATTGGGTGTTTTTTTTTTAATATAGAAAATTAAATTGGATAAAATTAGAAGAAAAAAGTCCTACAGGAAGGCAATAGCAAACCACTTCTATGTGGTTTTTCAGAAGACAATATTAATAAGTGCACAAAGTGCTAAGCTTGGCATGAAGAAGAGTTTGCTGAGTCTCTTTTAGTGAGAAGGGAAATGCATAAGGGACCATTCCATATGAAAAGCCTTTCCTAATAGGTTTTGTTCTACCTGATTGCAACACTGGCTATTGCATTAATATTATATACATCTTTTAATTTTCATTATTGAAAACATGACTTAAGATGTCGATATTTGATTTCTAGATGGAAGAAAATTATAGAGTAGTAAGTGCTTGTGTAGGGATAAGAAATACATCTCCATTTGAAACAGGGACATTCATATTAATAGGAAGGTTTTCACACATAAAATAACCTGAATAATACCTTTGATCAGTTCATGAGGTGTTTGATTTTAGCAGCTATGTTTTAAATGGCCTGGTTTGTATATTTGATTGCTGCACCATAGTGACTGCCTTGTTCAGTGACCATTCACAATGATGAAAAGGCAACTTTACAACCAATCCTTCCATTTTTGACCTTATTTATAAAGTAAACAAAAGTTGAAGTAAGATCAGTTGCAGATTTACGTAGTGATTACTTTGCTTAATGATGGAATTGCCAGTCCCAATAATGGTAGCTAAATGAGTGTTTCCTGATCTGGCAGCATATTTAAAAAATGTAAGTGACTTTTCCTATCTTTTACTCCAGAAAATGAGCGCTTGATGTTTTTTTCCTAGAATATAGAAAAGAGCTGTGGTGGTGCAGTAGTTAGAATGCAGTATTGCAAGCTAATTCTGCTGACTGCCAGGAGTTCAATCCTTACCAGCTCAAGGTTGATTCAGTCTTCCAGGACAATAAAATGAGGACCCATATTGTTGGGGGCAATATGTCGACTCTGTAAACTGATTAGAGAGGGCTGTAAAGCACTATAAAGTCGTATATAAGTCTAAGTGCTATTGCCATTGCTATATATCAAGAATTAGTTCCTCTCATCCATCCAAATGAGTTAGGGTGAGCTATTTTGCTGAACCAGAGCCAAAATTATAGAGTGTTAATGTCTAAACTGCCAATTTCCAGCAATTCTATCTCCCTTTCTTCAATGCCAGTTTGTGAGAGAGGTGTTAGGCTGAGAGATAGCACATTGCTCAAAGTCACCAAGTGAAATACATAGATTGGAATGAGAATCTGAAAATGAGTATTTTAGTTTTAGGCTGGTTCTTTAATTACGATACCATATCAATGGCTTGGATTATTTTGGTAGAGCTAAATAGTGTGTGCTCCTCTCAAACAATGAGATTAGTTTGAAATATTTTATCTTTGTGTTCAAGCCGGAAGAGAAATAAGGACCAAGCAAAATTTATGCTGACTCCCATATAGTTAATTCCCTTTGTATGTACAGCACTGAAGTTGACTCATGTGAGTTGGCTGACTCTCTGAACTTTCTTAAATTAGACGTGACCCACAGAGGCCTAAAGCACGTTGCTTTAACTTGTCTGTTGTTAAATTCTCGCCCCCAAGCCCTGTTTGATTATGAAAAGTTGCCCTGTGGAATGAAGTTGGCCTCTGGCTTATGGAAAATGTTCACATCTTCAAAAAGTGGCTTCTTGAATTGGCATCTAACTGAATTATTAGAAACACTCAGCAGCTGGAGGGAAAGAATTACACATTAAAAAGTTGCTCGGTAGTTTTCTTCCTCCTTAAGGTAGGGTTTTTTTTAAAAAAAGAAAGGCTTACAATGGGACTGATATATAAAAGAAAGATGAATTGAGAGAAAACAGGAGAAAATATTTTTTTGATTATTTTTTTTTGACAATATAGCCAGTGACAAGAGATCATTGTGAAAGAGACAAAGTCAAATAGCAGTGATATCTAGCTTCGCTCACATCAATGCCCCAACACATCCAGAAGTATTTTAAGGCAATTGATAGATAGATAGATAGATAGATAGATAGATAGATAGATAGATAGATAGATAGATAGATAGATAATGAAAACAAAGTACTACCTTCTAGGGAGTATGGAACAAAGTGGGAAGTAAAGAGCCTCAGAACAAAGGATTTTGTAAACCTGTTGCAACTTCTAACCATTCCAGTTGGGTAAAACAGCAGTAGAGGATTAGAGTCAGGGTTACCTTCAAAATTGGAGAAGAGGGATCTAAATCTTAGGAGTTGATGCCAACACATAAATATATCTGGATTCTCCTTTATTGTAAAGTTTTATTTTTTGCATAGATAGGCTACTTCTCCTTGAAGTAAAACTTTTATCTCATTTTGCTGAGTCCTTCAAGGACCTTTATCCAGTTTCTAAATGTAGGAGTTTGAGTATCTGAAATGTGAAGCTACACTGTACTAATCATTTTGAAGAAAGGAACACAACATATACTTCTCAAAAACACTGAAAAACTAGTCTGTATCCTTGTTTTAGATACATTTGACTACCTTTAAATCTAGACATATCCCCCAGACAGGGTACTTTCTGTTTGTTTGTTTTTTCTAGAAAAGAATTAGAAAGGGATAGCCAGTGAAGCAATAATCTTGGCACAGGAAAATAAGCCAGAATTTTTAGCTTGGTTTTTGGGAGAGAACTAGAAAGCAGACCTGAGTACTTTTAAAATAAAACATTGTGCTTCTTGTTTAAAAAAAAAACAATTCTGAGAATTTGGTCCCCTAAATTTTGGCAGCACAAGCAAAAGATTTTAGAGCTGCATAGAATATATGGGTCAAAAATTGCTTACCCTAATTTAGAACAACTTGATTAATACAAGCACTCCAGGTACAGAAAACTGTTATTAATCTTGCCTTTAATTTTATGTCTGATTGGATGAGGATTTTTCTTTAAAAAAAAAATCTAGAGATAGTGGAAGAGATATATCTGGCATGAGTTTATCCAAAGATACTTACTGCATGTTCTAGTAGACACTGTTAGTGTAAAAATCAAAGGTGATTCTAGCCATAGTCAATCATTCCCTTTTTACATTTCCAGACAAGACAATCCAGTGTGGTTAGGAACCAATCTTTTGGCAGTTTGTGACTCATGCCAATTTTGCTGACCAAAAACTCTAACATAAGCCCTAGAGTTCTATGACTGATGCTTTTTTCTCAGTTTTAAACTCTATAACTTGACCACTGGCCACATACATACACCCCTTACAAAAGCAGCCATCACCTTCATTTAGGGTAGAAATACAGAAGTGGATAGATTTACAAGCTGAAACATTATTAGCCCCAACATGAGACACAATAATTGTCTATTTGTGGCAGGAGGTATTTCCTTTCCTCAGCATAATCACTAATCTTTACCTCCCTATTGGTTCCCACAAGGAGGAATAAAAAGAGTAAACTGGGGATCCCAAGATGCAACTCAATGCATATGTCCTTTGCAGTTAACAATGAAAGTTGTTGGTATCTGTCATGGATTAGTTCATAAACAATGATGTTATATGACATTTGATTTTTATTTCAAATATGACCTATATCCATGAACCAAATAAATAAATATGTGGAACACTTTTTCTGCTTTGTTTTCCAAACTTGTGAAATACTTTATCATAAATCAAAGAATAAAAGAAAAAAAATAATACCTTAATATTTATGAAAATTATTTATATGGATCAGTCAAAAAAAAAAAAAGTAGCAAATTAACATGCCTGGTTACCAATGATAAGTTTGCTTTGTTGCTGAAATGGGAGAAAGAAATATATTTATGGAGTTGAATTTGGAAATGTTCCTATAACAGAGACTTTCCCCAAATCATTTTGAGGAAATAAATAGAAATGTGGGTCTCATTTTTAATGAGATTGGATTTAGGTTCATAAATGAACTTCAAAAGTAAGTGACTCACTAAGATAACTGTTATATTGTCATTCATTTTACTGGGTAGCATGACTCAAATTTTCATTATTTCAAGGTGAACGAGTTACTCAAGTGTGCCTTTTTATATTGTTTATTACAAGTAGAAAATATACGGAGATAAACAGTAAATTATTCCTCTGAGGTAGATTTTCTAGGTCTTAATATCTAGGGATAAATCTTGCATCCCATAATGTTTTTTCCCAGATTTTAACCTTTTAAAAACTTTTTCTGCTGTGTTTGTATGTAATCCATTCCAGTTGCATCAGACCTTCTTCAAGAGAGTTTATCTGAGAGAAAAATGGGAGAGAGAGTCAAAATATTGAGGAGTAATGATTGAAAGTATGCTTCTCTTATCAGCACAAAGATTTTAAAAAGAAATAAATTCAAACATTGGTGAATGCTTCCTCACTTATGGATGCAAACACTTAAATACAAGTCCTGTTACCTTCTTG
This sequence comes from Pantherophis guttatus, assembly GCF_059756535.1. Lineage (NCBI taxonomy): Eukaryota > Metazoa > Chordata > Lepidosauria > Squamata > Colubridae > Pantherophis > Pantherophis guttatus. The sequence continues at coordinate 131,898,803 of NC_142065.1, forward strand.
GAATCTCAGGGGAATTTTTCCTGAAAACCATGTATTTATTTTTTCTTTCTTTTCAGCCTATGCTCACGAGGAGAGCAGGTTTCTTTGTCAGAGGAAACGTATGGCCACTTTTTGAACAAATATTTCTAAGTCTGCCCAGCCTTAGCCAGGGTAATATGAAATGAAACTGCTTTGGGAATGAACCAAAACATGTGCATGTTCATTATCACTGTCATTGGTGCACTGTTATGGATGGATCACAGAGAAAATAGATCTCTATAAATCTGCTGATTTTGGCAGGAAAAGGGAAACAAGTTGTGACAAATGACTAACACTTAGCTTCCCCTTTGTGGGTCTGTTCAGTCTTTCTTTCAAAGTCTGTTTTTGTAAATCAACTAAGATGCCCCAAACAGGGACAATCCGAGTCAAATTTGGATGCAATATAAATACCATATAACTAAGTTTTAGTTTTCAAAATTCCATGGAAGGAATTTTGCTTGTACTTCCTTCCAGGAAGGAAGTACAAGCAAATGAGCAAACTCATTGATGTTACTTACACAGAAACCTTTGAAACAACTGGTGATCTGATCTTTCAAAATAGTTTTGGAAGTGGGGGAAGAGTATCTCAAGCACCCAGGAGAATTAACTTTGTGGAGGATAGAAATAAAATGGGAGGGGCTCCCAGGAAGGCAATAAAAAAATACAAGCAAAAGGAAAATGATTGACCCAGGATTTCCTTTCCACAGTAACTTTTGGGATCTCCAGAACTTAAAATGGAGTAGTTTATTAGGGAAAACTTGGTAGTAGCCAAGAAAGCCTTGGTAGTACAGGGGTTTAAGGCACCCTGTTATTAAGCTTATTAAGACCAGATGCCTGCAATTACTGCAGGGTTCGAATCTCGCCAAGGCTCAAGGTTGACTCAGCCTTCCATCCTTTCTAAGGTAGGTGAAATGAGGACCCAGTTTGTGGGGGCAATAAGCTGACTTTGTATAAATATACAAAAGGATGAAGGCTATTGCTGAGCACATTGTAAGCCGCCCTGAGTCTTTGGAGAAGGGCGGCATATAAATCAAATAAAAAAAAAAAATAAAAAAATAAAAAAAAATTCTTTGTGTTTAAGGAATAATTCTTTAATTTCAGTACAACGTTGAGAAATATTAAAAAATATACAAAGTTCACTTCGAACTGATGGTAGAAGCAGTCGGTTACGTTCGTCGGTCCACAAATTTCCCATGACGCTGAAAATTCGTTCAACGTTTGCATTTGATACCGGAATTGATGCACAATACTGGAACAGTTTCAGTAAACTCAGAGCTGGCTCTTTCTTGAAAAAAGTATGTCCACTTATCAAGGGATGAATCGCCCTGCAGATGAACATAAACTTCTTCTAAGGCAGAAATTTCATCGAAGAGAGTGTTGGGTGGAAGTTCTTCTTGCCATGGTGATAATAACCAGATGTTCGTCATTTCTTCTAAAGTTGGAGGATTATTGCGATCAATTAGATTGAAACAACTTAGCGTCTCATATAATGAATTGGTGAAATTATACCACTTTTCTAGGTACGCAATGGCTCTTTGATACACGTTGATGGCTTCTTTCTTGAACTTTTGCATGGCATTCTCAGGCAAATGTTTTTTACGTAAGGCAAATAAAACTTTCATTCCAAAAAACTGCTCATCGTATTTTTTTTTTGCAAAGAATCACACAGCTCTTACACATGATAATGTGAAGATCACATGCAAGAATTTTCTTGCTTTCCAGCTTCAGTAGGGTGTCTTGCATTATTGACATGAAGAAGTGCGTGAAATATAAATACAATTCTGAAATTGTTGGTTCATCATCCTTTGCGAGTTCATTTTCCTGATCTGAAATAAGGTTCCAGATAACCTTATGGCACTCATCAGATCCAAAAGAAATAAAATACGATTTTAGGGGTATCCAGTTTAAAAGAAGTCTTTCGACCACTTTAAACAAACTTAACCAACGTGTTGGAACATGGCGCAAAACTTCATGGAATTCTGACTCGCAAAACTTACGTACCATTTCATCATAAAGCTTTTGAATAAAAAAAAAGTCCACTATTTTGTGAAAAAAAAATAGTGAACATAATGTGAAAAAAGCGGACTGTCCGCTCAAATAGTGGACACTTGGCAACCCTACTGGTCTGTTCCCTATTCAATGATAAGGGGTTATATAAGCCATAGAATTATGTTTTGTCTTCACAATTACCTCACTAAAGGATTTTTTGCACTGGCTTCCCAAGAGGCTGATCCAGTTCATTTCCAATTCATTCTCATTAATAATGAATCAGTATTTTTTGTTTTTAATTCAAACATGGTTATTCAGCTTGCTTGAAATTAAAGGTGGTGGTGGGTTGGTATTTTTTTTGGGGGGGGTAGATTAGGCTAACTGCTGGAAAGAGACCCCAGAACATGGAAAATTTAAAAAGGAAGGCCAAGGATTGAAGGGTGGGTAAAATGTACGCAATATAGTGAAAAGGGGGAATCTGAAAAAAGATGGAAAATGAGGCTTGAAAGAAAGGAATGTGCTCTGTGGCAAAATTTGGCCAATTATCATTTGATAGAAATGTCATGGTAATTACATTCAAGATATTTTCTGCTAATGAGGGAGAGAAATTCAGGGAGTGTGTCTGAAGAAATTCAAGCAAAGCAGGTTGGGGAAAATAGTCTGTACTTGAGAGAATAGACTGGCAATGGAATTTTCTTTCAGAAGAAAACAGTTGGAAGGGCAGAATTTAAGGGAAGCTAGGCTGATGTTTGTTTGCTTATTGATTTATCTGCAAAGCTTATAAACCACTCTGATGTTCCATTGATAGGAAGGAAGTATACAAGTAAAAGACATTTGGGGTTGAGGGCTATAAGTCATGGACCAAGGAGTTCAACTATGTGAGGTCTGGAGACTAAACTTTGACAAGACACTCTGTCATCTTGTCACTTCTATTATATATGTATGCCAAAAAGAGAGGGGTGGGCATGACAGATCGAGAGAAAAAATATGCAGTTAATTCTGTTATGGGTGGGGGGAAGCATATTAATTTGGGTCTTTGACAGAAAGGCTTTTGATGTTCCAAGAACGTTTTAAATAGGCCAGAAGTAGTATGGGTTGTTGGGGTTGATATATTTATGTGTATGAATGAGGGAGACAAGGAATTATAATTCTGAAAAGCCTTATTGTGAACATATGATTTTAAAAAGGACCCAGTGGTTTATATTAGAGATATTTCTGGTTATAAAGAGGCCAGAAATAGTGGCTTATCACTATACTGACATACAAAAGATCACTTTTAAGCAGAAGCTTGTTAAAGATTCACAAATGACTGGTTGTTTTTTCCACAATCAATGTTTAATATAGAACATTTCTAAACAGGTCCTTTTAGACTGCTTAATTTGTGGTTATTTGTTTTCCATTTCCTATTTACACTTTGCCTCCAAGTTATTCTCTACAGCTATTTTTAGATCCCATTTGTTACTCCAAGGAACCATTCTCTGAGAACAAGACTTTCCTTCAGTTCCTGAACATGGAGGCATCTGTGTCATCAATATGTGTCCATTTCATGAGACAAGGATCTGTACACTTCCAGTCGTTGCATCACACGTTTAACATACCTGAGACATGATTCAGTTAATTAAGAAACTAACTTGGTTGAGATGACATATTATATCCCACACTGAGCTACAAATTAGTTTAGTATGACGTAACCATGGTTCTTTACTCATCAGCCAGTGGGAGGGCATTTGGAGAACTGACTTGGTTTTGCAAATACCTCAAGCTCTGTTACTAGGCTGATGCCATGAAAAGAAGGCCTGGCATCAAAGAGAGTTAATTCAGAAGGAAAACAGCTAAGATAAACTTTCTCCAGGATTAGTAAGAAAAAAGAGAATATGATGGAACAAAGGCCATTTGATATGTTGCTCTTTGAGGTCAGAAAATAGACATTCCTAGGAAACTAGAAAAGTTCTGTGGTAACTCCACAGGTTGGCTATTACCAAAAAGGAACTGATTACCTGAACAATGGCACTGTATGATAGCCCTCAAAAAATAATAGACCAGAAGTAAGAATATTTATCTGTCTAATGGGCAGCAGAGTAGTCGACACACAACACACAACACACACACACACACACACACACACACACACGGACCCTAAAGTTTTTTTTATAGCTCAACAACCTCACACACAGGCAATCATAGCTTATCACTCCAGAAACAAAGGCCCAAGTCACAAATAATATTTCACCTCCCTGGCCTTGAAATCAAGGGTGATGCAGTACTTGAAACCTGCCTAGACAAATTTCTGGGAGATCAATATTCCTATTTTCATTCAGCCAGATTTTGGTAGCATACATTAGATTTGCTTAATCATCCAAAATTCATGAATGAACAGGCAGGTCTGACATTCACCTTGCAGTAGTTTGAGTCTGGATGTCCTGTCAATCTAACCACCAGGTTCTCATGATAGGGTTACTGAATAGAAAAAGAACAACTTGGCACTTCTTGGTGAGTTCATATTTTTAAAAGAAGAAATTAGTTTACTTCAAAATTTGATCAACAATCATCGCATGTTTTAAAAATAGCAGGACATAAAAGTACAACTCCAAACTGGCATTACAAGATAATCTAATGCTATTTTATTTTCTCTTTCAGGATTCTCTCACTCCACACAGTGCACTTGTCTAATATCATGGTGCTTAAGTTCGATTTATCTAAAGATGTTAATAGGATGGATTAAAATAAGCCTTTAAGAAGAAAGGCTTCAGCTGCCTGTAAATTGCTGTGAAACTTTTCTGAATTTGCAGAAAGAATTTACTTGACCATTCTTCAGAATCTTTATAGGGGTTTTTTTCCATTATGAGAAAGATGGCTTTCTTAAACTCAGTTCCTTTTTTTCTAATATATATCCTGTGTTCTCAATTACATTTCCCTTTGTGTGGAAAAAACACTTGTCATTTTATATTTCTCTGTCTCTCCCTCCCTCCCTCTGTCTCTTCCTCCCTCCCTCTCCCATCATTAAATAATATAAAGGGGCAAACATTGCAGTGTTAAACTTCAAATAATCTCTCTCTCTCTCTCTCTTTTGTTTTGTGTGTATGTGTGCTGGAAACATAATCTTCCTCAAATAACCACATCCTGTAGTAATATCTGGCACTCCTCATATTATTCTAAAGAGCCTGAAAGGAGGGGAATTTAGACTTACCTGCTAGAGATTATGATTTTGAGAAGTTGCTTAACTTAATAAAATATTGACATATGTTTCTATGTACAGGTAACCTGGGTATAATTCAATGTTTATTTAAAAACAGCACCTAGACTCCATCAAGCAAATGAGGATAAATTAAAAGGCTAGATTGCTATGCTTCTGTACAACGCTTCTCTGCATAGCATGATTTTGTGAATTTTTTTATTTCTTGATTGACAATAACAAGAGGCACATACTTGAGGACTTCTAGCTCAGATAGTCGCCAGAAGTTTAACAATGCAGTTGTGCAGAAACATAGTAAATTTAGGCTTTGTAAATCATTTGGGTCGGGGATTACATAGAGACCAGGAGCTCCTCTGTGTGCAAACAGGTGTGAGGAACCAAATTATATTTGAAAAGCTGGAGAAAACTTACAACAGAAAGTTGTGGCCACTAGTAATTTTCTGGAGGAATTCTTGGGAAGTAATCAGATTAGGAATCCCTGCCAATGAATATGTTTCTCCATTTAAGGTCGAGGGAAAAATAGATTTGGATTGCAAACATTCAGGTGATCATTAAATAGTAACAAAGAGATTTAAAATTATTTTTGCCCCTCCCCCAACCGAAATCTAATGCCTCTACATATTCTGTTAATGGATTACTCTGTCCAGGTCAGCCATTGAACACTTGGATGCAGTGCATTATATTCTTGATAGGCTAAATGATCACAATGGCCTTTTATATGCTGGAAAATGCTTTGGATTATGTAGCAGGCAAAGAAAATAATATTTAAGCCTATATGGCTATATGTCCTCATCTACAAACATCAATTTCCCATATATAGGAAGAATACATTGTTTAGATCTTTACGTAAGTATCATGAGGGATATATACAGGTAGTCCTCTACTTACGATCACAACTGAGCCCAAAATTTCTAGTGCTAAGTGAGACAGTTGTTAAGTGAATTTTATTCCATTTTATGACCTTTCTTGCCATAGTTGTTAAGTGAATCACTGCAGTTATTAAGTTAGTAACATGGTTGTTAAGTGAATCTGCCTTCCCCATTGACTTTGCTTGACAGAAGTTCACAAAAGGTGACCACATGACCCTAGGGCACCACAATCATCATAAGTATGAGTCAGTTGTCAAGTGTCTGAATTTTGATCACATGACTATGAAGATGCTACAGTGGTCGTAAGTATGAAAAATGGTCAAAAGTCACTTTTTTCAGTGCCATTGTAACTTTGAACTTTGAACTAAATGAACTGTTGTAAGTTGTGGACTACCTGTATAGTGGATATAAAATGTGTACACATCAGGGTGAAATTCAGCTGGTTTTATCTGGCTCGGGTGAACCAGTAGAGCCGGTGGCAGGAGGCTCCACCCAACTGCCCAGAGATCATCACATCCCATTTTTGACCCTCTGCCCATGCATGGGTCTGCGCATGTGTGGAGGAGGCACGTGCACTCCCATTGGCAAACCGGTAGCGAAGTTAAGTGAATTTCACCCCTGGTACACACCCCTATTAAAATGCCAGGTTTTTAAGATGTAAAAAAATCAGACCAAATTAATCACCTCAGAATTTTTTCTACCCTTTATTAAAACAATTCAATTGAAAAACAAACTGAAATATTTTAGTGGATGGTGTCCTTTTACTGCTGACTATATATATATATATATAGTGCAAAATGACTGCTGACATAAGCCTGATGATGACAGATGGGATTCTGCCGAAACGTCGCTTCTACCCTTTTAGGGATATATCCACAATTACATGGGAAGAAACCCGAAATATTAACTATACACACATACATACCCGTGAAAACTTACATAAACACACACACACACACACACACACACACACACACACACACACACACACATATATATATATATATATATATATATATATATATATATATATATATATATATATATATATAGTATATATATATATATACATATATATATATATACACATATACACACACACCAAGGGAATTAATAATTGGAATAAGAAACATATACTGTGTATAATTTGTGCTGAGGTAATGTTTAAGTAGACATTAAGTAATAATTATTTCTCTTCTTTAATATATATTTTTACTGAAGAGACTTTTTAACAAGGTGCAACCAACACCGATATTAGAAAAGAAACAAAGAAAATAAGAAGGAATAGTGAATAAGTAATGAAAATAGAAAAAGAAATACAAAAGAACAAAGAACAAAGAACAAAGAAAAGAGTGCTGTATAAAGAAGCGGCTTTCACTCTTTTTGACAAAGGTTATAAATACATTTATGTTTTGCTCCCCCTCTCTCTCGTTCAGTTTACACCCATAAATCAAGCTCACATTTCTCTTTTTTTAAAGCAAAAAATGATAACAAGTTTCCAGCCTCAGATAAATGTAGTTGTTGATATCACCCAAGTTAATTTTGCTGTCTCTACTAGTTCTGTCACTTTCAAAACCATTCCTTATTGTGGGTATTTCAGAATCTTTCCATTTTTGTGCAGATAATAGTCTCACAACAGTAATCCTACACAAAAATAATCTTTTATGGCTCCTTATTAATTGGTTGTCCATTAATTCCAGCAAGAAAAGTTTTGACTTCAGTTGAATAATAATCTTAAAAATTCATAGTTAATAAACTTTACACAACTAAGGTTAAACTAAGGATGAAAATAAAAGGGTCACTTTAATGAGATAGGGATTTAATGAGATAGAGATTTATTTCAAATCAAAATGCTGCTTTTTGCTGATGTTCAATCAATAGATATGAACCTATATTTTTTTCCTAGCTGAAGTGAGTTCAGTATGTGTTTTCTCTGAACTAGGAGTTGATTGGGAATTTGCTGGGTACAAAAATAATCTGGAAATTACTTATAGAAGTTTTCCAGCAGCTTTCAAATTAAGTAAAAAATGTCGGTTTGTTTGGGCATAGCATGTGAACATAGTGGTAGTGTTTTGCTGCTTAGGGATTTGGAATTAAAATATTTCATGAACCAAGCCAAATGATAAACATATACTCATATTTTATAATGGTTTCTGTGTAATAAGAGATCTGTACTCTTATCAAATCTGACTTGGTAAACTTCATCTGCTTTATTTATCTCTGTTCTTTTCAGCGGTTCCAAGTCTTTGTTGGTTAAATTGACAGATATTGGATTACACTTTGCTAAATTCTTCTTTTATAAAAATTGAAAGCAGAGACTTACAGCCTTTAATACTGGCAAACAAATAATTAGAATATATTATGATTCCACTGTACTTAATTAAAACGATTGGCATAAAGTTATGTACTTGTTCAGGGCTGCTTGTTCTGCCTCTTGGAGGGTGGTAAGCATGTAATAATGGTTACCTCTTAAGTCAGGACAGCAACATTATTATAGATTTTATGAAGAAGAATTCTGATTTCATGCAGCTCTTGGAGTGTAGGGGCAAAACATAAAACTAATCCATGATTCTTCCCCATCATAAGGAATCTGATCTAGACAATTCATCAGCCAAGAATATAAAGTATAAATGTGGTCAGTAAGGTGTGGATTTGTACTTCTTTCCTCCCCATATGACATTTGAATTGAGGCAAATATATGTTGGCTCCTTATTTGTTTAATGATGCTACTGGAGAATTCTGGGGAAGTTAAAAAAAAAATTTGAAGGAAAAAGTTGGCAAGATGTGGTACTGAAGTCATTGTGTGACTTGTTGGAGTTTACCTTAGCATGATATGTGAACTTAGCTATATTAGTATGATGTGGTATATCAAACAAAGCATCATTTAGTATTATGACAGCCAGACTATGATGGCTATTTCAACAAAAGTGGTTTAACAAAATATGATTTTATATGATATATCAACATTGCCAACATTCCAACATTCAATTGTTTCTATTCATATTATTGGGTTTCTTTATTCCATTTTTCCTGAATGTTACTAGTCCATTTTGCCTTTTTAGACATTTTGCAGTGCTTTTGAATATCTTAGTGGAGTTGCAATTTTTTTCCCAGTTCCCTAAATCTCTAAAGCAGGAAAAGATCCATCAGAATATGTATGTTATAAGATCAAACTTTGTATGCTATTTTAGTCACATAATTTACAGGCACATCAGTTAAAGAATAATTAAACAAAAAAGAATCTTCATCAATATGAACACATTCTAAATGGCTGTTAAAAATGGTTGTCTTCTTATACCATTCACTGGGGGCTGCCACTTTAGTAAATAGCAGTGGAATATAATATACAGTTTTGCGGCACTTTTATAGTCTGAAAAATTTATCATTAAGGCATCATACCTCCCTCCAAATGCACTAGGTGCATTTCTCTGTTCTGAAAACCATAATTCAAGCAATGTATAAATCCCATTTAAAGAACTGATCATAATTTATTTATTTTTTAAGACATTGTTGGCCTTTTGCTAAATTCAGCTCCACTGTGACTGAAATAGGACAAGTGAGGTTACTGTAATTCTGAACCAATTTGGAACTTTTAAATTAAGACTAAATGCCAAACAAACTGATGTCTTCCATATAGCATATGACTAAGGTTCTTTTAATGAAAATGTCTTCAGATTTTGGAAGTTCCAGCTACAACCCATTTGGAAATTGTCAATTGGGAGGAAAGCTACCATACAGAGATTGGGATGACCATTTGTCTCTTATTTAAATAATAGGATGTAACATTGCATCTAGGAATAAAGATAGACTTCTTTTCCACCATTGCTTTTTTAAAATAATTCTTCTAAAGCACATAGCCTCAACAGAATTAAATTGGAGGCTTTTAAAAAAAAGAAGCAAGAGGCTATAAAAATGTGTTGTTGCTCTAGGGTTGTTCAGTATTGTCTTTAAAACTTTGCACAATCACACTATGCAGCCATTTAAAAAAAGCAATCCAATTTATTATAACAGGAGCAAGCTACAGATAGTCAGTGGGTCAATACATACAGTAAATGCATGATTGTGCTGCTCCTTGCATCTAGATTAATTACAAGGACATGCTTACTAAATAAGGAAGTTTTTTCAATTGCACTTTGTCCTAAAATGAACAGGTTCAAGGACTTAATGGGATCAAATGGGTAGACAAAGATATATATAATTCCCTTGGATTTTAGCAACATGCAAGACAACTTCTCTTCACAGGGCCCCAATCTTTATTATTGTGAGTGATCAATCATGTAGATGTAGAAAATGTAGAAGACAGCAAAAAAATATAGATGGGTCTTTAATCATTTTCAGTCTGTTAATTGTAAAATAAGAACAGTCAATGTAGTAAGTTGCAGGTCATTTGACATTTCTACAGCAAAAATTATGGTAATGAATTTGTGAAAACTTCAGGAAAATTTATAAATGTTAACCCATACATAGGAATACAACTTCCTTTTTATAATGCCATTATTTACCACCAGAGCTCTTAGTTTCACTATATTGTGCATTATCTAAATTAAATGCACAATAGTATGCAAACCAGATGTAACTAAATCACTGCAGAAAATAGCAATAGCGCTTAGATTTATATACCACTTCATAGTGCTTTACAGCCCTCTCTAAGCAGCTTTACAAAGTCAGCATATTGCCCCCAATGATTTGGACCCTCGTTTTACTGACCTCGGGAGGATGGAAGGCTGAGTCAACCTTGAACAGGTCAGGATCGAACTGCTGGCAGTCTGCAGAGTTAGCCTGCAATACTGCATTCTGACCACTGTGCCACCATAGCTTATAGTTACCCCTCCTTACATTTTATGCCTTACTTTAGCAGGTTTATGTTGGTTGGATAGAGTGATTCCTTAATATTTGGACTATTTACTGATTAGACTGGTGGTGTCTGGAGTAGAATGGAGATTCCGTCGGGAAATGTCATAATACACTTATTGGTGTAGAATAAATTAATACGTTATTTATTTATTCTTGAACATAAACAACACTTTGCTTGTTCCAGTAGGTGTAAATTAGCATAACAAAAGTAGAAAGGGTTGTGTTAGCACACATTGTTATGTATGATAATTGTTATGTCTTGAGTTTTACATGGACCAGTGCAGAATGAAGTTTTTGCATTTCATGCTGTTTGGCCTTTGTCCTCTTTCCCTCTCTGCTCATGAAATAAATATTGGACAATGGAGATAAGATTTCAGTTTGATGATGTCAACCCATTACGTCAGAATATATCTTTGAAATACCATGGTACTCTGGAGGAGAATATGGGGAAAAGTGATTCACATGCAGTGGGGTGTGTTGCTACTGGTTCGTCTTGGATCGGGCGAACTGGTAGCAGCAGTGGCGGGAGGCTCCGCCCCCCACCGTGCACGCATGCACATATGCACGCATGCCCACAAGCGAACTGGTAGCAACAGGTTTTGAAATCCACTACTGTTCACATGGTTTTATACTATAACATAACATTCCCCCTAGTTTTCCTATTTTTAACTGAGATTATGAAAACCCTTGCCCATGAAAGTTTTTTTATTATTTGATATTGGAAAAAGTTATGGGCATACCTTGTTTCTATGAATATAATTTTATAAAGAGGTCCTACAAGTTGTTCTGATGGAAAGGATCAGTGCATGGTATATGGATGTAGTAAACCTCATGACTTGGAGAAAGGACGGAAGAATATATGCCCAAGTATTTTCTTAATTGTTATTGAACTGCTAACCAAATGGAAACGTGCATAGCACCAGAGTAGAGTAGATTATTTTAAAACCTCAAGCCTCTTCCAAGTTGATTTTCCAACATTTCTCTTGGTCTCTGATTCCTGACACTTTTTATGACTTCAGATTTTGTGTCTGTCATCACTTCATTTGCACCCAGATCTCAATTCTGACTTTGTTCAGTTATAAAGTATTCTGTCTCTCAGAACAATGACATCTGACTAGGTATAGATGCAAAGTTTTTTTCTGAGCTGTTTCCCAGGCTTTTTTCTACTGCCTGGCAGTATGTGCACCAAATTTATGAAAGAGGGGTAGGATCACAACCTATTGTCCCTAATTTAATTCCTTTCTCCTAACAGCATCTTTTGCCCTCCTGATATCCTGGTACATTTTTTAAATGTTCAGAGATGTGGTGCAGTTCCTGTACAACAATGCCACCAGCTCCATCCACTGCGCCATTGGCATCACTGAACCATTTTCCACCCGAGTGGATGTCCACTAAGGGTCCATCCTCTCATTACTCCTGTTCATTTTATGCATGGGCACAGTGACTGTGAACCTGCAAACACTGCATCCAGGGACCTTACTCTTTGCTGAAAATGTTATGCTGTCTTGTGAGACTTGGGATGGAATTGAGGGATTGGTCAACCAATGGAAAACATGGCTCAACAAATTTGGACTGCAACTTAATTTGGTGAAAACTGAATACCTGGAATATGGCATCCAGATAGACATCATCATCAAATAGTACTTGTTAAAAGGAAAGTTCAGATTTCTGCAGCTATGTACTTTTCTGCATTTTTACATTATCCATCTTGTACAAGGAGTTTAAAATAATTCAGGAGAGGTAAAGTGGGCAGACATGTCTGTGTTATATATTTTCTTGTTTATTATTGCTATTTTTACTTCTATTTTCTCTGTTTCCTTCCTATATTTACAACGATACACTTGATAGTTGTACATGTGTGCATATACATATACACACATATACACACACTTTTGTCAATAATTTTATTGACGTTTATTGATGTTTTAATGAACATGGTAAAAAGCAATACAAACTAAAAAAAACTAGAAGAAAAAAGAAAAGTAAAAGTTCAGAAGGTGCAGAAAAAAAGAAATAGAAATAAAAAAGAAAAAATAGATGAGAAAAAAGGGCAACAAAGACAATGATATAGAAGTGGCTTTCAACTTCCACCACTCTGAGCATAAACCAATATACTAACTTTTCACCCTCTTTAAACTTATAGGTTAAAAAAAAAGCTCTTCTGCTTCTTGTCTAACTTTTATCTATATGCAGTCCAAAAATTATCATCTTTTCAATCCTAGTTCTGCAAATTGTCCATTATGAGTTATCATAAATATCAAACACATAGTTTATCCCTGGTCAAATAGTTCAGCCTTATCTTCCATAATTTTACTCTGCACAGTCTTGATGGTTAAATCATTTCAATGGCTTTGGTCTTTCATTGGAATGGGGTTTTTCCCCCATTTAAAATAAGTCTTCAAAGCTTTCACTATCCAACATTGTAAATCCCATAAAGACAAATTGTCCAGGATTTTGTGTTTTAGCTATTCCATGTTCTCATCCTTTTCTTTCCATAAAAAGTCATTGCCCTGAATTTTTTGTCACAACTGTCCATGTACACATCTTTTTCTGGATTTATCTTTTATGTTCTCGATTTGGTAATTTCAATTTTGTTGTTGTCCATGCCTTCAAACAGTATAATGTCTATGACAAATAAAAGTTTTTAAGTTTTTTTGTATCATCTTCTAAAATCATCATCATCATCTTTATCCATTGTAATCTTTTTGAGTTAATTGGTTATTAGTATTTTAGTCCATGTGTCAAGAAACTCTCTAAGATAAGATAAAATTACTGTATAGCTGTTATAGCCATTTTAACTCTTTTCTGCCTGGTTCTTTAGTTCCCTCTAGTGTTCCCTTTACAACCTTCATCAAAGCACAGTTCCTAATATGGATTTAGTTCCATTTCAATAATTTCCCATCTTTATTTAATTATATACTTGTTTTTCAAATGTTACATCCCTCATAAAGAACGATAATCCAAATCTCTCTGCTTTCCCAGTTTGTTTAAAACTTTCTTAAATCAAAATCCTTGTTTTGCCTATTGTATATTATTTATTATTATATTATTTCAAGTTATTAAATCTTTGTTTAAAATTTCTTAAATCCAAAAAAAAAAAAAGGTAAAATTGTGTAAAATTAAGTCTGTACTATTCATAAAGAGGTTAAATTGAATGTTTCCAAATTAGATTAGACAATGAATTTGACTGGTGGAAAGAGTCTTATCGTTGTGGAAAGACTCCACCACTGCTAAAAACAAAGATGTCATTTCCCTGAATTCCCTGAATGGTAGAGTGTTGTTTTATGGTCTCCTTCTAAGGAGCTGCCATTCAGAACACTCATGGATGATCTCCCGAACTCAGCTTCTCTGAAGAGATTTGAAAATGGTCTACTCATTGGTCTTTTATTTTTAAGTCATGACTCACACCAGAAATGTGTGTGTGTGTATGTATTCAGAATAAAAGTATAGACTCCACCACCAATAATTGTTCAATTATTATACAGATAAAAAAGAAAAGAAAAAGGTGCAGTGAAGTTGATAAGCCTCCTCCTCCTTAGCTCTATAGCAGCGGTCACCAACAGGTGGTCCGTGGAGCACTGATGGTCCGTGAGAAAATTTTGGTGGTCCGCAGAAAAATTATTTGCATTTTTTATATTGCACTAAATCAGGGGTACTCAAACTATGGCCCCTGGGCTGGATATGTGTTTGTATTGCTGCAGAGAGTCTCCCCCTTCGGGGTCTTTTTGTGTGGGTTGGAGGGAGGCAGAAATTGCGACTTAGGGTCTGTTTCAGCCTTCTGGTGTGGAGCTTTGGGCAAAGGCTGGAGGGAAGTGCCACTGGTAGCAAAGAGCTGGAGGGCCTCATTCCAGTGGGGCTGCCTCATGGCCTGGAACTGGCTGACCATCTCAGCCCACTGAGCCTCCTGGCGCCGGTAGCTGGTCTTGCATTCAGGCAGGTCTTCCCTCTGCTTGGAAAGCCTATGCTCATAGTCCTCAGTGAGGTGCTTCTGCTGAGCCTCCTTCTTGGTTAGATCCAATTTGAACTGAGCCAGCTGTCTTGCCAACTCTTTCTCGTGGTGGCTGCTTAGCTCCAACAACTGCTTCCTGTTGGGGCCCTAAGGAGCCCGGGCGGGCAGGCAAGTAGTGGCTGGGAGGGGAGGGGCAAGTAGAGGCCATTGAGGCGCCCCTCAATGTGAGTGACATTAAGTTGACCACACCCACCCAATCACATGACCACCTAGCCATACCCACCCAGCCGGTCATTAGGCAGATCATATTAGTGGTCCGCGGGATTTAAAATTATGAATTTAGGGGTCCCCAAGGTCCGAAATGTTGGGGACCCCTACTCTATAGCATACTTCTTCCTTTTTCCTATCATTCTTCTGCTTGAAAGAATGACAGAGTAAATGAATTTGAATAGGTTAAATCTGATAATGTGTTTTAAACTTTGGCTAGGTTCCAAGGAGCTCAAAGATGGTAAGCAGACCCAAGAAAATACTCTGCTACAAAGCTGTACTTAAATCTAGAATTATTGTGTGTTTTATATAACTAAGACTTTCCCAGTTAACTATATGAGATAACAATTGTATGTTGATGTGAAAGATTTATGATCAGATTTCTTGTATTACTAAAAATAAATAGCAGAAACAACAGAAAAGAAAGAGCATTGCAGAAAGAAAGAATATTAAGCTTCCCACCATCATTCCCTACAATGCTTATTTGTGGAAAACATACTATAATTGTAGGGATTAGTCTGAGATGATTCCTTTTTATGCTCCAAATCCTTCACCCAACAATCAGTTGAAGGGAGAAAGGGGAAGAGACAAAACATTTAAAGATCATGTTTCCATTCTTGTATCACCCCCAATTGTTGTCGCTTTTCCTTTAAATCTGAGTTTGTGGAAATGAAACAGGCATACAGACAAGCAATTTTGCTTATTTCCCAAAGGAAATGCTATATCTTCATATCGTATTAAGTTCACTTCTAGCCACAATTCCCCAAAGTCAGTGTCTGCTGCTTTATCCTCCCTCCTTTTATCACAGGGGCCGGCAATCTTTTTTCAGCTACAGACACAACAATATTTTAAAAATATATTCTGGTCCCAAGGGCTTTTGGGAGAAGAGTAGAAGTATAATGAAGTCACTGAAGGAGAAGGTGATAAAGATTACAAAGGGAGGTTTTAAAGTAGTGTTTCTCTCTTTTTGTAGTAATAATTTTTATTAAAGTTTAGAAACACAATGGTAAAAAAACCTAATACAAACTAAAAAGAATCTACAGAATAAAAAATGCAGAGAAAAAGAAAAAAGATACATAAAGAAATCCCCCCTCCTTCCAGACCAATAAAAATATCTTGAGTAATTTATAACCTTTTTTGATATTACTAAAAGATCTCTTATTCCCATACTTCCTCTCTTATCAATAGACAAATTATAAAATCTGTTCATTCAGTCCTAATCAACGATAACAATAAAGCCTGCCAGAAGCAATAATTTATACTGTATATTTTAACCTTAATAAAACAAATTAGTTTTATACCGGTATTATTTTTCTTTACTTCTAACACAATAATTTTCTATAAAAAATACAACAGAAGAAATCTCTTCCCTTAGCTTATCTGTTATCTACAAACAAATCTTTAAAGCCTAATCATTTGGTCCTAGTTAAAAGGAAGTCCATTAAGAGCTACCAGAAACAACACATATATTTTAATTTTGATCAAATAAATCCATTTTATATTCCTGCAGTTTATTTTTTTAGAAAGTTTGGCCTGTAATCCCTTCAATTTTTTTTTCTTTTTATGACCCTGTAATCGCTTTTATTGAGTTGGAGTCAGGGCGACTGAATGGAGCTGAGCGTTTACTGGACAGATGCCCTTCCTGATGTCTATGCAGAGTTTGCAGCAGATGTTTTCTGTTTATGCCCTGATAGAGAAATATTTAACCCGGCCTAGGACTCAAATTTACGAGTGGGAGGCGAGTGTCTTCTTCTCTAGGCCACTGCGCTGCTTTAATTCCTTCAAGTAATGTCCCACAAATTTATTTATTATTATTTTTTCTTTGTCTCCTCTTAGAAACTTTATTAATTTAACATGTCTCTTTTATAAAGGCAAGCAAGATAAAAAGCTATTCAAGGCACTTTTCTGATTTACTATTTGTTTTACATCACCTTTAATTATTAAGATATTAACCAATTTCATTTGTAAGTCTATTGTGTCATCTTTTTCCTTACCATTCTTGTAATCTGGCATTTTAAATCCACTTTTAGATCCACACTGAAATCATTCTTAGTCTCTATTTTGCCAGTATAATCTTTTCCTCTTCTGTAGCTTCTTTTAAATCCATTTTTATTTTAGCAGGCAATCTTAAAAGTAATTTCTGAGTTCTCTACTCCCATATATCTTTGAATTCTCCCACAGTCAAATAATATTGCTCCACTGCATTCATGGGCATCTTCTTCTTTAATTGTAATATTTAGTTGTCTCTAGTTGCCTCTAGTCAACCTTCAAAGTCCTGTCTTATCTTTTTTCTTCTTCCAATCAATAACAATTTTCCACAGGAGATTTTCTTATAGTTTATTTGAAAACTTTCATAAATATACAATATATTTATATATTTTACACAAATATATATATGTGTGTGTGTGTGTGTGTGTGTGTGTAAAAATTAAAACTCACAGAAAATATTCTTTCAAATCCTTCAGACCCCTTAATCCATTTCTAATTCTCCCAGATCAATGTTCTTGTCATCCTTTTACTATTTATTCAAAAATATTTTTTTCTTCATAAAGTCCTTAAACTTGCATGAAATGTCTTTCATCAAGGATAGAAGGAACCTTACACATGTAACGTAATTGCTGTTCTGGAGGTTCTTAACATCCAAAAGGCCATCAACAAACAATTTCCTAAAATGGCCAAGAAAGGAAGTATGCAAACCCAGTGTCTGTTAGAAGGCACTGAACCTCAGCTTAGGTGAGATGGTTTTACCCTGGTTCCCAGAGACCTAAAACCCACCAGAGAACACTGTGTTATGGGGGTCTAGGACAAGTCACCATGGTTGACTCACTGCAGCCAACTCGCACAGGACAACTCACCATGGGACAATTCAACGTGACCTCATGCTCTGGCTCACCCCAGCCTTATGGACTTCTAACTTGAGAAGACCCAAACCTAAAACAAGACAAGGCCTGGTGCAATTCACTTGCCCTTCTCTTGAGTTATCCCACATTGAATTGTCTCATGGCGAGTTGTCCCATGGCAAGTTGTCCATGGCAAGTTGTCCCTTGTCAGGTTGGCTGATGTGAGTCGGTTATTGTGAGATGTTCAGAGTGAGTCAGCCAGAGTTAGTTGTCCAATTCCAATCTTATGGTCTCTTTGTGGGGATCCTGGAGCACTTGGAGGCAATCCTGCCTCCCTCCTTGCTCTGGAGAAGGATTCTGAGGAGCAGATCCATTGACCAGCTCCTCTTTCCATCGTGGCCATCAGCCCCGCTCTCTGCAGAGTTATCTTCAATCCACCATTGCTTCCACAAAAGTCCTAAAGCAATGTTTCTCAATCTTGGCAACTCCCAGAATTCTCATCAGTGCCATGCTTCTTGTGGAATTCTGGGACTTGAAGTCTACACATCTGGAAATTGCCAAGGTTCTGAAACACTAGTTTAAAGCATAGGAGCAAAATCCAGTAAGTCACGTGAGGCTTTCTAGCTCTCTGAGATTCTGATATCCATCAGCAACTAACCCCCACACTTACTACTACTTTACTATCTTCTGCTTGGTATCTTTTCTGCAAATTAGAGTTGTCCATACACATTTTTCACAGGAGAGGAACAGAAACAAAGAGAGAGAGAAGGAACAGAATAAGGACAATTTTGATTTGGATAATATCTTTTTGCTTATATTCTTATATTATTTCAGACCTTGACATTAGTTAACATGAAAGGTGATGAAGATCATATTATGTGTGTATCTATGTTCAAATTTAATAAGTTTGATATTTAAGTCTTGTAAAAGTACTAATACTCAATTTTTGTGTTCTATCTTATTTAAAATATGTTTCCATTCATTGTACATCATTTTAAGCAGTATTGATTTCAGCTGTAAAACCTTGAACAGTCTTTAGAAATCATTATTGACCATATTGTTTTTGTTTGATATTCTCCAAGTGGTAAGACCACCCATATCATATTAGGTTGGGTGATCTCAATAGAATCAAAAGTGGAGCAGATTTTCATCATAAAAGGAAGAAAAGAGAACACTGGAAGGATGTTTGCTGAACTGACTGCACCATAGGTCACGGGTGGAATCCAGCAGATTCTGACAGGTCCTGGGGAACTGGTAGCGGAAATTTTGAGCAGTTCGGAGAACCAGCAAATACCACCTTTGGCTGGCCCCAGAGTGGGGTGGGAATGGAGATTTTGCAGTATCCTTCCCCTGACACGCCCACCAAACCATACTATACCACCAAGCCACACCCACAGAACCGGTAGTAAAAAAAATTGGATTTCACCACTGTCATTTTTCATTAGCTTATGCTGTAACATTAAATAAAATATAATGACAAAATGCAATATCGTATGTGTTTTGCAATCAGAAACAAAATATCTTTTGAAGCTAGGTATCTGCCTTTAATTTGGAGTGCAGTAACCTGATCTGAACTGACTACATACGAGGAACATTCCCAACTCCTATCTTTCTGAATCAGCATGTCTTCTGACTTTCTAAGATATTTTAATTATTTTTGGTAAGCTTTGTCCCAATCAATTAAAATCATGATTTTTTTTTCCTGCATGAAGTTTTTATATAAAGCAAGGAATATACAGGTTTTCATTTTTTTTCCAGGCAAGCTAACATTTCTATGCAATCCATCAAAATAATTAAACAAAAACAAAATTGATAATAAAATGTACAGACTAGTTTTTCAGATGTGGAGTCTGGATGAAACAATAAAAACCCAGGTCAACTAAATTGTTATATAAATTGTTGTTAAAGATTGTTGTTAAAGATAAATGTACAAGATTGACTTCCTATACTTTGATTATTTAACTGTCTGTGATTAAGAGTTAAATTAACGGTGCTTTCCTAGTTTTGAATAATATCCTTGCCAGAAATGTTTAAATATCACAATCGTCTATCTCACTACCTTTTGATGTTAATAGATGACCCCCAGATTTCCATAAAAAGCCATTTGGAACAACATGCGTCAAATTCAAACCAGGTGTACAAAAGGCAGCCCTATTGACTTCATGCTGATACCATCTGTGGTCAACTTGGCTGGCCCAAAATGCTATAGGGTGGATTTTTTGGCCGTGGGACATAATACTGCTGTTGGGTTTATATGTTCACAAAGCTAACCAGCAAGTTTCAGAAATTCAGTTTGTGCAAGATTTTGCATGTCTGGTTTCTTCCCTAAGAACAACATTCTGGATTGGTTTTGGATTTTATTTTTATTACAACAAACCACTTAATAGATTAAGATTAGTCATGATTAAATTAGTCATGATTAAGTTTAATTTATTGAGTTCAGTGGGCCTGTACTAAGCATGAGAGTGTCTGAATCCAATCTGTTATGAAGAACATCATCTAAAAATTTCACTAAAATAACTGGAATTAGCATAAGGATGCAGTTGTATTTGTATTCCCTGTTTATTAGCTCACCACTCAGCTCCAAAAACACATCAGTGAGAAGAGCAGTTTTTTAAAATCATTAGTAAATTGTTGCATACAAGTAGTCCTCGACCATAATTTAGCCCCAAATTTCTGATGCTAAGTGAGATAGTTGTTACGTAAGTTTTGATTCTTTTTATGGTATTTCTTGCCATGGTTGTAAAGTGAATCTCTGAAGCTGTTAAGTTAGTAACATAGATGTTAAGGAAATCTGTCTTCTCCATTGACATTTCTTGTCAGAAGGTCACAAAAGGAGATCACATGATCCTGGGACACTGCAACAATCAAAAAAATGAACCAGTTGCCAAGCATCTGAATTTTGATTATGGGATGCTGCAACAGTTGTAAATGAGAAAGAATGGTCTTAAGTCACCTTTTCAATGCTGTCGTAACTTTGAATGGTCACTAAATGAATTGTTGTAAGTGAAGAACTACCTGTATTAATTTTCTTGGCTTTTAAGTGTCTAGATCAGTGTTTCTCAACCTTGGAAGCTTGAAGATGGATGGACTTCAACTTCCAGAATCCCCTAGCCAGCGCTGGGGGATTTTCTATGAAAAATACATACAAAAACCTACGATAAAGGAAGAAAGCAAATACTTAGCCTCCATGGGGAGGGAATATATGGTAAGGGTGTGGCTAACTGATGAGGACCAATCAGTCCGAAATGATCTATATTAGTCTCCAATAGGCAGCAAAATGCTTGCTTGCTGTCTGAAGAAGCCTAAGATAGTGGATGTGATTTCACTGAGCTATGGCTGCAAACTTGGTTACGTAGGAAAATACCCGGTTGAAGAAAAATACACACAAAAACCTACGATAAAAGAAGAAAGCAAATATATACTGTATATTTGTTTTCTTCTCTTATAGTATGCCCTTTATGTGTATTTCTTCTCAGCCGGGTATTTTCCTACGTAAACCAAGATTTTCAAAATGCTGCCATAGCTCAGTGAAATCACATTCACATATGATTTTTAAAAGAAATAGCAATCTGGATACTAAGTCTTTTTGCTTCCAAACGATTCCAGCTCTTATCTCTTGGGATATGTGGGATGTTCTTTTCATCTTCAGTCAGCTGATTAAGAAGAACTTGAGGGAAGGCAGCACATTCATAATTAATGCTTAATTTCTGCCTTTAGAAAATCATTTTGAAAATCTTGGTTTACGTAGGAAAATACCCGGCTGAGCTGGTGCCTTCGGCTTCATGCCTGTGCGAGCAAAGCATGATCAGAGCTGCCGTCTCTCTATAAATACTGGTGGGGAGGTGTGGGGTGCTGGCTTTGTTGCTGTGAGAGGGTTGGTTGCCTGCGTTGTTACATCTTGATGAGTTGATGTTTGCAGATTAGTCAGCTGTTTCGTAACATTCTGTGTGGGTGAGGTCCTTGATGTGTGCTCATTAGTCTTTTGTGTTTTAACGACCTGGGTAATAGGCTGTGTGTTAACATCCTGAGTTCTAGTGTTGTGATATCCTGAGTTTTTTGATGAAATAGAGAAACACCCCCATAACATGAATAAACACGATGATACCTCCCGCCTACCGGACATCTGGAAACTAGCCCTAGTCAACAGAGGAGTCCCAGCCACCAAGATTAACACCGGATCCAAGATAACACATGACACCACCACCACTCATCCTCACCAGATTCAAATCCAAACCCATCCCATAGACAAAATACAACCACCATCCAAAAGGCAGACCACAGCGGCATCACCAGCTGCTACACCCCCCTCTGATCCCCACACAAAACAAACTGACACACGCCATGAACACATGGCAAGACCTCAAACTCAGAGCCAAACCAAAGCCCGGGATGTGGCATCACAGCCATCTGCTCAGGACATTACATTACACGCTTTGCTCGCACAATTCATAACTTGATGCTATCATGGTATCAATTGGTTGCCTTGAAAGCATTGTATTTTTACATGAAAACATTTGTTTTTATAATTACTTTACAAAGAGGAAAAAAAATCCCCCAATTTTCATAACTGCATTAAAAATATGATATACCACTAAGCTTAAAGGAACTAGAAAGGACTGGAAAATTATGCCACAAATAAAACTCTCTACAATTTGACCAAATTGAAGATGCTTTATTTTTAACAGCCCCTTCAGCCAAACAATCATTTCGATTTTCTGTGAACTAAACTGCAGATAAATTCTATCTGTGTAGAACAACTTCAATTTCCAGTTTACGTTTCCCAGCTGAATTTAAAGAAAAGCTTTGCATCATTTCTTATTGACAGACTGAATCATTGCCTCAGCATTTCACCATTGTCAATGTTAAAACAAGTACAAACATTAAAGCACGCATGTGGAATTTAACTGTTATGTGTAGAAAAACAAAAAAGGAGTTGTGCATCTGTTCATACATGTAGACCAGTGAGCTTGTATATTTAATATCTTCTGATGCTTTAGACGGAATGATACTGAGACAATTTCCTGGGGACTTGTGGTAATACTCATTAGCTATTCTGACACATTTTCTCTTGGAGCAATGTCAGAGAAGGATGTCTTGAAAAGAAATCCAACTTCAGTGATTAAAAGAATAATTCACACTAACATGAAAGCCGGTGTTTGGAGATGTAGCCTAGTACTGAATGTGCAATGTATATTTCTAACATATATACAAGAGCTTATTCAATATATATTATACTGGATCAGGCTGATTTTCTAAAGGCAGAAATTAAGCATTAATTATGAATGTGCTGCCTTCCCTCAAGTTCTTCTTAATCAGCTGACTGAAGATGAAAAGAACGTCCCACATATCCCAAGAGATAAGAGCTGGAATCATTTGGAAGCAAAAAGACTTAGTATCCGGATTGCAATTTCTTTTAAAAATCTCTGTGTATATGTATGTATGTTCATTTTACACACAGACACAGACACAGACACACACACACACACAGATGCATACATATACATGTATACTTTCTTATCTATAGTGATTTGGGAAACAGAGATAATCTGGTTGTGAAAATAAATGAAACTGAAAAATTTATAAGCGGCAAGGCCGGTTGATTATTCCAAATCCATATGGGGAGTTCATTATACTTCACCTTTTAGTGAAGCTTTCTATGTTTTAGTTCCATTGACCACATCTTCACAGTCTCACTTCAGAGCCTTATTTTTGTATGTCCTTGTTCCTTTTTCTGTTTTCCATAGCCACAGAAAAACATCTATATGCTAACACCAATGTGCTTTCCTTCAAAATAAAGTGTTACTTTTTTTAATGCAATTATTTCACAAGACCAAATCATATGCATCAGTAAACCCTATTTTTTTTACAACTCAAATAAAGGAAATCTGATGTCTATTCTTTCAAATGTGTTCTTTGTTATCTCCTTGATATATTCTTTTCTCAGATCAGAAGATTTAACAAGTATCTTCATGAATATATTGAGAAGCATGGAAGACCAGATAGAATCAACTACCATATTTTTTGGAGTATAAGACGCTCCGGACTATAAGACACACCTAACTTTTTTGGTGAGGAAAACAAGACAAAGAAATCTGCCTCTGCCTCTGCCTCTCAGCAATTTTGCCTTGTTGCAGCAAACAGCAAATAGCAAATAGCCTGCTTTACTTTCATTTTCGTTTTCAGCATAGCTTGATTAGCGCAAGGAAAAAAAAACAACCTGCTCCCAGCAATTTACCTCCTTGCAGCAAGCAGCAAGAAGAAACAGCCCATTTCAGCTTCAGCACAGCCTAATTAGCACAAGTTGATTGTCCGTTGGATCGGCCTCCTGATACCCAGCCGTTTCAGGCTGCAGGGATTGCCCATTGCCTATTGTTGCTCGGACTTCTGCTGCTTGCTGCAAGGAGTAAATTGCTGGGAGCAGGTTGTTTTTTTTTCCTTGTGCTAATTAAGCTATGCTGAAAACAAAAATGAAAATAAAGCAGGCTATTTGCTATTTGCTGTTCGCTGCAACAAGGCAAAATTGCTGAGAGGCAGAGGCCAAAGTGTGGTGGCCAATGGGTGGACGGGGCTACATTCAGTGTCTAAGACACACCTAAATTTTCACCCCCTTTTAGGGGGGGAAAGGTGCTTCTTATACTCTGAAAGATATGGTAGCATGTGACATGGAAAGATTTAAGGTCAGAAGAGTGGACTAAGCATTTCTATAGGTTGTTTTCTGTCATTGTGTTTTAAATGATTTCAAACTCCTTTAGTTATAGTCCTTAAGTGAGACCCATAATTTTCTGGAAGAGGAACGTTCCAAAGTCAACATGCTTAAGACACTACAATAGATATTTGTGAAGAAATACTTACTGAAATATATGAAGAATCACATCAGTATAAAATAGAAGTCCATACTTTGTGACTTTTGTTGTTTTAAGGACTGTGTATTAAAGACATATTTATGTGATTACATCAATTTGCAGGGCCTAGAAGGATGTAGTTAACCCAGAGCAACAGCCTATTGTTTGGAAAGGTATGTGTCACAGTAAAGCATTATCTACTACACTGTTGTATCCAGGCCTTGGAAAACACAACACAACACAACAAAACAATTCACAAAAGGAAGGAAGATAGACATAATAGGCCTATTTAAAAGCTCAGGGCATAAAAGACTTCTCATATTTGGCAATTTAATTAAAATACAGGAATAACAGGTGATTGTGGAAAAAATAATCCTTCTTCTTATATACATTACAGGCATAGATATTAAATACAGAGAGATTCAGGGCCATGCGTCTGGCTTTTCTCCTAAAGTGATATGGTCTGTCTTCCCTGCATCTTCACCTTAGTACTATTAGAAAAGCTTGTATGAAGACTAGTTGGTCCAAGGTACATCCAGAAAACTGCCTCACACAGCAAGGCAGAGTAGAGTAGGGCCATGATAGGAAAAGCTCATTAGAACCTTTGATAGAATCAAGGACCTGGAGCATGTAAGAGCCTATAAAAGGCCATTATTTATTTATTTATTTATTTATTTATTTATTTATTTATTTATTTATTTATTTATTTATTTATTTATTTATTTATTTATTTATTTATTTATTATTTTTTATTTATTTGTTTATTTATTGGTTCGATTTATATGCCGCCCTTTTCCGGAGACTCAGGGCGGCTTACAATGCGTTAAGCAATAGCCTTCATACTTTTTGTATATACCTGCTTAGTAGGGCTTTCGACCTCCCCCTAAGCTGTGTTCTTTTTTTATACAAAGTCAGCTTATTGCCCCCACAAACCGGGTCCTCATTTTACCTACCTCGAAAGGATGGAAGGCTGAGTCAACCTTGAGCCTGGTGAGATTTGAACTTGCAGTAATTGCAGGCAGCTGGTGTTACTTAACAGTGCTTTAGTCTGCTGCGCCACCAAGGCTCTTTGACTCTAAAAGTCAGAATGAGGAGTGATGCATTAGCAATGGAAAATTATTTGAAATTGAAAAGTGTGGTATGAAAATATTTTAACATGGTGACTCATTCCCATTTGAGTCTTTCCATGAACTTGGAGAGATTGAGGTTATTTCTGTAGCCCCACTGTTCACACGATGCCTCTTTTGCATGATACACATCTTAAGTAGGGGCTAGTAAGACATGCACACCGCAGTAGAATGCAGCAAACTATCTGTCCTTGTGGTAGACGTGCCATATTGCTTTTTATCTGAGAAGAAGGAGATTTGTTAATAATTGGCTGGACTATCATGTGGAGTTGATATATTGATTGGTCAAAAATTGCACAGGCCAAAAGTTGGCAAGTGCTCCTGAAAGGTAATGTAGTGGATAAGAGAGATTCTCCTTTCATGTAGTTTTTTTTTTTCTTTCAATTTTTGCTTTGCTTACCCTTTCCTCAACATTGCTACTCTGTCACACATTGTATTTTCTTTAGACCAAATAGGAGCTATCATTGGTATAACCCTGCCAACAGGCCAAGTTTCTCAACACAAATTTCTAGCAACTGGGAAAAGGTTAAAATATTTGTCTTTTCTGAAACACACACCCTAGCTATGATTGACATACCAGTTTGAGAAAACAAATATTGATTTGCAGAAATTTTTGCTGATCTTGTGTATTTATTTATCTATCTATCAAATTTTTACAGTGCCTAGCTCACCTAAGTGATTCTTGGCCTTTCTTATTCCACAAAATAAGTATACAGATACCTTTCTCTCCTTTCTGCTGTCATATATATGTCCAGGTATGTGCACCATGCGGGATTAGGCACATATATTCTACTTTTGCTCAAGAGGAGAAAGAAAAAGGGGCTTAGAATGGAGGAACCATCAGAATTTCTAGAATTCTTTTCTCCACAACCTTTTGCTGGATCCAGCCCAATTTTGCACTCTGGCTTCTTCCACTACCCCAAATTCAATCCTTTTCCAGTTCGTTTTCAGAAAGTTATCTTGCTGAAAGAATACCAAAGCAAATTAATCTAATTTCTTCCCAACATTCTTTTGGCTTGGAAAGAATTAAAGTAATCAAAGGAATATAGTCTAGATAGCCACGGATAGATAGCATCCCTGTTCTTTCCAATCTTGCATTTATATAACTGGAAAAAACCCACCATTGTTTAGCCCAGAGCATTTTGTTAATAGAAAAGCAAGATAAAATACCCCCCCGCTTTTTTTTTTTTACTATACCAGGTAGAGAGGGCGGTTTAATTGTACTTCAGTGCTAATTATGGGATAAAGTGCTTCAAAAGCCTGAAGTAGCAGATCAGGATTCAGAGGCCGGAAAAAATTGTATGGCTTCTTCAGCTCTTTTAGCTGGCAGAAAGGATATATAGTAAATCCAGAAAATACCTCTCCACAGCAGGACCATAAGAAAGGGAGGGCAGGAAGAAATGTCATTTTCTCCATTTTTATCTGGTTTAATAATTGGTTCAAAGAACAAGTCTTTCAAATTCTTCAGCCCCTTCTCCCCCAAATCTTTGGGATAGTTATAGGTTATTCATATGCAATTGCTGCCTGAGGCAATGGCTCACTTGGTTTAGTCATAGGGTTTGCCCTCTATACATCAATTCATTTGCTTTTAGATTTCGGCAATATTTTTAGGTTTTTCCGCTGCATCATTTAAAGAGCTTTGACAATGTATCTTGCCTGGTCAATTAGTGCATTTCTCTTGATATGTGGACGGAAACTTTTGTTTCTGCAAAGGCTTTCATTTTTCAAATGTGTAAAGTTGAAAAGTTCATTCTATTTTTGTCCCAGTGGAAAGCAGCCTTTTCTTTCTGCAATTTCCTTCTGTAATTTTGAATTTTAATTTTAGAGACTATGAAGCAAGTAGTGATTATAGTCTTGCATTATTATATGTGCTGTGGTAGAGTGGGAGATGTTGTCTCCAAATATGGAGATTAATATCATAAAGTTGCTGCCAACAGAGTATGTGGTGATGGCACGATATAACATTGGAAAGACTCAGCCAGCCTCACTGGGATTTACTTTTTAAGAGTTCTTCTGCTTGCATATAAATCTTTAGATGAGAAGCTGCAATCCTCCATCCAATTGCAGTGCTTGAGTTGATGCCTTGATGTTAGACTCATTCGTAGCCTCCCTAATTTAAAAGAATATTTTTTTAAAAAACCATGAGCTGGTATCAGTAAGCACAAGTAGGATTCTTGAAGCACAATGGTGTCAGCAACACTGTGTTGCAAATATTGGGCATAATTTCAGGGGGTCTTCAGACTAATTTAAGAAATCTGCTTCAAGTGATAGATAAGGAACTGCCAAGAATTATCTGCCTAGCTGTGCAAGGGAGAAGGGATAGGTGAAAGACAAACAAGGATGAGCGGTGTGCTTTGAGTGTATTTTATCTTAATTTGGAAAGGCAAGGATAAACTTGATGTCAATATAGTAGTAAGAATTTTAACCAGATGCCTTTATGTGCTGGGAACTTCCCTTCTCCCATTATAATAGGCACAATTATTATCAGCGAAGTGTCAGTAAATGCTTGATTAATATTTATATGCCTGTTCCTGTCTGTTAAAAATCACTACAGGGGGTTGCCTCTAAGCAGAAAAAAACATGTTGGCTCACCTTGATCAGCCCCTGGATTCCTGTCAGCATTCCTGAGCTGCTAAATAAATCACTGTAAGTCCCCTCTAGCCATATCACGCCAAGGTAGCCTTATCATGCAAGGATATTGGCAAAGGAGAATTTATCCCAGAGGGAATCTCTGCTATTCTATAATCAAATTACTGTCTCATATGTTTCCTGTATCAACCTGACCTAAGACAGCAAGTGGCAAATTGGGATATAATCAACCTCTCTCAAATAACCGTGGTGCTAACATGCATTTATTGTTGTTGTTGTTGTTGTTATTGCCCTTTCAAATCTCATTTCTATACATAAATCTGGTTTAATGGATTACATTTATCAAAGGGATATTTTACAAATGAAATAATTTCTTTGCTAGTTTACACAGCAAGCGTTGAACAAAATATTAGATTTTTATAATACATGCATGTAAAAGGAAAGTTTGGATCTGAAAGGGGAATAGGGTGGCTTCTTTTCAGGTCAAATGACTATTTCCCTTGAATCTTACCCTCCTGTAAATACTAATTACTATGTTAGAGGCAACAGCTGTTAAGAACCGAGACACAACACACCCTTAAGAGCTCATTTTAAAACAAACTCAGGGAAACACTTTATCAAAAACCATTTGTTTGCTGAAAAGGGATTGTGCTAGACCTCTAGCTGAGAATTAACATTATTTCTATGAGGTGAATTTGAAATGTGCAAAACAAGACGTTATATAGCTGAGCTGTCATATAGTTGTGTTCCAGAAGCTGCTGTAAATGAGAAGCATTAGGATCGTATTCAAAATTTGATGGGGTGGAGCCAAATGAAGGCGTTCTGTTGCCTTAGCAACCTTTTCTACAGCAAAGAAGAAAAAGAGACACTCTTATACAGGTATTTAATCTGAGAGATGAAACAAGATTATGCTCTGAGAAAGAAGCACCTTGATTTGGTGGTGGTGGTGGTGGTGGTGGTGGTGGGGTGAATGAGTCATGCAATGCTGCATTTTGCCCACTTGTTAATGAACTTACAGTTTTTACTTGGAAAAATGGGAGAGTTTCTCAACAGCTCCAGAGGGGAATTATATGCTGTCTCAGAGCTCATCCACACAACCTTCTGTCAAGTGACATATGGCTTGCTGCCCTCAAAGCACTCCCTTACAAAGCATCCAGAATGGGAATGTGCAGCACAGCTGTACTATGTGACACTATAACTGCAGTGATTGGTGGTTTTCATGCTTGAAATTTAACTGCCACCATCAAAAAAATTGTTGACCTAAAACCACTAGATACAGTAAAAAGCATGTCTCTTTTGACTGCCACATAGCGATTGATCCAATTTTGGTCACCCAGATGCATCTTCTGCATAAGATTTTGGGGATTTGATATGTTCAGTGTGGAGGTTGTTTTGGGTACACCCAAGGTTGGTGTTTTTTTTTTCTTTCTGTGTCTTCAAGGCAATTTTTGACTCCTGGCAACTTCCTAAAGTAGTCCAAGCAGTTTTCTTTTAGAAGATTTTAGAAGTGGTTTGCTATTGTCTCCTTCAAGGGCCGAGAGAAAGGTATTGGCCCAAAATCACCCAAGAGATTTTTTTTTAAAAAAAATTCTTGGTTGCCATTTATGGAACATCCAGATTTATGCAGTTTAAATGCAAATGTTAGGTAAATGCTGTTGAAGAATTGCAGTTTGTGAAAGAGGTGCCATATACAAGTAGGTGAACCGAAGAAGCTTCTTGGATAAGAGTTGAAATGTTTTCAAGAAAAATCAAGAAACCACTTGGGGCTGTTTGGGTCTTAGGAATGTAATGTTATACTTATACAGGACAAAAGATGGAGAATGTTCAGAATCATAGGATTCAGACATCCTCAGCCTTCATCTTGTCATAGCTTTGACCTGGAACATTTTGTTCCCCATTCAAGCACCCATAACCTTCAGCCACTTGAGGAAATAATTTGATTGGTTTAGGTTGAGGTTGGTGTAGGTTGGCTTAGGTTGAGTTTGGTTGTATTGATGATTCTTGACCCCATAATAGATAATCATACCCCTTGGTTTCATGTTAAATAAAAGCAGAGAGAGAAAATTTAGGGGAACCTCACCTTCGGACTGGATCTTAGTCCCATTACCAATACCAACTGGAACTAGCCATGGAGGATGGAAGAGAACCAATATAAGAACAACTGTACCTCCAACCTATCAAGTCTTAAATCCTGAAACTAATTCAGAAGGATATTATAAAAGATCAAAAATGGGTAAAATGGATGTATATCCCAATCCTTCCAGATGTCATCTAAAAGCTGATACATGCTGTCTCAGTGCTGTATCCTGATATGAATCCCAAGTGGAAGATTTCAAAACTTAAGATAAAATTCTGGAGTTGGAAGCCTTATCAAAGAATATTTGATATTCCATCCACTGCTGATGCAGAAAATCCACAACTGCAAAACTGCAGGTACAAGACTTGGTAGCATTAAAAAGTGTCAATGAAGAATGATCTGCTACTCTCTAAGATACTGTGCTGGATCAAACTAGGAATGTTAGGAAGACACTTTTCCTGGACTGACTTGTATCTTTCAATTAACACCTAGAAAAGGGGGTTCTTAGATAAGTTAGTTCTTCCTATTTACTCTTGCCAGCTATGAGATAATAAATATCCAACTCTAATCTCAATGAGATAATTATTTCCTTCTCTTTTTTTGGTGCTAATTAAGGGTCTACTACACCCTTAATTTTCAATAATATCTAACATTCCTTTGCTGATGCCTAAACACAGCAACTTTGAGGTGGAGGGGGAAAGAGAGCTTGCAAGGCTATAAAACCTGCCTTGCAACCTTTTTGTGAGATGAATTCCATCCTCACCATTCTGGTTCACTGTAGCCAGGGGTGAAATTCATAATTTTCCCCTACCGGTTCTGTGGGTGTGGCTTGGTGGGCATGACTTGGTGGGATGCACGGCTGTCTTTAGAAGAGCACAGGATGGCCGTGGCCAGGGGGGCTTTTTATCAGGTTCGTCTGATCCGCCAGTTGTGACCCTTTCTGGATCGGGATGCCTTGCGCACGGTCACTCATGCCCTTGTCACCTCCCAGCTGGACTACTGAAATGCTCTCTACATGGGGCTCCCCTTGAAGAGCACTTGGAGGCTCCAACTGGTCCAGAATGCGGCTGCGCGGGTAGTTATGGACGTGACTCATTACACCCATATAACACCTCTCCTGCGCGAGCTGCACTGGCTCCCAGTGGTCTTCCGGGTGCGATTCAAGGTGTTGGTTACCACCTTTAAAGCGCTCCGTGGCTTAGGGCCGGGGTACCTCTGAGACCGGCTTCTGCTGCCAGTAGCCTCCCACTGGCCAGTTTGTTCCCACAGAGAGGGACTCCTCAGGGTGCCATCGGCCAACTTATGTTGGCTGGTGACACCCAGGGGGAGAGCCTTCTCTGTGGGTGCTCCAGCCCTTTGGAACGAACTGCCCCCAGAAATACGTAAGATTTCTGATCTCCGTGTATTTCGCTGCACTCTTAAAACCCTACTGTTCCGCCAGGCTGGGCTATCTTTGTGAATGTTTTTAAATTGGGTGTTTTAATTAGGTTTTAATTCTGAGCCAAAATTATTTATTACTTTTAATTGGTTTTTAAATTGATGTATATATATTACATTTTAATTGGCTGTACACCGCCCTGAGTCCTTCGGGAGGAGGACGGTATAGAAATTAAATTAATAATAAATAAATAAATAAATAATGACAGGGGAAGGATACTGCAAAATCTCCATTCCCACCCCACTCCAGGGGAAGAATATTGCAAAATCTCCATTCCCACCCCACTCTGGGGCCGTCAGAGGTTGTATTGGCCAGTTCTCTGAACTACTCAAAATTTTTGCTACTGGGGGCTTCCGGTTTGGTTTCCGTCGTCGCCAGACGGTCTTTTGGGACCGCCAGCCTCGTCGCCCATAAAGAGCCATCTCTACAGCTGAGAGACGGCTCGAAAAACTCCATCTCATTGAGGAGATGTGAGAGAGAGCCGGCGAGAACAGGTAGAGCCCTTTGCGAACTCCCCAGAGTTTTTTTTACTCTTGGGGAGGAAGCAGAATGTGGCTCCCTATCCAGCTCGCCGCTGCTCCGGGCTTCGGGGGAACTCTGCGCTTTGCAGAGCCAGGCGATGGGACCAACCCAATCAACGAAAACTAACAGATTGTCTGAACAAGCAGGATGAAATCCAGAGCTGGGACTCTAAATTGCAAGTATTTCTAACAACCCTATGAGTGATTTTAAAAGTGAAGAAACAGTGAAACGGGAGGAAAAAAAAAGAAAGTTTAAAATGGCGACTGGCTGAGGCTTGAGAAGAAAGCTGAAAGCGAAAGTCCTTCCGTTTGAATAGTTTAATACGTTACAAAGTATCTGAAACAATAGCGCTGGCTGGAAGTGAAGAGAAAAATTCCTACTTCATGCTTCTTCCTTCTTAGAGACTTGATATTGATATTGTTTGGAGAGAAGTCTTTTTTTTTAAAAAAAGAGTCTGTTTGTGTGGCAGGATGGCGTTAAAAGTGACAAAGCCAGACAACCAAGGTGTGTGTGTGTGGGGGGGGGGGGGGCTCCCCCATTTATAAATCATATGAACAAGTTTTGAGCTTGCAGATGCAGAAGAATGGCTTTAAAGACCTAAAGGAATTTGTTTTGGAGGAGATGGCAAGACATGATGAGATTGTGAACCAGAATCTTGAAAAATTTAGACAGGAAATTAAAGAGTTGGTACAACAAAAGTATGATAACCTGAAACGATATATTGTAACAGCTTTGAAAAGCTTTTCAGAAATAATTATAAAGATGGATAAAGATATCAACTTAGAAATAGAGTCTAAAATGAAGGAAGCTGATTATAAGATTCATAATCTGGATAATAAAATACAAAGAATTGAAAATGATTTGATAAATATTCAAGAAAATAGCCCAGAAGTAGAGTCTAAAATAAAGGAAGCTGGTCACGAGACTTACAATGCAGATAATATAAAACAAAGGATTGAAAATGAAGTCACAATGATGCAATTCAGATCCATGAAATTTGCGGTCAGGATGAGGGGAATACAGGAAAATAACAGAGATGATTTGAGAAAGATGTCTGCTGAAGTTCTGGATGAGATTTTAAAGGTTAGTCCTGAAGAGGTATCCTGTAAGATTGATAAGGCCTACAGAGTAAATTCTTGGGTGGCAAAGCAAAGGCAGTTGCCCAGAGATGTGGTGATTTACTTTACTGATAAAGGAATAAGAAATGATATTGTGCAAAAGTCTTTTAACTCCAATCTAGAAATGAATGGAAGGAAGATTTGGATATATAAAGAGCTGCCGTCCAAGATGTTAAAAGATAGAAAGGGCTTTGGATTTTTGGTGACTGAATTAAGGAAACAAAACATCCCATTTAGGTGGGATGCTCCAGTTGGTATAATATTGAGATATCAAGGAGAAAGATATCAACTAAATACTGTTGAAAAAGCGGAAGAATTTTACTACAAGGTTTTTAAAATGGATCCAACATCTCCACGTATGTCATCAGTGTTAGGAACACAGAAGGGGGATAAAGAAAAGCAAAATGAACAAGAGATTGAAACTCAGGCTAAGCAGATGGAGATGGAGGTAATGGAAAAACAACAAGTTACAGAGGCCTTTTTGGATGAGCCGCTTTTGGATTCTCCTTCAGAGGCTATAGCTGGACCACCTATAAATATAAGAGAGGCGGCTTTGGATTTCGATTTGATGTCTTATCAAGTTACAGACCAGCATGTAATTCAATCAGCTGATATACAAGTCTTAGAAAGGCAACCAGGATGGAGATCTAAACCACAACAAGTTAAGAAAAGAAGAAGCAGGTTCTACAAAACTAAAAAATTTTAAACTAAACAAAAATTTTTTTTTTTTTTTTTTTAGCCAACAGACTAATGCCAGTTACTTAAGAGATGATTAAATATAATAAGCGGGATTTATAGAAGGCTGATACATGAAAATATAACTGAGGCAAATCATAGACTTATACTATTTTGAAAAGAATAACAGATCTCTGCAGTGCTGGTGTTCTTGGGATGTGGAAGATGGCCTTTCATTGAGCGGATTGGAACTTTCTATTTTGGACTCTTTGAAAAATGGATTACGTATATGTTGAGTTATAAGGCAAGAGAACTATGGAACTGGGGCATGCAGAAGATCTGGTTGTTACCCTAATGTGGTGGTTGGAATTAATAATCTAGACAAAAGACACTACAGAAGATACTACATGGAATATAAATATAAAGTCACTCGGGTGGTTTTTTATATATGAAAACATTTATTATTGATGGGGGCAGATGGTAATTGAAGATACTGAATATACTGTTGGAAGCAAACTTGATGTTACCCTAACATGGGCGATGGAATTAATAATCCAGTTGAAAGACATTACAAAAGATACTATATGGATTACAAATTTAAAGTCATTTGAGGATTTTATATATATATGGAAATATCTTTTAGTGGTGTGGGCAGAAGAATAAAGATATTAAAAATATTATGTATGGTAGACCTGTAGGAAAGTGGGTGGAGATAGGTTAGGTTACTGATTGTTTAGTTTAGGAAAAGGGATGTTATGTTCAGATATTAATATACGTAAAAGATTTGAATTAAGAGATATATGTATGGCGGTGGAGGAAATGGGTAGATTATGAGTTGAATAAATGCCAAATTAGGATTTATTATATAATTGTATAGCTGAAAGTTGCTTTGAAATGTATAGTATAGGGGGGATATAATAATAATGTTAGAAAGAAATGGTTAGCATATGGGGGGTGGTGTAAAAGGATGATAAAGTATTATATAATGTGATATCAATTTGGATTTTATTTTGGAGAAGCCATGGGGGGAGGGGAGGGGGGGTTAGGGAGGAGGGGGGGGGGAAGGGGGGAAAAATCTGTATTTGAAAAACTTTTTCAATAAAAAAAAAATTGCTACTGGTTCTCCAGAACCTGTCAGAACCTGCTGAATTTCACCCCTGACTGTAGCATATAGAGAAGGGACCCCTGGTACTTTAAGTAAAAAATAGAGAATATAAGTAAACCTGATGCCATTTGTTTCAGTCCTACCATCTCGTTTAATGTCTTCCTGCTTTGATATCTGTCATGCAAATTCTAAATTAGCTGGCAATACAAGAATTTCGAAAAAAACAACATTGTAGGTAGGGAGTTTCCACTAAATGATTACTATGATCAATGTGGCAGCCATAAGGCACTCATTTATGAGATAGCACATTAGGCAGGTTGCTTCTAACCTTCTCTTTTCTATCACCTCAATTTAATTCTGCCTTTTGGGGGTGTTAAATTGGCATTATTCCAATTCCCTCCATCTTATAAATAAACATAGTGCTTGAGGCTGGCACTGCATTTTCAGAAAACTGATTTTCCTTATTAGGATTATTATTATTTAGAATCAGGTCAGGCAGGGAACTTGGTGGGGACCAAAGGAAGCGACTCCTGAAATTTGCAGCCTGTAGATAATCAGTTTTCTATTTTTTAAAATAGATTGTGTTTGACATTCATGTAAAAAAGAACCATTTTTTGCACATATAGTTTTCTTTGAATTTTTATGTCTAGTAAATAGGAACTGCTATTCCTTTCAAGAAGTGTTTTTTTTCCCCTTCTTCTGCTATTGATGTTGCTCCCTTCAAAAAAAGAAAAAGGAAAAATTGTGCTGTCACCTGATGTATCGATATTCTAAGGCTTTAGTGACCCTTGAAGGAAGGAGTGGTGGTGGTGAAGAAATCCTGAAATATAGTTCCTCCACTTTATAGGATAGAAATGCAACAATAGCAATAGCCCTTATACTTTTATACCACTTCACAATGCTTTACAGCTCTCTCTAAGTGCTTTACAGAGTCAGCATATTGCCCCCAACAATATGGGTCCTCATTTTACTGACCTCAGAAGGATGGAAGGCTGAGTCAACCTTGAGCTGGCAAGAATCGAACTGCCAAACTGCTGGCAGCAGTCAGTCAGCAGGAGTAGCCTGCAATACTGCATTCTAACCACTACGCCACCACGCCTCTGGGCAGTGCCTCTGGGACTCATAGTCTGGATAACTTCTTCGCAGAGGATGTGATTCAAAGCTTTCTCATCTCCATGGTCATTTGAGACTCATAGATGCACAGATGCACAGCCAGTATCAGCTGTCATTAGGCAATAGAACCGATTCATTTTTAGTTCAGCATCAATGCAGAAGGAATAACTGGGAATGTGATTCTGCAGCTGAAGATTGGAAACAGGTTTGTTTCCCCCTGGTGGGATCTTACCTCATCTTGCCTCTGTGGAAGTGGCCAGGGAATGCCTTGCCAGCCCCCAGTCCCCATCATAGCAGGTCATTTCCTTTCACTGCTACGAAACAAATTCAGGATGATTTTAAGAGAACAGGACTAGGCAAGTATTGGATGCTTGCCAAGTTTTGCATTCTTCCAGAAAACTACTGGTCGACATATGAGCAATTCACAAGGTTGTGAGAACAGTGGTGGGGATGACAATGGCAAAATATTTATAATCAGTTTGGCAGGTAACAACATTATCAATGTGGAAGTCCTGAGACTTGCTTCATTTTACAGACTTAATAAAATAATTTGATACATTCAGTGAAGGAAGAGTAGTCATGAATGTAAACCTTCTGAACATAACAGATTACCAGAAAGATGGATACAATTCAGGAGAAAAAAATGAGATACTTAAGAAACGTGTCTCTGACCAATAACTTCTAAATGAAATATTACAAATAAAATAATAAGTGCTGTAAAGTTTTAAATGATAGATTGCCACTTGTAAGTCCAATGATATGTCAAACAATAAAATTTATTGATTTTATATGTCACCCTTCTCACCATCCAAGCAATTCTGGGTGGTTTACAACATAATAAAAACAAGAACATAAAAACATTAAAATTAACAGGGATTGGATAAAACGAGTAGTCAAGTATAGGAGTGGTATCGAGATGAGATCTTCTTTCTTAGCCCACCAGCCACTTACAGTATAGAACACTACCCTCTCTGGACTACAATCTAATCAGGTTCTGAGGCCCTTCTGGAAGACTAAGAGGGTGTGGGCAGATCTTACCTCTAACGGCAAGATGCTCCAGAGGGTGGGGGCCACAGCAGACAAGGTTCTTCTCCTGTATCCCACCAGCTGAAATTCCTTGACAAATGGGATCTGCAGCATGCCTCTTTGGCCAGGGAAAGCATCAATCCCATTGAGATGAGATAGTTCTCATGTAGCCTGAACAATGAAAAATTGACAGAGCATATAAGTTTTATAGGGTTTTTTAAAATTCTCAAAACATTTGGGGGGTATTTATTATTGCTAATGAGTGTGTAAATGAATAAATAGAAATATGAATCAGATATAATTTGAAATGCACATGATAAGAATCAAGTCTTCTTGTAGTTCTTCATTCCAAAGAAATCGGAATAATTTGCTGCACTATATTCTCCTAGTCTCCTATTGATCTGGAAATATTAGACTTCTGAACATTTAATAAACTGATTTAATATCAGGAAATTAATTTTCCTTGTAACTGATCTATTTTCATGTCCAAACAAACATATCATAAATATAGGCCAAAATCCAAGCTAGCTTGTTAAATCCCTCTGCTCAGTTTTGCCTGCTGCTACTCAACTCAAAACAAAAATAAAAAGATCAATACAATAAATTATGTAATTTCAGAGGTTATTTTAACACAATCTCAAGGTAAGTATCTAAATATATAAACTAGAATTATGCTGGGAGAGAGAGGTCTTTGATTTAGTAGATCAAAGATTGACCTCCACTCTGTTTTATCTTGAAACATGCAAAATTGGGGTCCACTCATAAGTCTACTGATGTAGATCTATTCCCACAAGACTACTAATAGATGGGCTACTGAAGGTGAGAAATCTGTTTCTATGACACTAAAACTTTATGAAAACTGGGAAAAATTAATACAAGATGCAGTTCTTCTGGAACTTTTTTCAAGGGCAGTTTTGCTCTGAATTCCATCTGTTTTGTGACTGCTGCATTACCAGTTGCAACTATGGAAAAGTTTCCATCACTACATAAATGACTGCAATCTTGGGTGATGTATCTGAGATGACATTAGATGATAAGAACATCATATGTTTGTAATATATAAATATGAAAATGAATATTATGTATTGCAGGAGAAAGACAGGTAATTCCTGGGTTACGAGTGTTCCCTTAATGAACATTCAGCTACACAATAAGTGCCCCCTAGTGTTTATGAACAAGTCCTGAAACTATGAATCTTGAAGCACCATAGCAGTTGTTCGCCCTTACGAACAATCGCAGAGGCTCTGCAACATTTGTTCTGCACATTGCAGGCCAAAATAAGCTTCTGAGGGGTGGATTCACCCCATAGAAGCTCCATTTCAGCCGGAAAAGTGCTGGGTGAGATCTGCAGAGGCCCGAACAGAGCTTTGAAGGGGTGCTCATAGCTGAGAGGCTAGAGAGGAGACTGCTTGCTAGATCTTCACAAGGTATATGACTTGGCGCGGCAGGTTGGGTGCGGGGAGAAGCAATTGTGGGAGGGCATGAGGTATTTCAGTGGGTTGGGGAGGCCTTGGATGATCTGAGACAGGTGGTCTGTTCCATCACTAGGCCCCCCATGGCCTTCCCCACCCTGAAATACCTTGTGTACACTTAACGAGCCTTGCATTCAATTAGCGAATGCATTGGTGAAAGGAGGGAATGATCCCATTCAAGGTACGAGATTCACTGCCATGAATCCTCGGGTTATGAATGAGATGGGCAGGCTCCATTATACTTGTAACTCAAGGATCACCTGTATTTTTTTATTTCTTCTTCTTTTTCCTCTCACTTCCTCTTTTCTCTCTGCCTTATGCCCTTTTAATGGTAAACCTAAAACTGTATTTTAGGCTTACCTAAAGATGGAAACCTAGAAACCACAGTATATTGCAAGGCTGCCATTCTGAGTTTCAGCAGTAACCATTCCCTGTCACATAAAAAAAAGTTGCATCATAACATTATTTGGCAGGGTGAATACCTACTGCAGTATCCAGCAAGCAAAACAACTGGACAGCAGGTACCTATGTTAACAATTCAGGCAGAATGGCTACCTCCAAGCGTTTATTACAAGATGCCTGTGCAACATGCAGCGGAGAGAAAGGGAGAAAGAAGGTACAAGATCAACTTTATGACATACCTTGCCATACATCAAAAATATGTCAGAAGCAGTAGAATGCGGCTTCTGAGATCTGCAAGTGGGCATCACCCACCACTTAGAGCCTACCATATGAGGACATCATGTATCACAAAGATCGCTTGAAAGTGGGAGAACTTTTTTATGTAATGTACTGGTTTCTCTGCATGGATTGCCCCTGTGGCTATGTAGGAGAGGTGGGGAGGAAGCTAGTCACCAGATTGCAAGAACATTAGCGAGCATTTAAACAATGAGATCCAAACTCATTGGTAGCCTCATATTGCAGTGAACAAGGACATGCATTCAATTTCACAGCTAATAAGATTGTTGGCTAAGCAAGGACAAAAATATCCAGGAAAATTATTGAAGCCTGGGAAATGGGTACCTTGTCTGTCAACGGGAGTGCTGATTACCACCAACTTGTATCAGGGTATGGCAGCACAAGAAAATAACAACCAACAACTTAATAGCCAGCCATGAACACCCCAATTAATGAGAAAAAGCCACACACAACCAAGCACCATATAAATACTACACATGTCCAGTGCACACATTCTGGTAGACAGTAGTTCTCTGAGGATGGGCTTCAGCATGAGCCCAAAAGCATGGTCCCTATGCAGGGGTGAAATCCAATTTTTTTCCCTACTGGTTCTGTAGGCGGGGTGGGGCAGAGGAAGGATATTGCAAAATCTCCATTCCCATCCCACTCCAGGGGAAGAATACTGCAAAATCCCCATTCGCTCCCCACTCTGGGGCCACCCAGAGGTGGCATTTGCTGGTTCTCCGAACTACTCATAATTTCCGCTACCGGTTCTAAAGAACCTGTTAGAACCTGCTGGATTTCACCCCTGTCCCTATGACTAATTCAGATTGGATCCTAAAAGTACAGGCCATCTTCTCCTAGATAATCTGATAAACCTTTTAGACTAAAGAGAAGGATGTAAAAGAAAACTGTACTTTTTGATATGTTTTCTGTATTTCTGCATTTTCCCACCCTACCATTAACCACAATGAGTTAAAAATTAATTATAGAACATTATTTCCAGGATTATCAGGGAGGGATTAGATTAGAAACTTCTTGATTAATATTATTTGAAACACACTTGTGACATGACTGTTTCATCTGTTACTGCTAGCTAAACATTGTCAATGGGATGGTGACAGCAGCAGATTTAATGGCCATGAATGAGGGTGACCTCTGGTGGCAGAGGTGCAGCCTCAGTGATGACACAGAAGTTCTACCACAGCCAACAGGTCCCAGGGGAATACAAAATTGTCCTCTAATAGATTCAAATTATTTGTCTTCAGATCTTTAGCAAAGAAATACAACTATAAATAATTTAATGTTTGGCGGTTTTTGAAAGAGGTATTTTTTTTCTCATCCAAACTTGATGGAATGCCTCACCAGATTGCATTTCTTGTAATGTCTGTGCATTATACATGCAATGTAATGCTAAAGAATGCTTTTGTTCTTCAGAAGCATGCTTTTAAATATATTTCTATGCAAATGTATCCAACTTTAGTTGAATAATTAAATTCTCCTGCAGGGCAGATAATCTAGAAAGGGCATGGAAACCTTTTGGTTCACTTATGCTTTATCAAGGTCAGCTCTGATTCAGCATTTAGACAAAGGAGAGAGGGCTTATGCTGCAACTGCTATGGATGAATAAAGGATTCCTATTGTGCTAGACAGGTTGAAATAATCAGCAACAGTTTAATTTGACAGAAAGGAATGGAGGAATTGAAGGGGAATGCACTTTCAACCTCCATTGAGAAGAACCTGCTAAACTAAACAATGCATTTGGATAAGATATTTGTTTTTATCTAAATTTCTTGGAAAATCTCCATTATGATTTGCAATAGATCAATGAGAATTTCTGATTACAGGTTTCCTTGCAATAGCTATAATAAGATGGTAAATCCCATACAGCCTGATGTGTACTGAAGACATTGAGAAGGTGTGGGATAAGCAACAGTGGATTTTGTGTGTAGGACTCTACTCATCTCAATACTTAATATAGATTGACAAAATAATATTCTATTTAAATGTTTATGTGTAGCAATCCAACTGAACCTTCCACACTTAACTAGGGAATTAAAACACATGTATACACCAAAATCTAAACTTCTCTGAATGTTTCAATGTGCTTTACAAATATGCATTGAAATGACTATAGTAAAAACAGTAACAACCCAAACCAAAAACCATATGGGCCTAAATGCATATAGTATATTAAGATACTGTGCGCACAAAAATGTATTAGGCTATATAATAGGATAATTTTTCCCTGCAATATGAACAATAGGAAAAGCATTTAAATAAGAGGTATGTGTGGTAATTCAGAATTTCATACTCAATTTTTGTTTTACTTAATCCATAAACTGATTTGGAAAGAGGACTGAAATGAACTATGCTTGTGATAATAATCAAGCGAAAAACAAAGTGACAATTTAGCCCATGCATTATCTTTATAGCATATTCTTGGATTAAACATTTCTGCATTTTTATATCTTTTAGAACATGTGTCTTTTAGAAATGTTCTTTTAGAACATTTCAGGATATTAATACAAGCCAAGATTCTATGACTATACCCGTTTTAAGAAGAGCACGGGAATGGTTGCTGACATTTGGGATTTAACAAATGTTCTTTTTTACTTGAAGTTGCTTTCCAGAATGAGTCACACTACTAGACAAAATAAGGTGACTAGCTCTGTGAGCAAACACTCATAGGTCATGGGCTGTTCTCTGAAGACTATTTTCTAATAAAATACGCAGCATCAGTCTCTCAAGATACAAAAATATCCAGTGTGCTATCTAACTTTGGGCAAAGTGATTGAAGGAGATTCAAAATGTTAGTCCAATTAGTTTGACATCTGCTTTGGGTAAAATACTGGAAAATATTGTACAAAACAAAATAATAAAGCATTAAAGTATGGTTCTGTTGAAGTAACACATTTATCAACCATCTAATTTTTTTAGCATGTCATTAGGCATACAGATTGAGGTAGCATGTTTTTATTTTTTATTTATTTTATTTTACTTCAAATTTATATACCGCCCTTCTCCCTAGGGACTCAGGGCGGTATACAGCCAAATAAAAACACATAATAAATACATTAAGAACAGATTAAAAGGAAATATCTCAATTTGGCCCAAAATTTAAAAAGACAAACAAATTTAAAATCATTTAAAAAATTTGTTAGGCCAGCCCAGCTTGTTGGAAAAGGTAGGTTTTAAGGGCACGGCGGAAGGCACGGAGGTCTTGGATTCTCCTTATCTCTGGGGGCAGCTGATTCCAGAGGGTGGGAGCCCCCACAGAGAAGGCCCTCCCCCTGGGGGTCACCAGCCATGTAGTTAGAGTTATGCATTTTTGCTCATAAAAGGGTCCTATACAACCCATTAGCCATGAGATTAGAAAGATAAGCCCTCTCAAGGATTGGTAATTGATGAAACAATAGAAAATGAGCAATAGAAAAAAACTAATAAATTTTCAC
This sequence comes from Pantherophis guttatus, assembly GCF_059756535.1. Taxonomy (NCBI): domain Eukaryota; kingdom Metazoa; phylum Chordata; class Lepidosauria; order Squamata; family Colubridae; genus Pantherophis; species Pantherophis guttatus. The sequence goes on from NC_142065.1 coordinate 131,942,022, forward strand.
ACTGGAGTTATAAAGTAGAGAAACACAGATCTATATTGGGATTGGGGCTTTTAAATTTATGTATAAATGATTTTTGAACTTTGAAGAAGCAGGATAAAAAGAATAGTTAGGCTTTTGAACTTTAGTGTTGGAGAAGATATCTGAGAATATTATGAATAAATGGACCATTGAACAAATGCATCCAGATTTCTCTAAAGTGGCACAAAAGACCATCTTAAATCATTATATTTCAGACACATTATGCAATCTAGCTCTCTAGAGAAGGTTCTAATGCGGGGAAAGGTGGAAGAAAAGAGAAGAAGAAGATGACCAGTAGAAAGGAGATAGATTCAATTCCAATGGCAATTGGGGCTCTGTTGGAATCCACATGGAGAAAATCTATTTATGTGGTTAGAAAAGTCAGTACTGTATTATTAATACAGTATTACTAATCACAATAAATGATTTTATATAACCTGTTGGGCAATTTTGAATGGGCCCAGAAGCTAAGCAAGGCTGGAATTAATTTGGGTGGTAGACTCCAGCAATTTCATGGCTATAGAACAGGAAACTTAAGAAAACATCTTAAGTTGCAAATTGTTTACTTCTTCTGGCAAGAAAAATGCAGGGAAGTATATATGAAGTCATCGGAAGAGATTTAACCTTTTTAAAATAAGTGACCATAGTGTTAGAAGTGAACATTAATATGCTATACTTTATTGTTGACACTAACCTTTTTGTGGTTATAAAATTAAAGATGATGGGAAGAGCTCCAGATCTCTCCAGAATGGATGAATGGGTCATAAAATGACAAAATCAGTTCAGTGCATACCAAGTGATGCAAACTGGCAAACCCCTTCATCAAAATCCACATATACATTAATTAGATCTGAGCTGGTAACTGGTCACAGTTAGCAATTTAATGAAAATGTTGTCTTCTATGCAACTACTAAAGGACAAAATGAATTCTATTATTAGCCCACATAGTGAAAGAGAACCAAAAATAATATTGCTAAAATAGTAAAGACCTTAAATAACTTTTTATACAATTGTAAACTATAATTGTGCCCAGTATGCAACTTTATACTTTGATGTACTTTTCTGTGCGATATGCTTCAAAATGGATAATGCAGATCTGAGAGGCAGAGACAGAATTCTCCCCTATGAGGGAAGACTTAGAGTTCATTGTAGATTTGTGTTTAGAGTGAAGATGATAGAATAGGACAAAATGAATGGCAGAAAAGATGTGGACATAGACAACTTTTCTATCCCTTAATGGTAGAATTTAGGACAAGAACAGGCAAGAATGCTAACCAGGACTGTCCCCAATATTGGAATAACTCTCAGCATAGTTTTTTCTTGTCAAATGAAGACCCATTTCTTTCAATTTAAGCAGGAGAAGGCCATTGGATGGTTCTGTGCTAATTTTACTATACTGGTCAAACTTTCTTTTTTTGTTTTAAAATATATTCTTCATTATGTGATTTTAAAAGAATTATTTTTTAAAGGTTTTATTACTGAAGATTTGTCATTTGGGGGAAATAAATGATGATGATGGTTTTAAATGTATGTCACTCAATTTGCAGTGACTCTGGTAATTTAAAAACACAAAAACAGGACATCAAAGGGGGATTCTTTTTGCCAAGTGTCATTACATACATCTGAAGTAAACTAGGGAGTGATTGGGAAAAGAGGGTCATCACCTGGGCTGCCCCATTTCTGAAGAAATTCTCAACCAGATGGATTTTCTGGTACTTCATTTGACATATTTTCATTGCCAGGCAAACATATTCATTTTCTCAGAGTTTTATTTTTTCTCCAACTACCTTACTCTATCATAGATTGCTATCATAGATTGCTATCATAGATTTCTTATGGATTACATTATAAAATGTTCTAGAAATAGAAATAGTTTATAGTAGAACTAGTTAGCTCCTTGGGGTGGTTAAAGATGCTTGCGCTTGCCAACTGGAAAGCTGACAGCTCATGTTTGAGACCCAAGCGCTGTGACGGGGTGAGCAACTGTTACTTGCCCCCCTTCCTGGCCACCTAGCTTTTCAAGAATATGCTAATGTGAGTAGATAAATAGATAAATAGGGAAGGTAACAGTGTTCATGCTTCACCTTGGCATGCTGGCCACATGACCACAGAAGTATATCCGGGTAATGCTGGCTCCCTCAGCTAAGAAACAGAGATGAGCATTGCCCCTAGAGCTTTGCCTTAGGCAGCTCCTGCCCTCTGGATGTATTGTTCTAGAGTTTTCCACATGGGCCCACAGCAACAGTGCCAATGGAGAGGAAGGAGTCAAAAAAGTCAAGATGCCAATGTCAACCATGTGATTGAAGCTTGTTTTGCATAAACAAAAGGAGCTGGGCTGGAGAACATTTTACATATTTTATGTTAAGGAGCACAATATCCAATGCGTAAAATAAGTAAATATATTTATTTGGATGATTTTGACCTTTGGAAGGGATAAAAAGACTATGATCCATTTGCTATGTAATGAAATTCTATGTAAATTAACTTTTACTTAAGTTGTTTGCCTTTAAAATAATATCTTACTTTTTCCTTGGGAAAGCTAGCTATAACAATTGAAATAATGAAATAATTGAACACAGCTTTAATTTAGAACTAAACCTCCAAAAATGGAGTAGCAAATAACAAAATTATCAATACATTGAAAATATTGAAAATAGTCTAGAAACAAAAAGGTTGTTAAAAATTAGGATTAATTTTTATTAAATAGGATTATTTTTTATGTCCATATCCATTGTTCTCAGGGCTGTTTTCAGACAGTAGTCTCAGGTAGTGATTATCCTTCCTTCCTTCCTTCCTTCCTTCCTTCCTTCCTTCCTTCCTTCCTTCCTTCCTTCCTTCCTTCCTTCCTTCCTTCCTTCCTTCCTTCCTTCGTTAAAATGCAAAGAAAAAAAAGAAACTCTATTGTCTTTTCCTTACCTCCCTCCCTCTCATGTTTCATCTGTTGCCTGAAATATCTGCAAATATTCCTCCAATTTTTGAGGCACGTTAATGCTTTTCTAAAGGAGATGATGTAGATAGTCAGCACACATGTAGTTCAGGTAAACATGAGAATAACATTTAATATTTTCATTTCAAGAGAAAGACTTACGTAAAGGTTTAAAAGGAAGGGGAGGAAGAGAAGAAGAAAAAGAGAGTGACAATACATTTTTATTGTGTGAGATCTTTTACAGTCTCCCTTAGAGTCCCTAGAACCATTTAGTTCTTTCTTGGATGCCAAAGCAGTCTCGGTCAGCATAGATGAATGATGCTCTTGAGGAATGGCAGCACTTCAGTTTCAAATATGGATTCAGATAATAGCCGCAGCATGTGGCAGTGAATCTTGAATGTCTCCAAACTGCAGTTAGTGGAAGCAGGGCTTGTCCCTTCAGGGATGGGAATACTATATAAAGAGAAATTTGCATTGAAGAATAGCTTGAAAAATATTTATTTTGCAGAGAGACAGCTTTACGTGCTGCATACTAAGAAACACCATTGAAAGGGCTTGATGAGACCATTTGAAAAGGAGAACAACAACAACAAAAAAATCCTGCATCAGTCTCAAATGATTTTGAACAGAGACGGAAGACATTTACAAGGTAGCCATAAGGCTAGAGAAGAACATGTAAATCTATAGAAGCACTTGCTGTTTATTCAAGGTCACCTTGTCAAAACAGCAAGATATCTAGAGATTACAGGTATTATTTCTTCCAGAAGAGTTCATATGGTGTTTCTCCTGAAAGTTATTGCTTAATGTGACTATACCCCTGAAGTCCCACTGATCTGGGGAACGTATTTAAGATTAAACACAGTGACATCATAGTTTTTTTCCCTCTCCATCATAGTAACTATCCTAGCCAAATAAATTAACATTTCTCTTCTGGTTCCAGCATCAACTTGTTTTTACTAAATCGAGCCAATGCAAATATTTTTGTTTAAAAAACAGAAATAATAATCACTGACTAATCATGACAACGATATTGCTAAGGAAATATGAAAGGTATCATTTTTATAGGAAATGTTGAAATCTAATAATAATAATAAAAAAAATCTAATCTTTGCTGGTATTGCTGCAATTTTAAGTTTGGCCTATATACATTCAGCTGAAACATCAGTTTTCTGTAGAAGCTGCTGAACTATTGGGTAATGACTTGAAACAAAAGTAAGAAAAAAATATCCAATTTATAACTGCACTCCTCCCTTGGCACCTGTATAACTAGGAAATCTATTTTGTGCAAAAACCGTAAGGTCTCTATAATATATAGATTAATCTCTTCAGTCCCTAATATACCATATTTTTCAGAGTATAAGACGCACTGGACTATAAGACATACCTACTTTTTTTGGTGAGGAAAACAAGAAAAAAAAATCTGCCTCTGCCTCCCAGCAATTTTGCCTCATTGCAGCAAACAGCAAACAGCCTGCTTTACTTTCATTTTTGTCTTCAGCATAGCTTGATTAGCACAAGGAATAAAAAAAATCTGCTCCAGCATTTTACCTCCTTGCAGCAAGCAGCAGAACAAAACAGCTGAGAGCAAAACAATTGAGAGTCAGAAGGCCGATCCAATCAACTTGTGCTAATTAGGCTGTGCTGAAGCTGAAAGGAGCTGTTTCTTCTTGCTGTTTGCTGCAAGTAGGTAACTGCTGGGAGGCAGAGGCCAAAGGGTGGGGGCCAATGGGTAGATGGGGCTACATTCGGTGTATAAGATGCACCTAAATTTTCACCCCATTTTAGGGGGGGGGAAAGGTGTCTTATACTCCAAAAAATAGGTAATCACGCTTACTGTATCCATTTCAATTAGCCTTCCTAATAATCCCTAATTACTAATTCCTAGTAATCCCAAGATTACTAGGAAGGAAAAGTTTTATTCCTAATGCATCATTGCATTAATGTCTATGGAGATTCTCAATCATCCAGTTCATGGTTGCCCAATGGTGCTTTTCTAAAAGGCAACTGGACTTTCTTGGTTTTTTCCTTTCAAACGTTTAGCTTCTTATCCAAGAAACTTCTTGAGTTCTAACTGACCGGTGGGGAATGGAAGAATTTCAAAGAAATCCCGCATATTCTGCAAATAATATAAATAGTTCCATTTGCCACCAGCCAGTTAGAACCAAAGAAGCTTCTTGGATGAGTCTTTAGGTGTTCTGAACCTGGGCACCTAGATTTATTTTTGTTTATTTATATAACAAAATATATGCCAACTTTCCAAAGCCTGAATATAAACAGACAGTTCCAGAGATGATCAATGACACAACATCTCTACAAAACAGACATTTGGCTTGTTGGAGTAGAAATATTTTCACCAGCTGTAAAAAAGATACTCAGAGAGGGGGCAGCCTGCATTTCATGCACACAATATTGGTAGCTGTTAAAAAAAAATCCTATTATTCATCACCATCAACTGTGGCGACAGGAGCTTCAAAAAATGTGACAAAGTGTATGAGACTCAGAGAAAATTTAATTTAATATTCAGTAAACATCAATAATGAATTTTGTTTCTATCAAGTTTATTGGATCTATGTTTCTTTCTTTTATTTTAATGCCTGTGGCTAGACCATCTCTGGCTTCATGAATCAGAGGACAAGCAGGAAGAAATGTGCTTGAGGAATGAGAGGGAATTATTGGGACTAGATATGCAGGCATAATTGGGACTAATATTTTTTTTTATTTTTTATTCATATTTCTATGCCGCCCACTCTCCGAGGACTCTGGGCGGCTTACACCAAAGACAGTATACTAGATAGCATATTGCCCTCAACAATCTGGGTCCTCATTTTACCCACCTCGGAAGGATGGAAGGCTGAGTCAACCTTGAGCCGGTGAGATTTGATCCGTTGATCTGCTGAACTAGCAGTCAGCTGAAGTAGCTGCAGTACTGCACTCTAACCACTGCGCCACCTCAGCTCATAATAATTGGGACTAATAACTGCAGGTAAAATACAAAGATAAAACACAAAGCGCTTATGACTGAGTGTTCTCTTTGGGGGAGGGGAAAAATCTGATGACAAAAACAAAGCAATGAAGAAAGACAGCCAAACAAATGGCAAAGCAAAGGAAAAAAAAATAATAGCCAGGAGAAAAGTTGAGGAATACACTAGAAAGGTTTAGGAAATGAACAGAAAGGTTATTGATGAGGACAGAGAGAGAGGCCTTCTTTTGTGCCTGCAGCCATAGTTTTGTAGGGTACATTACTGTGTTGTTGCAGTGGAAAAAGGCAAGAGAAAGGGTAAAGCAAATTAGATTTAAGGGTGAAGACTCTGAAGAGGTAGGATGGTTGGATGTGATGACAAGGTTGAATCCAGAAATGGCAGGGCTTTTTCATAGTGTTCATTCTCTGGAAATGCTGTTTCGTTTATTGATTAAAGCATAAAGACCTGGACCACATGAAATCTCAGTAAAGGTAAACTGAGCTGCAAACTGTCATGTTTTTTTTTCCAAATGAAAAATAGATATTTTAAGTTCAGACTCCCTTTCATAATCATTAATGTCTTCGCTGCAATTTTACTTCAGAAAAACAATTTATGTTTGAGCTCAAGGCTTAAGCTTAAGAAGAATTTGTTTTTAGGAAGCAGTTTAATTCACAAAGGAAACACTTTTGGTTTGAAGTGAGAAAGGCAGATATCATCAGGTCATGAATATCAATGCATCACCCATTGCAATGTATTACTCATTTTTTTAAATTAAAAAACAAGGCTTGTTTGAATTGCTCCCAGGAATGTACCAGAACTAAAGTGAGGGTATACAAATCCTCAAAAAACCTGTTTAACATCTTCTTTAGCATAGAAAGAGCTTTTTCCCTTTGTTCCAACTGAAATTAAAATTTTGATTATCAGTGGGATAGGCAGGGATTGTGTACTTCCTCTTTTAAAATGTGGACAGTATTTGAAGAATCACTTTCAACTTAGTTTTTTGTTTTAGAGGCTTGGCCATTATACACCCTTCCTATAGGAAGTCATTGGTTTAACAGTGGGGCTGTTTAATGTTTAGCCAAGAGCAATTGTTGCATGAATTTGCCGGTACTCAGTAGCTGTCCTATATGGGGTTTTTGGATTTGTGTGAAATCTCCAAATTTAGTTCCAGAAGAATTCATCGTGGAATTTGTTTGCATCAAAATATAAATTGGTATTACTACCAGATACTCTATAATACAAGAGTAATTCAAAATCCATTAGTGCTAGCTCAGTTTAGACTCTGCCTAAGAAACAGCAATAGAGAACAAGAAAATTCAAAAGGAAGAAGGCAAACTTGATACCATCCCTTTCCTGGCTATTTAAGTTATGTCACAAATTCCCATTGCTCATCTGATATCCAGACCACAACTTGGTTGTAATATGTCTTATTATGACATATAAATCTGAATGACAACTTGAATTAATTCTAATTGCTCATTATAAATTCTACATTACTAGAGAAGGCAACATTTCTGGAGGCTTTTAAGGAAGTCCTGGTTCTCCCTCTTCTTAAAAAGAAACCACCACTGGATCTCACCTGCCTGGACAAATCTCCGTGCTCAGTCATTCAGGCCCTAGTCATCTTACGGTTGGATTATTATAGTGCGCTCTACATGGAGTTACACTTGCAGAGGATTTAGAAGCTACAGCTGGTGCAGAGTACAGTGACATAGTCAATTTTTGGGGCCCAAAGAGTAGTCCATGTAACACTACTGCTCTGTGAACTGCATGGGCTGCCAGTTTGCTTCTAGGTGCAATTCAAGGTGTTGGTAATCATTTTTAAAGCCCTTCGTGGTACAGGTCAAGGCTACTTGAGGGACCATCTCATCCCAATGGATTTGGCCCATCCCACCCCCCATGCTTGTCAGAGGAGGCAGGCCGCAGACCCTGCTGTTGCACCTGCCCTCTGGAACTTTTTGTCTCCCCCAATGTGTCCTGACTTTTCATAAAGGTCTAAAGTCCTGGCTCTGCCAGTTAGCTTGGGGTCCCAATGGGGGAGCATCACAGTGGAGGTGGTTGATCCAGTAACAGCAGATCCCACCTCTCCCATCCTGCTCCCACCTTTCCCATCTGTAATTGGATTTTAGTGATGGCATTAATTTATTTATGAATACATATATTCATATATATTATATATGTACATACATACAGTACGTACGTGTGTGTGAGAGAGCAATAGCTTTTATAAAAAACAAACAAATAAATAAATAATATTATTTATCATATACTGCTGTCATTCCAACAATCCTGCAAGAATTTAGATTGTATACTGTGTTTCCCTGAAAATAAAACCCTGTCTTATATTTTTTTGAACCCTGAAATAAGCGCTTGGCCTTATTGCCATGTGCTCAAAAGCCCGATTGGGCTTATTATCAGGGGATGTCTTATTTTGGGGGAATTCTAAGGGTACTTAGAATTAGTAGAGCAATTTTCCAAGGTACAGTTAAAGAGAACTACGAAAGTCATGTTTGAGCCAAGTCTAGAGGGCTTCATGATTCAACAGGGTTTTTTTTTAAAAAAAAAACTTTCATGCCAAGTGCTCTTGAACTCAATTGTTTCCTTGCAGACATTTACCAAACTAGGTAACATCATAAGCACTAGAAAAATGTTCTCTAGACACGTTCTCTAGATTGTCTCTGTTAGACAAATATTCTCTTCTATCAGTAAACCTGGATTTTCTTATTAATTTAGCACTGTAATCATATTTTTACTACTGCTTTTTAAAGAGCTGATTCATATTTTTACAGTTGAAGACTGAGACAAGACTGAAGTGATAAATTGCTGTTAGGGGGTGTAGAGGGGAGGGCCAGAGAAAATTGGAGTCTAAAACAGGAGCTTAGCCAGGATGGAATAATAGAAGGCCCAATGATGCATACATCTCTAGTAAGGCTTTTGAAACCAAAACAGATTCAATCATAGATTGTGCAGGAAACAGTGTACTTACAAATAAGAAGCCCTTAACAATGGAGTTGTTTTACATAAACATTTGATGCCACATCAAAATTGGATAGCAACTGAGAACCTAGTGCTCCAATAAGACCCATTATGTCTCTTACATGGAAGGAGCATTTTAATCTGTAATCATATCAGTGGTGGGATTCAAATTTTTTTACTACTGGTTCTGTGGGCATGGCTTGGTGGGTGTGGCATGGCTTGGTGGGCGTGGCAGGGGAAGGATACTGTAAAATCTCCATTCCCATCCCACTCCAGGGGAAGGTTACTGCAAAATCCCCATTTCCTCCTGATCAGCTGGGACTCCGGAGGCAGAGAATAGATAGGAGTGGGGCCAGCCAGAGATGGTATTTACTGGTTCTCTGAACTACTCAAATTTTCCACTACTGGTTCTCCAGAACTAGTCAGAACCTGCTGAATACCACCTCTGAATCATACCCCTTAACCTCGTACAGCACTGGAGACAAATGGGAGAGTAAAAACAATATAGAGGCTATATCCTCCACCATACCTGATCTTGGAAACAGCTGGCAAAATATACTACTTATAACTGACAGATAATGAAACAGGAGCCTTCTCTGGATGTTACTGAATTGACCTCAGGCACTGGTACATAACCCAAATCCTTCAGAATACATGTGACACATAAATATCATTTTGTGGTCCATATAGAACTATGGACCACATGTATAAGAAACATGGGGGAACAGTGGTTAGAATGCAGTATTGCAGGCTAACTCATTGCTCACTGTCAGGAGTTCGATTCTGACCAGCTCAAGGTTGACTCAGCCTTCCATCTGTTCTGTCCCCATACCCCACACGCACCCCCACAGATGGCCCGGAGTTAATAAGCCACACGACAAAACTCTTTGAAAATAAAGCTGGCAGCAACCCAGTGGCTAGCTGCCAATTCAGACTTTACTCACACAAAACAAAGATTAGACTGCAAGCATTCCGATAAAACAGGCAGAGTATCAACAATACAAGGATTAATCCAAATGCAGGCCGATAAAGCAGGCAAAGTCCAGTAACGCAGAGATCATGGAGTATTTCCAGTTTTTGCTCATCACAAATTGAACCAGCCACCACACCCACATTTATACCCTGTGGGGTGTGGTCCAGTGACTCAGCTAATCTCTGGCACGCCTTCTCCTTTGCTGTGCACACTTCTCCCTGCGCCTCTGTCGCGGGTCCAGCCAGCACTTATCTTCTTCATCGCTGTCCACCTGTGGCTGTGGGGACGTGCTTGGCTCTGAGCCTATCATTTGGCCTTTGGTGTCCTCTGGAGGCATTGCCAGAGAGGAGGGTCCTGGAGAGGGAGGCCTTGCCAACTCCTCTCCCTCACTCTCAGAGTCTGCATCTGTCGATAGCCCAAGCTCAGGCAATGGAGCCACAACACCATCCTTCCGAGGTCAGTAAAATGAGGACCCAGATTGTTGGGGGAAATATGCTGACTCTGTAAACCACTTTGACAGGCCTGTAAAGCACTATGAAGCGATATATAAGTCTGAGTGCTATTGCTATATTAAAGTTTACATCTCCGTTTTATTTAGAAGTTAAAAACTTTTGACCATGCCCACTCTGATGACTGTGAATGCAGGAAATAAGAGATAAAATTAAGTATGCTTATTTTGCTGAAAAAGAGAATAATAAATTCCTTTTACGTGTTGGAAAATGCAATGATTGGCAGTAAGAATTTGGTCATTGTCAACATGACATATGAAATATCCTATAATACTGCTAGCTTCCATCAAAATGATTTGTTATTTCTCTTAAGTTCTGGTATTATCAAGAGAAAAAAGATAGAAAGAAAGGAAAAAGCTATATGTTGTCTAGACTAGAAAATAATTGGATGGTTTTCATAAGCAATGAAACTTCTCCCTGCACATCATTAAATCTGTCTAAAAACATTTGGATCCTTTTGCAAAGTTCCTTTTTGTTTTCATAAATCTTGAACTTCTACAATGCTAGTGGAATATGAGTATCAAAAACATGTGGTGCCTCAGCAGGAATATTAATTATTCCTTGAAAAATGGAGATGTACACATGAAAGGTTTTGTAACCTTTTTTTTTAATCTATGGCAAAGCAGATTTTGATTGGGTTTTTTAAAGAATTTTTCCACAAATTAGAAAGTTACTACTAAATCTGTCTGTAATTTTCCAAGTCTGAAAACTATGATCCAAACCCATTTCTACTCAGAATTTCAGTCATTTTTCAGAATTTATGCTTGATTTTTTTACTAGGGGTATTCTTTGTTTCCAAAAGCTAAAGAGTTCTGGGTCATGAGAGATACAGGATTTTGGAACATGAACAATTACTTATAAAATTAAGGGCTAAGAGTTACAGTTTCAGCAGTATGACTTCCAGTCTCTCAGCTATGACAAAACAAATCATACCTAATTACAGGTAGTTTTCAATTTACAATCATTCATTTGGTGATCTTTCAAAGTTACAACAGCATGGAAAAAAGTGACTTACGATCATTTTCCACACTTATGACTGTTGCAACATTCCCATGATCACATGAACAAAATTCTAAACGCTTGGCAAATGACTTATATTTATGATGGTTGCAGTGTCCCAGAGTCAAAATGAATGGGGAAGCCAGATTCACTTAACAAGCATGAGACTGGCTTAACACCTGCAGCAATTCAATTAATAAGTGTGGTAAGAAAGGTCGTAAAATGGGGCAAAGCTCACTTAGCACCTGTCTTGTTTAGCAACAGAAATTTTGTGCTCAGTTGTGGTCATAAGTCGAGGACTACCTGTATTTGTGTTCACACTGATACCAGAACTTTTCCCTCCTTGGGGGGGAAAGCATAAAAGCCTCACTGAAGTTCTCTCACTGAACTCAACTACCATATTTTTTGGACTATAAGACACTCTGGACTATAAGATGCACATTAGCTTAAGAGGAGGAAAGCAAGAAAAAAAATCTGCCTCCGCTGCCCATTCACCACTGTGGCAGCCTGTTCGCCGCTGCCGCGGTCTGTTTGCCACCACTGCGGCTTGTTCGCCACTGCTGCAGCCGGTTCACTGTTGCCCATTCACCGCTGCCACAGTCCATTTACCATGGCCTGTTCACCACTGATTGCAGCGAATGGGCGGCAGCGATAGGCAGCAATCCTGACCGCCTAGAACAGCTGATTGGCATCGCACCAACCCTAATTGTTGATGGCAACATTTTTTTCTAGTTTATATAATGAAAACCTCATTTGACTTAGCTTCAACAGTACCAGAGCATCACGTGACATTGGAATATGTTGTTTCATCTTTGTTTTGTACATAGGTGCATAAAAGTATCTAAACGACACAGCTATTTTAAAAAGGTAAAGTTTCCTTTAAAGGAAGCCTGATGGCTTCGCAGATGCATCCATGTAGGGGTTTTTTGGCAAGTCTACAAAAGTGCTTTATAATTGCTGCTTTCCGAGATGTTTTTAGCGTCCCAGGCATAGTCTTTTAGCTTGGATTCCCAGGCATAGTCTTCTGGCTATGTAAAAGTAGCTAGCGATTAAACCAAATTTGCTTCCAATGAGAGATAATTTCACATTACAACAGAAGCAACCCAGAAATTACAGAAAAGGAACACCTTGTGCAAAATAAGCAACAAGCTTATATAAATAGTAAAACAAATAAAATATACCTATCCTAAAACATGACAACCAAAACACAAGCATTAACTGAAAAATCATTTTAAAAAGGCAATATATATGATTAAAACAAGATCAGTCATTGTAAATTGAAATTTGATTAATTGGAATCTAAGAGTTTTGAATACTGGTAAGGATAAAATATTGACTGTGTTAATAAATAGGATGTAAGTATATATAACAATTTAGTTTATAAGAATGCTCAATATGGTTACACAAGAATAAGAGAATGATTAGGAAGATTGAATTTAAAAGTAAAGATAATTGTCGATGCAGAAAGTTGTAAAATATTATATCATGTTGTTATTTATGTTTTGTATTTTACCGTTCGGTGTATGTGTATGTTCTTTTTTTTGTCTTTTTCTATTATGTTTTTGGCTTTAAAAATATAAAATATTCAATAAAAATTATTTTTTTAAAAAATACAAGATCAGTCATAACTTCTTTGGAAGAGAATTCTAAAGCTATGCTAGTTATCCTACCCTTGGCCTCTACTGTGAACCATTTTTTCTAATAGTTGTTCAATAATATCATCTTTTCCAGAATCATGTATGTTGACTACATCAGCATTGCGTTGCATAATCGTTTTGCTTTATTCTTCATTCAGAGGGAAAGGTAGCTGGTTCATACATTGACATCAAAATATCTAGCTAGCAAGGTACATTAAGGGCTCTATTTCTTGGTTCTTTCATCTGTTGTGTTCTTGCCCAGAGAAGCCAAAGCATTACTTTCCCACTGGAAAAAAAAACACCCAGGCTGCCAACACGTGAAGTCCCAGAGGTAGTGTGGAATTATGATTGTCTCCAATACAAGCGTTCATTTTTCTGCTTTGCAGGATCTCAAGATGAAGCAGCTTTTAAATATTGCAAATCTATCCTTTTCCACATGACATATGGCCTGCCAAAAATAAATGAACCTAGAGTTTTTCTTCAGCTTACGCATATGCAACCCTTGTTTTTCAAAGCCAGGGTTCCTTTACTGAGTGCCAATTACCTATTTTCTATAAAATAAAAGCAAAAACACCCTGAAAAGCCAGAGTGTTATTGTAGGCATTCTAATCCAGCTTCTGCTCAACTGGTTTAATGTTTTTCCACACAAAAGCATAAAGGAAAACAGTCTCTTATTAAACAGCATGCCTTTCTTGAAATGGCAAAGCTGCCAGAAACCTTCCAAAGTTATCTCGAAATAGATAATTTGTAAGGTATCAGAAGGAAAAATGTATTAAATATGTTACACGTAATCTCATCGATTGCATTGAATTAATTTGATTAAATATTGATTACATTAACAATTAATTCAGATTTTATTTCTGTCTTGGCCTTACCAGCTTTTTGGGTGTTTGGTCCCTCATGTGGCATTCAAATGTCAAGTGCAAATCTTATCTTAGAAAGCAGCATGGTTTCCATACTTACCTGGGAGAAAGTCCTATTTGACTCAGTGGAACTAACTTTTTATGACACTACTTCATATTTGTGTTGGAAGGGCTGATGAACTGCTTGATTAGCCATGTACACTTTTTCCGAAAGTTAGTTTGCAGGTTGCTCCTCAAGCCGAATTTCAATAGCCATGTTCCCTGAAATCATTACCCTCCAGTGGGCTGCCTAAATTATTGTCCTCCAGAGGCTGCTTCTACCTTAGGCTGCCTCTGTTTGCACATAAGGCAGAGTTAGAAAAAAAAGCTACTCCATGTATTTTAAAATTATTAAATATTACATGAATTTCCTGCAGCCCTTGAGCATGTTGGCTTTGTTTGTTAGTGTCTTTCCTTTTTGCACACAAACTGAATCACTGGCAAGTAATTCCAAGGGTTGTATTGTCTGAAAAAGGAAAGAAGCAGACATAACATAAGCCCACTTTAAAAAAAAAAAAAGAAAAGAGCGTCACATCCGTATTTAAGAATACCCTGGCTTCAAAATGCAGTCTGCTTATATTGCTAATTGTAAGGGCCAAAAGAAACTTAACCTTAAGCATATAACATACCCTATTGGTAGTGTTTACAAAATGCGTTTATTATGACATGAAGATATATATATATGAAAAAGACAGAGATCTTCAGAAGGTAAACAAGATATAAATGTAATGCATGCATATATGTATACAGGTAGTTCTCAACTTATGAGCACAACTGAGCCCAACATTTCTATTGTTAAGTGAGATGTTTGTTAAGTGATCCCTTAAATACTACACCAAACTGCCTCAATCACTAAGTAATGGAATCTTATGATGCCTATATTACATACAAATCTGTAGATATTTATTCATCACATATGTTTAAAATTAGGGAAAAGTAACAAAACAATATAGCTTGAACCCATTTCCTTGTAAAAGAAAATGATGACAAACTTTTTAATTACCTGAAGCAAAGTTGTTCAAAGATAGAACAACTAGGACTTAGATAAATGCCTTGGAAAAAAAATCTGGCCTGAAGGCCATCAGTTACCTTTCCTATCCTAGTGTCTCAGAGTGTAAGATGCTGGGCAGTGCATTGCTGAATGCATGCCTTGCTTGCAAGATGACAATTTGGCCTCTGAGAGGAAATAGTTAGGCTTCTGGTCTGAACCTGCAGATTTTTTTTTAAAAAGTCTTCATCTTTACCCTGATTAATATCTATCTGTGGAATCAATATACACGAATATATTGAATATATGAGGTTCAGATGATCTAGGAAAGCCAATCTCCTCATATCTTGCTTTTGAGATATCAGACTACTCCTGTTGGGACAAAATGCTGTAACCTGACAACTTGTCTTTTAATCTACTCGGAATTTGCTTTGCCCTATTTATACATATACATAAAAGCATTCCTAAAGCTATACCTCCACCCAGGACTTGCCTTTTGTCAATATTAGTCCACACATTCTTTTCTTCTAATAAAATTCATACCCAGTAAATAATCCAACAATGCACCACAATGTATGTTTTATGTTCTGCTCCAGAAATGTGACATAACCAAAGCAGAATTGCTGGTACACTGGGATGTCAATTTGGAGGAAAGATATGCTATTTAAATGTCATCACAGTTGCGGGGGAGCTGGCTATAGAGAAGTGGCTCTTGCAAGCCAGGTATGGTACAACAGCTGTGATAGTTTAAGTAAACACTCATTGTGTTTACTTAATGGAATTAATTTGTCTATGGAGTTCTGATGTTCAAGTAGTTAGCACAATTTTGGAAAAAGATCTGGGTAACTGGCATTGGCTAACATAAATTGCTGAAGCTTAGTTTATAAATAGTCAAAGTAGTCCTAGAAGATGCTCAAAGATGGGATGATTTATTTCTCAAAAAACCAGCTTGGATTGCATTATATGGAAAGGGAACAGTTTATTCTAGTGAGTATTCTTGTCCACAGTATGATCAGGAGGGTTTTTTCCCCAGACTTTTTAGGAATTTAAAAGTTTTATCTGATTGTTTCTTTAAAGTTGCATCAGGCCTGGTTTCAGGCTTACCTCAAAATCTATAGTACAATATGAATGTTGCCAGCTCAAAATGGCCAAAAATCATTTCCTTCAAATCTGTTTGGATGGAGGTGAAAGGGTGCAAAAACAGGGCCTTGTATATAATTCTGTGGTGTCAGAATAGCCATTTTTGATTTAAATCAAAAGTTATAAATTCCATCTGAGTGCAAATCTTTTGGAATAACACACACACTAAAATGATAAACGCATTATTAAAATGTATTGATGTAAGTATCTTAATTGTTTCGAAAAATAAATTACACTATGTTAGAATTTTTAGCAAGAATTTGTTTTCTTCCTTTCTTCAGGCATAACTTTATCAATAGACTCCATGCACTTTTCTGCATTGTTCCTGCCAGTGTGAGCTTGGCCTGCCACAGTGTTCGCTTCTAAATCCTGTAATTTCCTTTCAAAAAGGCACAACTGTTTGAGGCTTGGGAAAATTGCTTATTTCAAAGTAGTTCTATAGCAAACACTAAATTGGGTCACAAATAAGTGGTTTCAGAATAGGTAGGCATGTGCAATTCCTCATATGTGCACACCACCCTGCTGGGAATATTTTTAAGCCTTATCAAAACAATTGTGGCCAAATAAAAATGCTTCGAATTTTGAACAAGGTGAAATTGGAAAGCAGCTGAGGGAGCATCACACTTTCCTAAGAATTTTTGCTTCAATGTTTCAGTAATATTCTGCTGCAAGATCCATGTGGTGGCAATGCTGTTGTTAAGACTCTTGATCACAGGATAGGTCTAGTGCTATCTCCTTATATCCCTAAACCATATAGGTAGTCCTCAATTTATGATTACAATTGTGCTAGGTATTTTTGTCATGTCATTGTGGCCATCAAATTATATACATACATGACCACCTAGCTCAATAGCCACAATCCCAGGTCTCTTTATTGCACTTGGGCATGGTGGGGCAGGGAGAAGACCCAAGCCTCTTGGGAGTGGTGGTGGGGAGAGAGGAGGCCTATTTGTTGGTGGGTGTAACTGGCTGAGGCTTTCCGACCCATGGTGGGGAGGAGTTGCTGCACTCCCATGGTCAAAAGGGTAGATGCACTGCCAAGCACCCAAATGTAATGGTCAGAGGGTGCTGTAATGGTCAGAACTTCGGTCAGAGATCATAAATCCCTTTGTTCAGTGCCATTGTAATTTTGAATGGTTGCTCCATGAACTCTTGTAAGTTGAGGGCTACCTGTACAACAGAAATATAGGTTGCATGATTAGAAGGCTAAGGCCTTCCTCCCCATCATCGTGAGTTGGAAGGCCTCAGCCAGCCACCTGGCATGCATAAACCTACCATGGCCTGGAAGGTCTCAGCCAGCTATGCCTACCAACACATAGACCTCCTCCCTCCCTAGCAAAATAAATGATGGGCCAACTTGGGTGAATCAGGGAAGAAGTAGGAACATAGTTTCTAAAATGGCAGACAGTTATGGTTTTCTAGCAGCTGATCTAAGTGTGTTAGCCCTAAGAGTCAAATCACTACCATTCTATTTGAACAGCAACCATAGTTTAATTATTCTTCATCCTGCTCACCAGGAATGGAGTACTGGAGTAAGAAAAGGTGTCATATGGACAACTGAATGAAAAGGAGCAGATCTGGGCAAAACTCCTTAGCCAAGTCTGAAGATTTGTAAGAATATGGATGTCAATGGTCTTAGGAGCCTGAAGATATGCTAGGCACATCAGAGCGTTGTCAAATTTCTTTGTAATTTTCATATCTTCGGATGAGAATATAATTTGATTGCATTTTTATTTTTTAAAAAAGGTCTTTCAGCCGTCTCTATAGGGTATCAAGTTGGGATGGGATGGGGAAATGAAAGCACTGTTGTGCAAAGCCTGTCCCTTTTGTGTGTTCAAGCTATTGTTGTACAAGTACTATATATGAAAGAGGCAGCACTTACTGCATGATGCTGCTTTTGTCATTTTAACAGAAGCATTGGATCCTGTGGATTCCTAAGTGATCTTTTCAAGATATACTATGGTTATATGCTCCAGCAATTGGATAATCTCAGCTTTGCCTCTTCTTTTCATGATGTGATTCTGTACTTTCTCCTTTTTATAATTTATTGTCCTATACTTTTCATATATGAACGAAAATATAATCCATCATCTGTTATCCCCCCTAGTGTTTTTGTCTTTGTTTTTTAATTCCTTTTTTAAATGTTCTTGTCAAGTTTTGTTTTGTCTATGTT
This sequence comes from Pantherophis guttatus, assembly GCF_059756535.1. NCBI lineage: Eukaryota > Metazoa > Chordata > Lepidosauria > Squamata > Colubridae > Pantherophis > Pantherophis guttatus. The sequence continues at coordinate 131,960,223 of NC_142065.1, forward strand.
AAATCTTTTTTCTTTTGTATTTTGTATTTTAATCTTCAGAATAGAATTTAAAAAATGATGAAAAAATAAAATATTATCCATCATCAGGAATTGTATCAGGGGTAGGTTCTACTTACTACCGGTTCGCAGCGGGGCCATGCGTGCTGTCTTCTGCGCAAGTGTTTTGATGACGTTGGGGTCAGTGGGCGGAGCCTCCTGCCAGTTTTACTACCGGTTCTATAGAACCGGTTCTGAACCGGGGGCAACCCACCACTGAATTGTATCCTTTTTTCTTAATGGATCCGATTGCCTCTGCTGATTGTATTTGAGAAGAAAAGATAGATTAAATTGGTTGTTTTATTTTTGGGGTGTAAAATATATTGTTTAACTTTACCTCCTCCTCCTCCTCCTCCTCCTCCTCCTCCTCCTCCTCCTCCTCCTCCTCCTCCTCCTTCTTCTTCTCCTTCTTCTTCTTCTTCTTCTTCTTCTTCTTCTGTATCTGTCATCGGACATTGGTGATCATGTTGGCAATCCTACTTTACTTTATCTCTGTGTCCAAAATTATCCTACTGTAACCAATCATAATTTAACAAGAAAATTGAGTGGATTTCTCTTGGAGAATTCATTGAAAATAAACAATTCTACATACAAGATAAATTATGATAGAATTTCCCAAGCAAACTAAGTATTACCTAAGTGAATTTCCTACCTCTTAGCACAATGCAGCCAAGGTCCGTTATTCTCATGATTTCAACAGACAGAAGTGAATTCAATGTTAATTGCAAATCATATGTAGATATATGTAGAAAATAGAATTTGTTTACGCAGAGGGCTGGACTAAAGGCATATAATGTTTCTTTTGATGTGACTACATCTATTGGCTCAGTTCCAAGGTAGCATTTTATACACATTCAAGGTTTTCTATGTAAATGTTTATAGAGTTAAAAACCTCACTTTTCCTAATACATTAACTAAACATAAGTGTAGTAGTCACTTTGAGTGTTCCAGAAACAAAGCAAAGCAAAGCAAAACAAAACAAAACAATAAACAAGGTGAAGAATAATGAAAAGCTGAGATATGCTGGAAACCAGACAGTTTATATGAGATGGCAATATCTCAAAACATGCAACTACAAAATTAAACAATAAGTCAAACATAGGTAACAGAATATGACCTCAAAACAGGAAAACCTGTTGCCTCAATCAAATTATTATGTTTTAAAGTTACTATGCACTCATTAATAGCATATTTAGCACAGTGATCCAGTTTGCATATTATCGTTAAGATTCTATTAGTTTATTTAGCAGAATTTTATTGAGCAACAACAGACTGGATCTGCCCAATGTAATAAAGCATAAATTCTACTATCTAAATCACAAGGGCTGGTTTCATACAGTAGGGTAAACCAAAACAAAATGAATCATATTATGGCTAGTGCAATTTGTGAACATAGTTGCAATGGGGGTGTTTTGACTTATTTCTTGATAAGGGGCTGCAGTAAATGATGTGTGTAGTGAGGCTGGTTTTTCTTTCACTTCTGTTTTTTTTTTTTTAAAAAAAACTTTTCAGTCAATAAGACTTGGCTTCTAGCATTGGATGACTATTTTCTTCAGATATCAGAGTCTGGATATTATAGACATCTTTTAGTCATGGCTTGCAGGACTGACATGAGAAGATGAATTTTTATCCAAGGAAGCATAACATTCATTGTCTTTTAACCTCTGGCAATACTGCAGTGGTGCTGCTTGAAACTGGCACATGTATTCTCAGATACAATTTAGAACTAGTTCACAATTTCATGCCTGTCATGATAACCATGGTTCTGTCTTAACAAATATCTAGTTCTATTTATACTGTACACATTGATTAATTATGTGCGGTCAAATCATTTTCAACTCCTATCAACCACATAAATAGATTTTTGTCTATGATGATCTGTTTTAACCCAGTCTTTCATGTCTATCAATAATGTATTCCTCACCTCTGTAATTGAGTCCATCCAGAATAACAGAGTTGGAAGGGACCTTGGAGATCTTTTAGTCCAACCCCTTGCTCAAGCAGGAAACCCTATATCATTTCAGACATATGGTTGTTCAATCTCTTCTTTAAAAAAACCCACTGTTGGAGCACCTACAACTTCCCTTAGGTATTGGAACACTGCTATCATGTCACATGTTATCCACCTTGCTGCTAGTCATCTTCTTTTCTTCTTTTCACATTTCCCAGCATAAGAGTCTTTTCCAGAGAGCTGGGTATTTGCATAATGTGTCAGAACTAGGATAATTTGAGCCTGGTCATTTGTGCCTTGACTGAGAACTCTGGATTGATTTGCTCAATGAATCATTAGTTTGTTTTCTTAGTTGTCCACAATGTTCACAGGTGTCTTCTCCAACACCAAAGTTCAAAAGCACTCATTGATCCTCTCTTAAGTTGTTTTTTTGCAGACAATTCACCAACTAGGTAACATCATTAGTACAAGTGAATATGTGGTTTGCTACCTGTATATATATAGTAGCTTACCCTGCCAGTTTTGGTGGGGTGTGGCTTTCTCCTTGGTAGTTCTTGTGCCCGCGTGACACCCCTCCTGCGCGAGCTGCACTGGCTCCCAGTGGTCTTCCGGGTGCGATTCAAGGTGTTGGTTACCACCTTCAAAGCGCTCCATGGCATAGGACCCGGGTACCTTCGAGACCGTCTTCTGCCACCAATAGCCTCCCACCGACCAGTCCGTTCCCACAGAGAGGGTCTCCTCAGGGTGCCATCAGCCAAGTTATGTCGGCTGGCGACACCCAGGGGGAGGGCCTTCTCTGTGGGAGCCCCAGCCCTGTGGAATGAACTGCCCCCGGAAATACGTAAGATCTCTGACCTCCGGGTGTTTCGCTGCGCACTGAAGACCCTGTTGTTCCGCCAGGCAGGGCTATCAACATAATAATTTTAAATTGGGGTATTTTAAATTTTTGGGGTTTTAAATCGGCCAAATCTATTTAATTATTTTAATTTTTAATTATTGTTGTGTCCTGTGTTTTTAAATTGGCTGTACACCGCCCTGAGTCCTTTGGGAGAAGGGCAGTATAGAAATAAAATTATTATTATTATTATTATTATTATTATTATTATTATTATTATTATTATTATTATTATTATTATTATTGTTATTATTGTTGTTGTTGTTGTTGTTGTTGTTGTTGTTGTATTGTTTTCTGCTTGATTATTTATCTGGTGTTTATCCTTGCTTACCTGGGTGTTGGTTGCTCTGTAAGATGTGTGTTCTGATTTTTTTCCCCTTCTTAGCCTTTTAATGGTCTCTTTTGAATTGTATATAAATATAGTTTATTTCTATGAGATTGCTGATGGCTGATTTTTCTGAATGCCAAGTTTCCAGAAATTTCCTTGCATTTTTGGATTTAGCTCAATTTAGTATGCTCACAGTTTCCAGTTGAAACTGTGGTTGAGTCTGTCCATATGCTGTGAGATGAAAGAGTTTTCACTGTATTTTGTAACTATTTGTATTTGATTGAAATGATATCACTTCTGTGAGTATGTATGTATGGGTGTGTGCATGTGAGTTGCAAGAATTTACAATGGATATTAAGCATGATGCTAAAGCAACAAATTTACCAGTCTTCTCATCTTCTCACAAGTGAAGGAGTATACTGTTCAATTAAAATAATTGTCAGTTTCACAAACATATTCTTTATTTAAATGGAGAATTAAGCATTTTGAAATGAAAAGTATTATTTACACCTTTGATTACATTGAAATGATGAAATTAAATTCTTGTAGAATTCTGTAAAAAATAAAATACCATCAATCAACCTCATTGTACATAAAATGGTCAAAACCAAGGGCATGAATGCACAGAATTTGTAGAATGAAAAAATACTTTAAAAGATAAGTTAAAATGCACATAGGGCTAAAGGGAAAATCACTATGCTGTGGTGATTTCAACATGATTTGGAAGAAACACTTCAATCCTCCCCAGTACAGATTCTCTCTGTTAAAGCTCTCTGTCATTTCCACCCCTAATCATCCTGAAGTAAAGTTAAGACTGTTTTAAGAGCTCCACTGATTTCTTCATTCCTTAAAACAGCTCCACCATTTTTCAGAACCAACCAGAAGTCTGAAGAAAGATTGGCTTCATTCTTATTAATAAATAAGAAAGGAATACTGTATTTTTGTGTGGTTCAAAGCATTCCCTCTGAATTATTTTAGAGGCATGTCCACAAAGTCTACTTAAGGTATCTTAAAGGCAGGCCATCAAGTCAAGATGAGTAGAATTGCCAATGTGCTGATACATATATTCAGGGACTGAAAATTAAGTGAGCTAATGTGGTTGAGGTACTATTTAAAGAAACAGTTCTACACCTTAGAATCATTCATATGTGCTCTAGGTTTAGCCCTTGAATTGGCAGGTTAGGAGCTCAAACTGATTCCAAAAACTGCCTGCTAAAGCTGTCCACTTTGATAAGGGTCAAATTAGGGAAGGCTGAGGATTCAACCTTAAGCAAATATGAAGATTTACATGAAAGTAAATCATCTTTGCAATTGAAGATGTTTTATTTATGTATGTTTGTATAAAAATAAAAAAAATAAAAAAAAAGATTTACATGAAAGTAAGTCCTATTAAAGTAAAATGTGGTTCCCCCTCCCCCACAAATAAATATACACAGGAATCCCATTAGTCATTCAGTGATGCCCTTCAAAATAAGGACAAAATCTCTATGAAGTCACTGCTGGGATGGGACTCAGGAAGTTATTAGCCTAGGGATAAAATCAATCAGTAGAGATGAAGCTTTTGGGTAAATTTCTCATTCTCTTGGTAATCTGTCATGTTATGTAAAACTGGAATCTGCTGCTCAAAATTCCCTTTATCTTTCTTGAGAGTTACAATCTTATATAGTGTGGCTTGAATAGGGAACTTCTTTAGCCATATAGAAATTAAGCAAGAAAGATGTTTCAAATAAGTTTATAAATCACCCTCCCATTATTCGTAAAATCAGTAGAAAAAGACCTTCTTGGTAAAATATCCCTTATTTTGAAGAGCACAATGCATTCTTTAAAAAGACATTTCACCTCTTCTTATGTAAGAACATTTCCCCTACTTATCAGAATAAATAGCTTCCTGGAACCAATTTATTCAAATTGTTCTTTTTCTTGAAAGTTTATACTTTATGATTTGTGACTGGGATGCTAGAAATAGCAACTACACACAGCATCATATTTTGTCATTAGACATTCTATGAATTTTAAACATTCCCAGGGCTTTGAGATTAAGCAACAATGCACTGAATATTCTTATATTGCATAGGCCAGCCCAATATTTTCTACCAGACATCCATGCCCTGTTGATTCATCATTTCAGAGATATTTCCTTACCTAAACAGAGAAACAGAATGACCACTGGTGAGCAAAAAAGCAGTAGGAGCCGGAATGATTTTTTAACTTCCTACCAGATTTTCCATTGAGTTTCCTTGCAGGCAACTGGCAGGGAGCATCAAAAACCTCCTTCCCTTCCCTTCCCTTCCCTTCCCTTCCCCTCCCTTCCCTTCCTTCTTCCCCATTTACTTTTCTTGTGGGAAACTTGCAGGGTGTGATGGAATGTGCATCTGGAGGAGCAGAAGTAGATTGTATAATCCCAAAATGGATGGAGGAAGTGGGAAGAGGTCCAGGGTAGCCACATGCTAGACATTCTCAGGATATATCTAATAGTTTGGCAAGCTTCTGTCCACTAGGTGTAAACAAATAAAGGATTAAACTTGATTGGATTTCGTTGTATCATCTCTAGGCTTGAAAGAAACTGAATGAGGAGGACAACAGAAAGCTGCAAGTCCAAGGCCAGCAGGCAAGTATGTGTATGCATGTGTGCTAGTGATGCTGCATGGCTCAGGGAGGGTGGGAGCTGAGCACCATAGGTCAGGAAGATCCAGAAAGGATATTTTCCTGCTATTTGTTGTGTGCGGTACAAAAAAACAACAACCCTAAATAAAAATATGAACAAAAGCAGAAAATCTAATGTCTAGACATTGTATATACTGAGAAAGAAATTGATAGCATGGGCAAGGAGACTATCTGAAATAGTATGAACTATCTCATAACTAAAGATGTATTCTGAATTCAGTGAGACTTGATTTTTGAGTAGAGATGCATAAATGGATATAACAATCAGAAGAAAATGTGTCTAGCCAGGCTTTCAGCTAGGACATTTTAAGATACTTTGGCCAGCATTTATTACAGAGTAAGTTCTGTGAAAATTTGTTAATTAATTAATTAATTAATCAATTAATTAATTTTATTAGATTTTTATACCGCCCTTCTCCTACTGGACTCAGGGCGGTGAACAGCCAAAAACAAAAATATCACATACAAAATTTAAATTTTTTAAAAAGAATTAAACAAGTATTAGCCCAATAAAATTTAAAACACCCCAACTAAAACCAATTAACAATTTAAAATATCTAAGAGGGGGTCAAGCCAGCCCAGCTTGATGAAATAATACTGTATCCATGCCTACTTAGCCCTAATAGTAACACAGCTCTAAGTGCTCCATGTGCAGCATTAAGTGCTATTTTTGTCCACTGAGCCCAGAATGTACATCAATACTGGTTGCTTTTGATCAGTACCAGAGTGGAAGACTAAACAGTGTGCTAAAGAAAAGGTATGCGTTCAAATCTCTTGCAGAGGTGAGTATTCATTTTTCCATATATTCTACTTCTCAGAGCTAATGAAAGATGACATGGGATAAATGAATAGTTGTTAACCAGAGGATCTTGGACAAGCTGCAGGGTAATAAACATGGCTTAAGCAAAGCAAGGAATAGGTAGGGGCAATTTCCAGAATTGATTTTAATGTTAATTACACTGTATTAGAAACAGGCAAATTTGGAAAACTCTGATATTTTTGTAATTTGCCTTTAGGTTTCCATAAACTACTGGAATAATTAGTACTTCTTGGACTGCTTAGTACATATGAATAAAAGGAGGAGTTTTTTGTCAACTCTTTTGTGTTGCTTCTTAATCCTGCCTCTCTCTTGATAGAATTTATTTATAAAAAAGAATTAAACCAAGCTGGTCTGTATGTGAAAGATTAATATCTGTATATACCATCCTATATTCCCTCTCTTATCTTACGGCAGAACTGAAGAGTTCTGCAGAAATGTAAGAGCAGTAGTCAATAGCTGTTAAATAATGTGATACGGATGTGGAAAATAGACTTGTACATAGCTATACAATCTCTCCCCCCTTTAGTAAGATATCTGCAGGTCTACAATAAATAAGTTTATAAATTCCAAAGCTGGAATATCATTCAGAATTTCAGACCGAAGGGTAGAATGGGTTCACCTTTAAGTTAGTATCACAAATGCTGAAAAGCAACTTTTTAAGGCCTGCTATCTTCTCTTGATAGGCTTAAAATGTATGAAAACCGTTTTAAGACCGTGATCAGAGTAGGCTAGAAAAGCAGGTAATATGGTCTGGGAAGGTATATCTACTGTACATCAAGCCTGTAAATGTCACCCTCCGTTACATGAAAATGGAATCAGAAAATGGCTCTTTCAGTTCTTTAGAATTTAAGAGTTATAAAATGGAAAATCTTGAAAGGCAATGATTTGATCTCATTTTGCTGTAATTAAATAGGCAAACTCTCCAGGTGGAACTATTTTTTATCATTTAATAGAATTATGAAGACTAGAAATCTCTGTTGCCATCAAACAACTGAAAACTGTGGCTTTCATACATTGTGCTAAGTAAAAATGTCTGGGAATAAACCCAGAAGAGGCTTATTTCTGAGGAGATGTATATATGTTATAAACCAGAGGTGGGTTTCAGCAGGTTCTGACCAGTTCTAGAGAACCGGTAGTAAAAATTTTGACTGGCCCCACCCCAATCTATTCTCTGCCTCCCAAGTCCCAGCTGATCAGAAGGAAATGGGGATTTTGCAGTAACCTTCCCCTGCCATGCCCACCAAGCCACACCCACAGAATCAGTCGTTAAAATTTTTGAAACCCACTACTGTTATAAACAGTTAAACTTCACAAAATATAATATTGATAAGTTAACCCACTGGAAAGATTTAAGGAGCTACAAATGCAATTTAATGAAATAAATGGCAATCTAAGATTGGAGCTTCTACTTTCACATTAACAAAAAGTTAGGTAAGTAGAATGGGATGATTGTATTCTAGATTTTAAAAATCCATTCTAATATTGTTTTTTCTTGATCTAATATTTTTTCCTGCCTCACAGATCCTATTACCTTGGCACTCTCTCTTCCTATAGGCATCTCTTCCAAACCAAATTGATGCTAAAATAACAAAATGTGTCTTGCCATGTAAGTTGTGTCCTTTTGTACTTCCATTATAGTGTGGAACACAAGTATGTAAGAGGGAGGACTTTGTATCATGAAGCACATTGCTCACTCCCTGTATCCCCCACATTGCTCACTTCCTGTATCCCCCTGAAATAAAAAGGCTCAACATGTTTAAAAAACGATTGGAAAGAAATAAACAAATCTGTTTTAGGTAAAACAAAAACATGAAGCTGATTTAAGGACTCAGTTTAGATGTGATTCTTAAAACACCCACAACTGTTCTTCAGACTGGGGAAAAAATGCCTGCTTTATTGAATAGCAGAGCGATGCTATGGACAGAAGCCCTCTTCCAGAATTACTTTTAAAGCCTACACAGTTCAAGAAGAACTGTGAACTGCAGACTAGAAACATGGGTGTAATTTAAATAATCAAAAAGTTACAATTGAAAGGATTAAACCAACTGTATATCTAAGCATGGCAGAAGATCCGTTTATCTAAAATTAGACTTTGTGAAACATGTCTTTTCCTTTTAAAATATCTCCCCCTGGTAGTTGTTCTACTTTCTGCTTGAAATGACAAGTACCTAACCTTGTCTGGATGTTTCATATAAATAAATGATTAAATAAATAAATTGGAGTCAATGTCAGAGTCATCAATCCTTTTAAAATGCCAAATTAAACTCTGCAATGTGCAACTATAGAAGAAAATGCTTTATGTTGCTGGTTTAGTTAATGATGACTGAGAGAAACCATTAATTTGGTTGAGGAGTATTGGAATACAGGACCTCCTACAATGCTCACCAATTCCTTGCTTTGTGCAGCTGTTTTCTCAGCTGGGAGTTCTAAATCAGTACTGTGAGAACAGACAGAAATGACCATCACACATTTTCTCATGGTGGCAATTTTCCTTTCAGGGATGGAAACATACTATTCAATTAACAATTTAGCCTCCTGTTCCTCTACTGACCAGCTCTTTCTCACTATAAGGTGTTCTGCTGAGATTGTGCTTTTATAAGGGAATCTTTTAATTTATGTTGGATAAAAAGATTTTGATGAGTGAACAGTTGGTTTATCAGATAATATTTATTTTCTAATTTATAGGGCGGCCTATCTCATACAATAACTCTAGGTGGCTCACAGTAATCCTTAAAACACAGTTAAAAACATACCCTTTCCCCCAGGCACCAGACCAAATATCCTCACAGTTCAATCGTTATAGCCCAATGTTTGGGTGATGTTTTCACAGCCCTTTGGAAGACTGAAAGGCAGGGATTCTTGGCTGGGAAGCTGTTCCAAAGGACTGGGGGAGCCATCAAGAAGGCACACCTCAAAGATCCCATTAGAGAACAACATTTGTGAGAAGGCACTTAGAGCACAGATACCCTCAGGGTGAGGTATCTCACCCTGGGCTGAAATCTGACAGTGAATAACCCATCAACAGAGACATGATTTCCTCTATTTTGGGGGTCCTGCAAGTAACATGTCCCTATACCATATAGGTTTTAAAAGTGTTAACCAGCACCCTAAATTGCACCCAGAAAGCATCTGGAAGCCAGAGCAGCTCATGATGTTGCTTGGGTGAACCATGTGCATACTGTTACATTCTGGAGCATTTGCAGCCTGGTTTTCAAGGGCAGTCCAAGGTATATCACATTGTAGTAATTCAAACAGGAGCTGTCTATGGCATTAGTGACTGTGAGCAAGGCCTCCTGGTATATTCCTTAGGTTTCTATGAATCCCATTACGAAGCAGGCATACAATTTATCATTTTCTACATACTGTTTACCGATTTAAATCTTGAGTTAAGTCTTTGGGGGGGGGTGTCCATATCTATGGTTTTTAAAGGGGATCTTTAAAGGGAGTCCATGATGATGAAAAGGTTGAGAACCACTGCCCTTATTGTATTTTACTCTCAGAAAATCCACAACGGCTTCTGGTCTTTCTTTCTGATCTATCCAGGATCAAATATCCTGGATTGATTCTCAATGATAAGGTTTTTCTTTAATATATTAATTCAGATTATTTCTAACAGTTGGATCCCCCAAATCATAAGTCTCTGTTGTGGATATCTCCACATCATTTGTTGTTCAAAAAAGTCTATGAGTTGTAACACAACATTTCTTAACATTTCTTTTCCAATTAGATATAATAGGTCCATTCCCCAATCTCCATCAATCTTCAAGAAAAAGTCAAGTTCATCATTGGTCAATAAATCCTATATAGTAGTGTTGTGAAGAAGACATTACATTTTGAGAACAAATTCAGTTGGGTTCATACATGCTAAATCATCGTTTTGTAAACACAGTGAGCTGAACAAATCAAATGACAGATAATGCTAAATTGAGTGAATAATCCATGGTCTAAAATTCACAGATCGCTCCCAAATCTCTGTTTCTGGTGTCTGTAGAAAAAATTATAGATTGCTGGGCTGAAATCTGACAGTGAATAACCCATCAACAGAGACATGATTTCCTCTATTTTGGGGGTGGAAAAGTAAACAAAAGTGTTATTTTGTTTATTTCATTCAAATTAGGTGCCATTGGACTCTAAACCAATTTTGAACAGTTCACAATAAAGAATAAAAAATATAATACAGAACTAAACAAGGTGGGATGTACCTTGTTTGCTCTATACAGAAACATAGCCAGCAAGGGGCTTAATCCATTTTAACACAAAGCCTGGGGCAGTGGTGAAATGCAATTTTTTTTACTACCGGTTCTGTGGGTTGTGGCTTGGTGGGCATGGCTTGATGGGCGTGGCTTGGTGGGCATGGCAGGGGAACGATACTGCAAAATCTCCATTTCCTCCCCACTCCTGGGGGAAGGATATTGCAAAATCTCCATTCCCACCCCATTCTGGGGCCAGCCAGAGGTGGTATTTGCCGGTTCTCCAAACTACTCAAAATTTCCACTACCGGTTCTTTAGAACCTATCAGAACCTGCTGGATTTCACTCCTGGCCTGGGGCAACAATCAGGCTTTCATGATATTATGGAACATCAACAGGGTGGGAACCACATTGATTTCATGATATCCACTAGTGACATCATTGAATCACCTGTTGCAGCTATACATAAATTAAAAAGGACATAAGGAACAATTAGGAATGATTAGGTAAACTAGATTCATGATCCTCTATAACTAATTTTGAATTCCAATCTACTTCTTGAATATTCATGGCTTTTTGTTCACCCTCTTCACTATATGAGAGGCATTGTAAGTAGATTGGAAATCTGTCTCTCTCTTTTTTTTTACTGCTTTAGTTATTGAGAATAGCTTAAATACAGTTTGGCCAGAAGTGTTCTTCACCCTTTCTCAACTCCAACATTTATGGAACAAAAAATAAAACATGTAAACCATTCCTTCTGGGTAAGAATTAGTAATACCCCCCTAATTGTATTCTTTCTTTAAACATATTGTTCATTGCATTTTAAATTTAAGTATGTTCAATTTACTTCACATTTGCTGTAATGTCCATTTTGTCAACTGATTTGAAAGTAATGATTTGATTATAGAATTTCTATTTTTATTCTTCTATTGCAGGAATGCAGGCTGCTTCTTTGTGCTTTAATATGCCAGCCTCTAGCCCTATTTTTCTTAGAATGATATTCATGTCCCCAAAACACCTGATAAGCTATTCATAGATAACAAGGAAAATATGGGTTGAACCATATCCCCAAATAACCACAGGGTTAGTCTTCAGTGCAGCTTAATTGGTTTTTGCCATAGCTTTGGTTGCCTTCAGAATGTTTAGGCTGTTGCTTGTCAGATTTTAAGAGAATAAATTGGTGTGCTTTTTTTGTTTGTTTGTTTTGTTCCTCCCTCTGTTTGGATGCAAGGACTGTTACTTACCAAAATGTTATCATCCATGCAGAAAAGGGAGATGTCAGTAAACCGTCTGGGATATTAAACAAGAGCACTGGATGTTGTTGCAGCTCTCCTATATAAATCAGTGTTGTGCTTAACCTTCTGAACTTGATGCTAATACCTTAAGACGGGGGACTTCTGCCGAAAAATCTGCTCCCTTGTGGTTACAGCTTTGCCTTTTAGTAAAATGATGGTTTGTTCCTGAGACAAAGTGTTAAGGGTCTCGATGATTTTTCCTTTCGGAAAAGGCTGCTTGCAAATCAGAGTAGAAATCAAGGGAGCGTCGTCTGTGGATTGTACCATTAACAAAACAGGAATTTCTCAGCTTTGGCATATCTCTAGATTTTATAGTTCATGCCATTCCCTGAGAATAAATTATAGGCAGCCAACTGTTAACAAAAAGTGTCAAAGGAGATCCTGTAGTATACATGTACTATAATTCTCATCTGTCTGGTGCACACTAATTTAGCCACCTGTTCCTGCCTCTATAGACTGCACAAATTAGATGGTCTCTAGAGAGTTTGTGCAGCTGATTGGTTCAACTTGGCTGCCAAGGCAACCATTTTCTCTCTGCTCTGTGATTTAGACACTGCTTTATAACTTGGTTTTGGTTGAAAGGGGAGGGGGAGTAGAATGGAAGAAAAATCTGTATCTAAACAGAAGTGATCTATGTTTAATGAAGATTCACACTAGAGTTTTATTTCCTTGCAGAAAAATGCATAGCCTAAAGATGAGACACATACAGTGAGAAGTCTTTCAAATAAGGGATGAGTGAAGAACAGGAGTGTATGCCAAGAGTATATATTATCAGCAGAGATACCCAATGTACAAAAGTGTACATGAAGCCATTATGTGATATTACCCACTTTTGGGAGGTTTAGTATCATCAGTAGGCTGATGTTATCCAATTACATCTTTCAGCCCAGGCTGGCCAAGTAACATACTATTGAAGTCCTATCATGGTGGCAGAAGGCTGCATGAGCTGGGACAGGCAGGAACCATTTATAGCTCAAGCCTACTAAGTCTGAGTAGATATTAGGGTCACCTAAAACTGGGAGATTCTAACTTTAATCTTGTGCAAGGTTGCACTTCCTCATTCAAGGGTGGTACAAAGTCTTTCTGGATCTACAGTTCCTGCTTGATTAATGGGTGATAATTGTGATCAAGAAGCCCCTTTAATAACTTCATCAGGTACACCAGTTTCACCCTTTCTGGAATTAGGAGGCTCTTCAGACAGTCACTTCAAGCACCGTGGCTTCAACAGTACCTTATTTGGACTGAATGATGTAATTGCAATGTGCTCTAGGTGTGACCAGTGCTTATGTAAACATTAAACATATATGATGGCCTCTAGCTGTTATAAGGGACAAGGAAAATATAAGGTAAGTATGATGTTGTAACACTGAAACAGTACTGAGAAAGAGGACCTGGGAAGGATTTTTTATGCCTCAATAAGTGATGTCATTTAGTTGATTTAGCGATTGTGAAAGCTAAGCAGGGATGGCCTTAGTAGGGAAAACTATCTGGAAATTTCAAGACTGTGGCTAGATTAAACTAGCTCTTTCAGGAAAACTGCATGGATACAGGTAGTAGGAGTTGCCTTGACATTGTCTTTAGCTTTTAAGAGCTCTTCCATACAATTTACACTTAACATGTCATTGATATGTGATCTTAATTTTCATTTTGTTGGTTGCTTTAACAGCTGATTAATATGCATCAATTTGTCCCCAAAATACCAATAATGGACACAGCAGGAGGGTTGCAATTGATGAAGTGTTGAGATTGGATTATGGAGAATTTGTTTCAAATCTTTATATAATTATGAATTAGAATCATGCCTCAGAACAACTGGTGTTATTCATTGTTTATTTAATTTATATGGTAGCCCATTTTAGAAATGGGTTAGAAAGGTGGAGACCATGAGTTCAAGTCCTGACTTAGCCATGAAAGCCAGCTGGGTGACTTTGGGCCAGTTACTTTTTCTCAACCCAATCTTCCTCACAGGATTGTTGTTGTGAGGAAAATAGGAGGAGAAAGTTGTGCTGTATATGTTCACCAGATTGAGCTATTTGTAAAAATAATAAAGCTGAGAATACAAAAACACCCACAAAAATTGGCAGCTGAGATAGAAACAGTAAAACTAACTTATACGATATAACTAAACTACACAATAAAACTAACAAATACGATACCGGTATTTCAGTAATACTAAACTACAGATTCCAAGGGACACTCCAACATATATTTATGCAGCCGATTGGCTGTTTTTCTATCAGTATGATCATGTAAAGTAGATGCATCCATACCCCAAACAGTTAATTACGTTTAGGTCCATGCTGTTTCATTTTTTACAAAGGCCCAAGGAAGGCTTGCTTGTGAAGAAAATCCAGTAACATTTGGCGCTATGAGGAAATCTGTTCCCTCATTCTTAGGAAACCATGCTTTCTTCTACTGAACATGGTTGCTAGGGAAACCACCTTCTTTGTAAGAGTTCAAGGTAGCAGACTCACTCTCCCCTCATAAGTGTAGCTAGATATGCAAACTCCCAATTCAATATAATGCAACAGCTTACAGTGATACAGTTTACCAGAAATACCATACTGCAAAAGGCTTCTTCAATTTGTATTGTGCTGTTTTAGGTATTCAGGAAACTTACACAGCCATCCTCCTTATATACCATAACTCTTAGCAGCTCATAGCAAAAATAAAAATGTAATAAATAATAAAAAACCAACAATCCCAAACCAGCATCTCATTCTGTAAAGCAATACTCCACAATCATTGGGCCTAGATTCACATTGGGCCATCACAATTCTTGGGAGAAGAGACAGTTTTTTAAAGTCCTCCAAAAGGACAGGTTCCTGATGGATCTCAAAGTAGAGGATGTTTCATGTGTGTGTGTATGTGTCTGTGTGTCTGTGTGTGTGTGTAAATACCATTACTGAGAAGGTGTATTTCCTAAGTCCCACAAGGTAACTACCTTTAAGGAAAGGGATCTACAGCATTTCACCTTAGATGACCTGGAAAATGGTTTCTTTCTATGCTCTTTATAAACAAAGATACATTTCTTCCATCTATGATTTCCTGATAATAAAAACTGGACCACATTATGTCAGAAGAATCAAGATTTTTTTTTCATACTTCAACATTTTCACATGTTACAAAGCTGCTGTTTCTCTACTGGAGCAAAGCCATTCAGTATGTGAGGTTGTAATGATGCATTATACTGTGTTACGAGTAGTCCTTGACTTATGATTGCAATTGGGATTGGAATTTCCATCACAAGTCATGATGGTCATAAATTGAGACAACCATATGGCTGGACCCAATTCTACCATCATTTTTAAAGCGAGTCACATGGTTCTAAGTGCAAACTCATTTTCCTGAATGGGAAAATGCCAGAAAGCAGGGGGGAAAAAAAACAACCCAAAAAAACCCAAACCCATTACAAATTGTAGCCATGTGTCCACAGGACAGTGCAACCATTGTAAATGTGAGCTAGTTGTCAGAGTTCCAGAAAGCTTTGGAAGCCATATTAACACCAGAAGCTTCCACGCTGCCACTAGTTGCCAAATGTGCAAAATGCAATCATGTGACCGTGGGATAGCAATGTGGCAACACCCTTTCCATGGTGATGATAATTCTGAACAGTCATTAAATAACTGGTCATAACCCAAGGATTACCTGTATGTTATTTTCATAAGGCTTATGAGATGCTTCAATTGAAACCGACTTTGAAATATAATTTTAAGGGGGAATTATATGGGATGCACTGAAAGGCAGTATTAAGAGATGTAATTGAAAGGAGGAGAGGAGATGAGATAACCCTATCACTGTGGGTGATAAGGGATATAATTTGTCTTCATTGAACTATTTCCCAGACTGCAGCCCATTTACTCTGGTCTATAAAGCTTAATTGGAACTATTTAGTTTATTTGGTCTACCACACTTTTGAACTGACTTTTCCCAACAATTATTTAGACTGGGTTTTCCGTATATTTGGTAGTTCATGTTATCAAAGAAATATTATTTTATTTTATTTCATTTTAATTCATATTTTTTTTTGCATTTTAAGCAAACTGTTTAAGCATAGAAGACAGAGAAGCATAGAAGACAGAGAAAAATACAGATCCGTTTCCTCAGTTGTCTGCAGAGTTGAAAGATTTAAGACGATTTGATTTTATGTATAAAAAAGTGGATGTCTACATGCCTAAAAACTGAGACGAAGCCAGTCCTATGTGTTGTATGTAAGATAAAAGAGATAGAATTGATGTAGATAAAAGAAAGGAAACATGCAGGGACAACTCATCCTATGCTTTTCTTAAACTTCTTGACATGCTGTGATAGCTCATGCTGCTACTGCTGATGTATATGGTATGTCTCAGTGTGTATACATTTTTTGTGTGTGTGCATGCAAGTCACCAAGCATATGCAGGAAAATAAACATGACAAAGAAAATCTGTTGCTTGGTAGTGTATGTTTTTCATGTGACAAAGAAGGATCAGTTTAATCCAATACAGTAACTTTTGGTTAATCATAATATCCCAGAGCTGTCGAATATATTGCGCTGGAGAGGAGTGGTGGGGTTGGTGGTGTCCCTGGAGATGCTTCTTTTTTTGCATGAGCTCACATCACATGCCAGAATGACTTCATGCTTGGCAAATCTCATTTCAGGGGGTAGGGAAACGTCTGTCATTCCATTTGTATTGGCTTATCTGCATTGCACTGGGATTTCATAAAGTAAGCATTTTTTTTCCATGTGTACCAAAACTATGATCTTAGCTATAACATAGCAATCACATAAGAATGCAAAAGAGCAGAGAGTTTCATCCTTATGGGCTTTCATTTATTCATGTCCTGCAATTCCCTTCTGGACAGAAAAAAACAAGAGCACTCTTAGGCACACAAACCTATATAAGGATACCTCTGGGTGTGTGTGTGTTTGTGTCTTCTCTCTCTATCATTAATCAAATATCAGAACACAGTAAGAACAATCAACACTTGAAATATTACTTAGAGCGTTAAAAATTGTAGCCAGAAGAACAAAGCAAAACTAAAACAGCAGAAAATCTGGATTCAAACAAGAAAGATTAAAAACCTTCAGAAGTAAGAAAGCCAGAAGAAGATTCCATTTCAGATGGCAGTTGCATAAGCAAAAGCTGCTTGGCATATTTTTCAGAGAATGAAAAATTTATAATAAAGGACTAAGTCAATTATGTGCCATTGAAGGTTTAAATTTGATTTTCTAATATGCCTAATTGGATTCTTGGGAAATAGTTGTTCTAAACCTGAAAAATCATTTATTTTATTTGTTTATATTTTCTATTTCTAAACCACTCATCTCCTGCACAGAGAGGCTGGTATATATGACTGAACTGTCCATGAGACTATTCATGCAGTTGTCTATTGTGCCTTACATTCCATTTCTGTATTGTGGAAAGATATCGTTACCTTAAGTACATTTGCTTGTTTCTTATTATATGTTCCTTTAATTGCTGGGAATCCTGCCAGTCTGTCCAATAATAAACAATAGTAAGGGATATTACAGGCAGCGAGAAAAGCCAGATCTTCTTGATTCAGTATGTGATGCAAGTCATATTCTTCATGAAGACCACAGGCAAATTTGTCTTAGAAAACTTGATTTGAAAAAGATCCAAACACACATGAGACAGTAAACTTTTCAAATTTAGCAGGGTCATCTTTAAAATAGTCTCTCCTTTGTGATGTTATATAATCTAAATGAAATACTTCATACTTTATGACCCCATGCTGCGGTGACGCAATGGTTAGAGTGCAGTACTGCAGGCTATTTCTGCTGATCACTGACTGCCAGTAGTTTGGCAGATCAAATCTCACCAGGCTCAAGGTTGACTCAGCCTTCCATCCTTCTGAGGTGGGTAAAATGAGGACCCAGATTGTTGGGGGCAATAGGTTGACTCTGTAAACCACTTAGAGAGGGCTGGAAAGCACTGTGAAGTGGTATATAAGTCTATGTGCTATTGCTAGTGCTAGTGCTATGCAGCAAATGGAGTGCTCCCTTCCAAAAAAATAGTTGTCCAGTCGCCAATTGACTGTACTAGTTGTATGGAAGATGATTGCTCAGCTCAGCTCTGTAGGCACTATCGTTGAGACGTTGGTGGAGGGTAGCATCTTCTTAGTTATTGATTCACAATGCGCCAGGATTCAGGAAGTGGTACTTAAGATAAACTCCAGTTCTTCTGGATTTAACTGAAATTAAAGATTGATTGATTGATTAATTAATTATTTGTCATTAAGTTGTTTTTGCTTCCTGGTGACCACTTAGATAGATTTTCTCCATTATGATCTATCTCTAACCTACCCTGGAAAATCTATTGCTTTAGATATTCCAGAGTAATATTCAATATATTATAGGAAATGCTCAATAAGCCATTTTTTAAACTGTTTTTTTCAAGATTAATTTATTTTCGCAGGCAGCCCTGGAGAATATGGCAAGCATGCAAATACCAACAGTTAACTATATTCACTGGAGGGAATAGTTATATTTGTTTATGCAGCAGTAATAACTACAGCTGCTAATGCATAGAAAACAGGGATGATTTTCCAACAGCATGCGACAGCTGGTTAATTATACTGAATAGTAGTTCACAGCTAAACACAGAAATCAGATGAGGTTAGGCACAGCAGAGAAGGCAGGAGGTTTAATACACATTAATCTTTATCCACTAATGAATAAAGTTCCACCTATTTTTGATTTGTGGCTCTGACAGGCCATGCAAAGACCACATGTCATCCTTGGCTTGGAAAAAAAAACATTGCTTATCTCTGACATATATTCTTTGAAAGCTGGAGGAGTATTGACTTGCTATTAATGATGGTGATTAATGATAAAAGGATCTCTGAAGAAAGTAAGTTTGCTTTGTCTTCAGAAAGGCAAACAAATTCCACATATTTCCTCTTTTCAGTTGATGTGTAAGAAATAATCCTACATTGTTGTATCCAAATTGCTATTATACCTAAAATATCACAATGCAAAATTTTGCAGAGATCTATTAAATGAGACATTTGCAATTCTGCCCCACATGAATGTTTTAGACCACAACTTCAATAGGTCAATAGTTTTAACGTGGTTAATAGCCAAGAATTATGGGAATTATAATCCAAACAGATGGATACTCCATTAGGGCAAATCAATCATTTCTAATTCTTGTCATCCTCGCATGAGTTCATTTGTTCATAAGGACTGTTCTTCACAGCCAGGTTAATGTCCACATCTCTTGTTCCTAAGAAAAAATTACTGATGCAAAAAGAATGGTTTCATTCAGAGGCTCTACAAGCTACTGTGTTGATTTTTTTGAATATGTCAGCAATTTACCAGTTCTGATCCAGTTCTGATTTTATTCTAATATTTCTCAATTCATAAAATATCTGTGAAAGCACAGTTATCACACTGTATACATGATAGTGAATTACAGTGTTACATTTTTTTTTTCATGTTATCTTCTTGATGAAGAGTTTCTCCTATCCTCATGTAACCTGATATTATGACAGGACTATAGTCTATTGAAGTGAAACTTTGCAAGCTATGGGAGATAAAAAGTCTTTGGTAAGATCAGTATAATTAACTCTTTCCCAACTCTTTATTTCATCTTCATTTTTTATATGTGTCTTATGTGTTCTGCCTTCAATTAGCCATGTTTAGCCATATGCTCAATTTTCCCTGGAAAATTAACATTTAAGATGTCTCCAAGTGTTTCATCGTCTGCAGTTCTATCAAGACTAAATTTTATCAGCTAAAAATGAATAATTGATAAAAGAGGTTGAAATATCTCTAGTGCTTAGTTTCACACTGAGATTGCTCTAATACATCAATAGTTGGTTTGCAATTCCATTTCTTTTGAAGTTGGACCACTGCTTCACGCAATATATATGGCCATCTGAACTCATGAATGTTAAGACAATCCCATAAAAGGTTTTAGTCATTCAATCCATCCAAAGAAGCTGACTTCATATTTTTAAATTAAACAATGTAAAGCAGAAACAATGAACAACAACAAAAAAACCCCTATATGTTGAATATAAAGTCAATTGTGTTCAACCGTTTTCTGAGAATTTTGAAGATAACTGATGTAAACCTATTGCCATCTGTTATTGACTGCATTTCCTTATCTTCATAATGCATTTTTTTCCTAAATGAGCCAGCTTTAGTTTTTTTTCCCAATTGTGACAGATGTAAGATCTGAAGTTAATATGGTCTTAAAATATTCAGTGTCAAGTGAACTTTCATCATAGCCATGTCATATATTCACATATTCAGAGAATTATGCTGGTCATGTTCAGCAGATGGCTTTGCATCTGTATCCTTGGATTTTTGTGTCTCAGGAATTGTGTTTTCCCTCTTTGAACACCAAAGAGGTGTCTTTCACAGTGTCTTTCTCTGTGTTGCATTTTGTGTGTGCCCCCATGAGTTGGTTTTTACTCCTGGTGACTCCTTGCCTAAATCCCTGCAGTTTTCTTTACAATATTTTCAGAAGTGGTTTGTCCTTGCCTTTTTCCTAGGCTGAGAGAATTGACTGGTTGTCCTGGGTTTGGCCGGTTTTATAGAACCGTTAGTAAAACCAGTGGGAGGCCCCGCCGACTGATCCTGACATCATGAAAATGATGGATCAGAAGAGCATGCGCTTGCGCAGAAGAGCGTGCACATGGCCCCGTTACGAACCAGTAGTAAAGGTAAGTAGAATCCACCCCTGGACTGGCCCAATATCATCCAGCAGGCTTTGCGCCTAAGGCAGGACTAGAACTTACACTCTCCCAGTTTCTAGCCTGCTACTTTAACTATTACACTAAGGCATCTCTCTGCCAAATATATTAATGAACATAAAGCTGCTTGTTTGTCTATACTTTTCTATTTATTGTCCACAATTGATAATAATGAAATACCATATGCAAATAAAAGTTTTTTTTTTTTTAAATTTGATTATATGCCGTCCTGCTCCGGAGACTCAGAGCGGCTTACAATGTGTTAAGCAATAGTCTTCATACTTTTGTATATTTATACAAAGTCAGCTTATTGCCCCCACAAACTGGGTCCTCAATTTACCCACCTTAGAAAGGATGGAAGGCTGAGTCGACCTTGAGCCTGGTGAGAATTGAACTCGCAGTAATTGCAGGCAGCTGGATGTTAAATGCTGCCTTAGGAGGCATTAGCCTCCTACGCCGCTCAGGCTCCTTTGAGGGTTTACCTGCCAAAATTAGGCTGTATCAAATCTCATCATATTAATATATCGGTGAGCTAGCTGACTATAGAAAGAAGACCTGCAAACTATCAATTTTAGATTTCCTGTTTTATTTATTCATCAAGCGGTGGGAAAAACATCTTACTCTCCCCTGTGTAGTTGGCTGGATTGGGTCTGGTGAGGGTGTGTGTGTGTGTGTGTGTGTGTGTGTGTGTGTGTGTGTGTGTGTATAACTTTAGTGCTCTTCCAAAGGAGCATTTCATCTTCTTTTAACAAAACAAAGGTAGATATTGGAGATGCACTTGTCTGAAGAGAACCTAGTTCGATATTGTATCAAGTGTCAGATTTTAAAATAGTAAAGACAGTGAGTTCTGCCAGGTGTACAATACAATAAGAATAAACTGATGTTTGTGCTGGCAAGAGTTTGTACTTCTGACTGTTTTTAGCAGCTATATTTTGCCAACGTCTACTCCATTTTGCTTATTTCACTTCTATGTCTAGATTCTATTTCCCATGAAAGTCAAAACTAGATTTGACTTGGTTACTCAACACAGCTTCACAACATTGCCCGGGGGGGTCTTCTACTTACCTTTACTACCGGTTTGCAACGGGACCACATGCGCACATGCACAGACGCTTCTGTGCATGAGCAGAAATTTCCTGATGACGTCCGGGTCAGTGGGCGGAGCCTCCCGCCAGTTTTACTACTGGTTCTTGTGAACTGGTCCAAATCAGGGGCAACCCACCACTGAACCTTGGTCACCTCTGCCAACACCAGACTACTCATTTGCAGAAGAACTATCAAATAAGTAGAAATGTCTAATAACAAATTTGTGTCAACTTGCACATTCTTGCTAATGTGCTCCATATGTCTGTGTTCCAGTCAATCTGGCCAGTTACAAGGGTGCTGAGTGAAACAGGAAGGAGTTCTTGAAACTCTTGCATCCTGTACACCTGTCATTGGTCTGCTATTATTCTTTATTGCTAGATTTATAAGACCACTCAACTTAAACAATGTGGCAGCATACAACGATGAAAAAGAAAGAAAGAAAGAAAGAAAGAAAGAAAGAAAGAAAGAAAGAAAGAAAGAAAGAAAGAAAGAAAGAAAGAAAGAAAAGGAAGGAAGGAAAGAAGGAAGGGAAAAAAACCCTAGAAATTCCACCCTCCAAATTTAAAATATATACAATATATTCATATAAGATACAAAATATAAAATGACAATCAAGTGCCATAACAGAATAATCAAAAAGGGACTCCACTAAAATGACCCAGATCTTAATGACTTTTTTAAAGGAGACCAGAGTTGGGCTATTTTGGGACAAAACTGCATAATACCTGTCCAAAATAACCATAGAAAACCAGTGCCCAGCAGTGGTTGGGGAATAAGGGGAAAAAGGGCCAGTAACAGTTGGGAGATTTCAGCCTCTGACCATGTCATCCTCAACAAAACATCTCAGAGCATGTTTGTGGCCAGAAAATGCTAAAGTCAAAAGAGTTAAATACAATTTAGCTATTCTGCAGTAGGATGAACATGAGATATAGATAATCATGAGAATGTCGCATTTGAAATGGATTTGTGGGGTATTTTTATGCCATAATAAAAAGGAGGAGCTGTAGAGCAATTTTATCTCCCTTTCTTGTTAATTACTGTACTGTCTTTTCAGCAATACATATTCATATGAATTGAAAATGTACCTTTTTGTATCTGTGTTTCATTTTAGATGATACTTTGTAGAACAAATATGGGTAGATTTCCAAGTTTGGTAAAATATCTGACATATTGTTTGTTTGGTTGTTTGCTTGGTTGTTTGTTTGAATGAATGAATGAATGAATGAATGAATGAATGAATGAATGAATGAATGAAGCAGGAAACTGACTCAATTTGAATCGGTCAAATAAGGCCTGTAACAAAGGAACTCATTGATTGGTGGAATTTTGAGGTTTAAAATAATGTGTTAGCTTAGCAATACTTCCTAAAATAGAAATTAAAACCTTATAAGCTACCGTGTAGCATATCAGAGACAGTGTATATTGTTTGATACATTACTTTTTTAATGTAGGAAGTTTAAATGCAGGAAGTTATTTTTTTCTTTTTCTTTTAATGGCAAGGAATATTTACGTACTACAGTAATATTAAGTACAGATAAGAATACTTGTAACTTTTTTGGTTACATGTAAAATAATTTTGCAGAGATTTCTAATTCTTGAATACCCGATAGGATCATGAATAAATATTAATAATACACAGGACTTTTGAATGTGCTTTATTCTAAATAAATAAATAGCCACACTGTAGAGGATAGGTAAACATTTTATTGCCCCGTTATTTTCATCATGTACATGGCAATAAATTCAATTTAACTTGATATGGCTTATTTCTGAACAGCAAATGTTCTAGTGCTGTTCCTCCAAGCTCCTAGTGTAAAGAAATATGGAACTGACTGGATCACAGCACTCTTGCTAAAAGGGCTGCATGACAAAGAGGAAGATTGAGCGGGCAATTTTTAATAATTTTGGGCCCTGGGGTTTCCTTACAAGGCTATTAGCATAATGCTTTCATTTAGGGATGGTTTAGTCTACCAGGACTTCTGTATAGTATAAAACCCAACTAATTATATGGTCATGATAAGTAATTGAATGAATAGGATTCAATACATCTTATAATAGGGTCTGTATTCATATGATAAATGCTGTGATTTTACTGGTATTATTTTGAGATCTTCTCTGTTTCTGTCTCTCTGTCTCTCTGTCTCTCTTCTTTCTCTCTCACACACACACGCACACAAACACAAACAGACACATCTATCTTTTCTGCCATAGATTTAAATCATGAATCTTCCAATATGTATGCTGTTGTGCCTTACTGTGAGCCAAACAATATTTTAGGAAGTGGCAGATTACAATTCCCAGCACATCTCAATTGGCCATACTGGCTTGAACTCCTAGATTAAATTCTAATTCTAACTTCTATAGGACTATGAGTCTTTTTATGAATCTATGCAGGCCTTAGTATGACTCCATCCCCTGTCAGTGGCAATTGATTAGTTTTCTGTCTGTAATGGTCTCAGTGGGTGTAATGCAATGTCTGGAATGTGAATGAGAGCATTCCATGGGTTAAGCAATAGGCTTCTCAGGTATATTGGCATTACAATTCCTGGGATTCTCAACTAGTATAGCCATTGTACTTCACATCTAGAAGTGATCAAGTGGGAGAAAGCTGTCATAAAATATGTGAATTCAGTTAATGAGAATAGGAGCCAAGCAAGCAACAAGAATCCTGTCTATTTAATATCTGCAGCAGATATGCCACCAAAGTAGATGAGGCAATTCCATTTTTTATCATGTTTGTGACCTTAGAAACTTTGATTAAAGGGGGACACCAAAGCCACACATTAGCAAAGCTCTAAAATGCTTCTTCACAGTTTACTCCTAGCATTTATATTCCACCTTTCTTTGGGAGTTTCAATATCTTGTTTTCTTTTTAAATTTAACGTAATTTAATGTAAATATCCAATAAGGTCTATCTTTAATAAAACAAACTTCCATAAAGCAAAACAGTAATGAGAATGTAATAGTTAAAATGGAGTTAATTGATAAAAACAGTCTAAGAGCACTCTGATTCTGAAGCAGCTGTTACTCTACAAATTCCCAAGTGAATAGCATGTCTTCAGTTGTGGTTTTAAACAAAATAATGTGGGGGCCAACTGTATTTCCCCTGAGAGTTTTTTCAAGATTCATGTTGAAAGCAACACTTCTTAACACTAAGAAACTCCTGCTTTTTTTAAATTGCTCTGCTGTACAACCTTGATCCATTAGTGGGCATTCTAGTGGGTATTCCCCAGCCGATACTGGGTTGCCATCATGGGTTCATTCACATTTGGGGTGCAGTTTTTAAACATTTTTATTCTGTGCCTTTTAATCATTGGAGCGTTATTGTTAAATAATTTCTGATGAGTTTTCCCCACCACAATACACCTATGAGATAGCTTGGACTGAAAGTGTGTGATAATTTATGAGTTTTGATCAGTAGTTGGTTTTACTTACCTTTGCTACCGGTTTGCTATTGGGAGCGTGTGTGTGGGGTGCTTCTGTGCATGTGCAGAGTGTCTGTCATGATGTCCGGGTGGATGGGCAGAGCCTCCCGCCGCCGCTACCGGTTTGCCCGAACCGGGGCGAACTGGTAGCAACCCACCACTGGTTTTGGTACTGAAGGGAGATGAATATTTAGAAAGAATTTTTGCTTCTCCTTCTGGGAAAAAAGTCTTACAATGGTTATTGCAAACAAAGTACAGAAATATGTCTCCGATACATTTCTCTTCATGGAAGAAGTGATCCTTTAAGCAGACATGAATTGTTGCTTTTTTACAAACTGACTTGGAGCCTGCTTAGCTAAGGCTAACACCCAGGCTTTCTCATTTAGATATCTGAAAGAGCCAGATGAATAAAGACAATATTGATTGATTGATACTTTACAATGATGTACATATCCACTTCGTGAGCTGGTCATTTCTAATGTCCAACCAAATGATAAACATCTGATATGGTTACATTTTCTTACTGCCCTATCTGACATTCTGAAGGAAGCCATGGAAAATAACTTTAGAAATGAGTTTAATTTTGTGGATTTTATTTTTCTGTGGAGTTGCCATTAGTGCCATATTAATATATTTCTAATTCTTTGATATATTTTTTTCAAATGCTGCCTAGTTAACATATAGCAAAGAACTGCCTGTCCTCCCCCTCTTTTTCTTTAAAAAAAAAAAAGGAGCCACATGATTTGTTTTATCGACAATAAATGTCATAGATATCTGTAGTCATTGCACAATTTCCAGGAAAAGAACCTTGGATAATAATAATAAAAGAACAGGAATGGATAATTAAGAGGGAAAAATCTGTGATGTGTCTGCTCCTTTTTTATCTTTTTGCAAAGCTGCCAGACATCATTGCTTTACCATTCCTCTGGGATACTTTCCCCAGTGTAATACCTTTTATAAAGCTGCAAAGAAATATGGATTTAGATTCATAATGCTATCATTCCATTGAGCATCCTTTTTGGAAGTAGGCTTCATGGCCCAGCCTACTTGATACCTCTATAGGGACCCAAATTTCCTTTCTCCTTTCTCTAAAGGTCTACAGCATATGCCGGTAATATTACCTTAGTGTACTATATAGTTACATAACAAAGTACACATGATTTTGATGTTAATAACTTTGTCTATAATGCCGATTTTATGCTTTTGGCAGTAAACCAATGAGAGCTCTTGGTAATTCATAGTATAATACATTTAATAATAAATACACATTGATAGGTGGCATTAATTTATTACATGTGTATGCACTGCTTTTTTGTGCCCCATTTTCAAAAGATGAGAGTTTGCAAAATGGTTATAAATGTTATTTTACTTGAAATTTAGCCACTGGAGATTTATGTTGGCATATGATACAAGTTATGATACAAGTTTTCTTTCTATTCTCAGTTGAGAATAAGATGGAGGCTCATCATTTTAATAACAAGAGACCTAAAGAGCACTCTTAAATAGCTCTATAGTTGTCAACCCTTCAAAGTGGACCAGACTAGGAATCCAGTATCAGGTAGATGGGGTCTAGGACTTTTAGTCTCTGACTTTTCATTCTCCTCAGGTGTTTCTCCTCGGGCGATTCTCCCCTGACTTATCTCCTCAGCTGGCACGCCTCCAGTCATTTGCCTTGGGGAATGGGCCACCGGCCTCTTCGTCCCAGACCCTTCGACACGGCCCATTCACAGAAAGAGGGTTTGTCCTGGGTGTTCCGCCCTCTGTGACAGTTAGCCCCCAACCAATTGGCTAGAGGGGATGTAATAGAAATCCAGCCAAAGGAGAGAGGTGTAAAAGAATTTGCCAAAATGCCTTCCTTCCTTCTTTCCTCTCTCTCCGCCCCACCCCCACTAATACAGGGAGGAAAGTTGGTTTACTTGGAAGTAAGTCTCACTAAATTCAATGCTAGGATTTAAATCCAGTGAAAGGAGAGACGTGTAAAAGAATTTGCCAAAATGTCTGACTTACTTCCTTCGTCCCTCTCTCTCTCTTTCCCCCCATCCCCCAACCAATACAGGGACACTGTTACTGAGCGGGCTAAAAGCCTTCCTCCCAGGAGTGAAATGCTCCTGGTTCAGACCGGATCGCCGGATCCGGTAGCAATGGCGGTGGGTGGTTCGGAGAACCGGTAGCAAAAATCTCTGTGCCCCCCCTCCACCATGCCCAGCTGACCCGCATGATCATCAGAGGTTTTTTTTTTTTAACTTTTAAAAGCATTTTTTTCCACAACTTCTTCTGCCAAAAAAAATGCTTTTAAAAGTAAAAAAAGAGCCTCTGATGATCGCCTGGCTCAGCTGGGATTGTCAGAGGCTTTTCAAAGCATTTTTTTCTGCAACCTCTTCTGCCGAAGAGGTGGTAAAAAAAATGCTTTGAAAACCCTCTGCCGATCAGGCAACACAGCTGGGATTGTCAGAGGCTTTTCAAAGCATTTTTTAAACCACCTCTTCCAGTGAAGAGGTTGCAGAAAAAAATGCTTTAAAAGCCTCTCTGACGATCCCAGCTGAGTTGCCTGATCGTCAGATATTTTTTTAAAAGCCTATCTGACGATCAGGTAACTCAGCTGGGATCGTCAGAGAGGCTTTTTAAAAAATGCTTTGAAAAGCCTGTTTGAAGATCAGGCATCTCAGCTGGGATCGTCAGAGAGGCTTTTTAAAGCATTTTTTTCTGCCACCTCTTCAGCAGAAGAGGTGGTAAAAAAAATGCTTTGAAAAGCCTCTGACAATCCCAGCTGTATTGCCTGATCGGCAGAGGGTTTTCAAAGCACTTTTTTGCATTTGCAGAAAAAATGCTTTGAAAAGTTAAAAAAAAAAAAAAGTTGGCCAGTCACATTACACCCCCCCCCACCAAGCCATGCCCACAGAACTGGTAGTAACAAATTTTACATTTCACCCCTGCTTCCTCCCTCCCTCCCTCCTTTCCTTCAACCAGTTAGTTAACTATAAGTTGGGGGAGAATCACCCTAGAAGAAATGCTCGAGGAGATAACAGGGGGAGATTTCTCCTAGGCATCTTCACTGGACCTGAACCAACTGAGAATGATTGTGAGCATTTTATCTGACAGATGTTGAAATGATAAGAAATTACATCATTGCACTGTACTTGATGATTACCAGTGCAGTAGAAAGCAAGCCTTCCTCCAATTCTGGAGGGAACAGTCCAGGGTGAAATGCTCTGAAGTCTGCTACCGGTTCACTTTGTGTGCGCATGTGCACAAAGCACGCATGTATGCCAAACTCATGCTTAGTGTGCATGCGCACCGCAGGCATTAAGAAGCCTTTTCTGAGTCTGCAAAGGTAAGTAGAAGAGCAGGGGCGAGGGAACAGCTGTGCCGCATGATTTAGATTTAGGAAATCCTGCTTTCTAATTAATATTAATCACATGGCACAGCTGATTGTCACACAGCTGATCTTCGGAACTTTTAAAAAACTTTTTAAAGCATTTTTTTATTACCAGTTCCGGAGAATCGGTAGTAAAAAAATGCCTAAAAAGTAAAAAAAAAAAAAAAACACCAAAAAAAACCCTTCTGAAGACCAGCTGTGTGACGCACGATCATTGGAACTTTTTTTAAAAAAACTTTTTAAAACATTTTTTACTACCGGTTTGGGTGAACCGGCCCGAACTGGTAGCATTTCACCCCTGGAACAGCCTCTGTTTAAGGAATGCATATTGAAAATAGTATATTTCTCTTTGTATCAAAGACACCAACACATATTATCTCCCAGTTATCTTTAGGATATGACTTTATCCCAATAAGCTGCCACTTGTGATAACTGAGAAGAGACTATACAGGTAGGACTTATTGATGTAGAGACAAGGATGTTTAGATAGGAATAAGTGTCACAAAATGGAGAAAATCAAAATTAATCCCAGCATTAGTTCATTCTCTTCCTTTCTGTTTTACTCCTAGAATTAATTTTTTTTTTTTTAAAAAATGTGATTACATCTAAGGATACTTTTAACATACTGTCTATGATACTGGATATCCTTGGTCTTACTGAATTATTCCTGTTTATCTCAGAGGAGTGTACAGGAATGCATTGCACTCTGCAGGTTTCTTTATTGTGCTATGCAGTGCCTAATTTGAATGATTAAAAAAAAGGAAAAGAAAAGATTTGGTGTGTGCATGGGAAGGGGGCATGAGCACGGCATTTCTCGTAAAGCAGATACAGTACATCTGGTTTGAGTTATTTCTGGATATTTTCACTTGGGATAAAATGTTGACTTTGAAATCTAGAGACTTGATGTAAATCAATGTAGGCAAATACCGAATTGGAAGACTCAATGGCTAGGCTCACTACACACATTTCAAATGGTTTCAGGAAGAATATAGGCAAGATTCCACTTGAGATTGCCTGTATGTAAAGTGGACCCCACTGCCAAAACAAACTTTATAGCGAGATGTAATTAGACTCGTGCAGGATTCATCAATTATTTTGGGAAATACATTATTGATTCATGTACTGTAACATATCCTTTTTATATTTCCCATCTCAAGATGGCTCTTGGGAAACCCAGGGTAAACTTTTTATTTTGCTACAGTAATCAGTTGCTCCATTGGGGAGCTGCTGCTGAATATGAGATACTTCCTGAATAGCAAAGTAAATGCACATGCTGCAGGAAGTAATGTGTACTAGTAAAAGGAAACTATAAAATTTGAAAGTTAATAGTTTTAATGTTTTAACATTTGTAGTTATATTTGACATTTCTAATGTTACTGTTGATGAAAGGTCAGACTCAGAAAAGTCTGGAATTTCTTATAATGTTAACATACATTCATGAATGAATGAATGGGAAGTTCTGATAAAGCTTTGTTGGTCATAGGATTCAGTCATTGGAAGAAGCAAGAACAGCAATGCTCTCAGACGTGTTATGGCTGTCACAGATATACAGGAACAGACTAAGAATGTGTATTGCATATGAAATGGTGGGACACAGACTCAGAGAAGCTGCTCACATTGTAAACTGAGCACAAACAGGAGAAGAAACTGACAGGCACTTGAAGACAGATCAAGGGAAGTCAAGCAGATGACCTTCATTCTTCTTGTAAAACAGGGGGAAAAAAAAAAGAGGAACATAAGCCAGAACCCGAAAATTAAGTTTGCAGAGATTCCTAGGATCTGAAGATCAAAGCCTAGAAAACTATGTGGGGGCCATGGATAGGTTTATCAGAGCTTCCAGAGGTTTTCAGAAGTAGGCAATGGTTATAAATACCCACACATGACCAAGATTTTAAGAAATGCCAAGAAATCCCTGAAAAAAAAATCCAAAACAAGGAGATAAGAATAGCATTGTTGCCAATCCAAAGTTCCTAATATCTGAAAAGCAGTTGACAAGCAATTTCCAAAAGTGATTAGAAAGAAAGTATGCCAATTTAGTATCCTTTCAAAAGTGCCAACAATGGTTTAAGCAAGAGGGCTGAATCCTCAACTCTCAGCGCTCTAAATTCAGTGGAGATCACTGCCTTAGGGTCTTCTTGTGAGAAGCAACTATCTGAATCTCAAGTCCTCTCCTTGTCTGGAGAAGAATTTTTGAGGGCTGGTTTACTCACTGGTTCTTTGTCCTGCTATGATAGTTTCATGAAGCTGTCTTTGGTTCACTAATTCTTCCCTAGAAGTCCAAGAAAGATAGATCTCCAGATGATCTTTTCCCTAGGGTTCCTTAAAATATGGGATACCATACTGGAGTTGGTTGGAGATGTAATTAGTCCAACATAGTGAAGGTTTAAATTTGACACATTTAATCTTATTAAAATTGGATTTAATCAGTTTGTTTATATTGGTATCAGGGGTGAAATCCAGCAGATTCTGACAGGTTCTGAAGAACTGGTAATGGAAATTTTGAGCAGTTCAGAGAACCAGCAGCAGAAATTTTGAGTAGTTCAGAGAACCAGCAAATGCTACCTCTGGCTGGCCCCAGAGTGGGGTGGGAATGGAGATTTTGCAGTATCCTTCCCCTGGAGTGGGGTGGGAATGGAGATATTGCAGTATCTTTCCCCTGCCACGTCCACCAAGCCATGCCCACCAAGCTACACCACGCCCACCAAGCCACACTCACAGAACTGGTAGTAAAAAAATTTGGATTTCACTACTGATTGGTATATAAGCAACCCAAGCCACAAAATTTGTCAATTGTAGAATAATGCAGTTTCTCTCTTTTCTGAGAGAATACGTATATTACAACCTCCCTGTCGTAGAATTTTGCTCACCAAATTGGGGAGGAAGATGGGAATAGGACCAAGAAGGCAAGCCAATAGGAACATTCTCACTTCTTCCATATCCTGCTTGTTCTAAATTTCTCATTGTCTCTATGTCACTTTTTGATTCTCTCTTAGTTACACATGTCCTAGTTGCCTGGTGCTTGGAAAAAAAAGTTGATACATCTGCTTCAAGCACTTATCAATGTCTCATGTGGCCAAGCTCCTGGCATCAACTCTTCCATTACTGACTGTTTACATTAAGTAACAGTGTCTGCCTGCCCATCTGGATTTCCTGCCTGTTAAATTATTTCACCCTGCTTCTTCTCTCCTGCAAGTGTACTGGGGACCAAGCTGACATAATTAAAATGGCAGCATGAGTGAGTTCAGATTTGTAGCCTCTGAGTACTTAGCACCTCTGCCAGGCTTCTATCATAGCTTCCATCAATCCTTGGGCAAACATTGTGGGCAGCAACAGCAGAAGGCAGCTGTGGTGTGGCCTGTGGCTTTTGGCTCAATATATTAGCATCTAACAACAGATTTATCTTTCTGATTTGTTCCTCTGAACACTGATTTTCTGGGATCTAAAGTACATAGCAAGAAGGATATGTCAGTTTATCAGACTCCTCCCTGGGATCTCTAACTTTATACATCTTCTCCCTGAGTTCTAGGTCCAAAGTGGTTATTCTCTCCATTCAAAATTGTTTGAAGCTGAGCTTGTAGCTATACTGCCATTGTCTGCTCTTTGGTGGGGAAGTTTGTCTTTCCAGGTATAAACTTTTAAATGACTGGTTGCAGTTACAAGGCCCAAGAACTTTTTGATTGTATGACACTGTGATATAAACCCTACATTAGAATATATATAAGAAAAAATATTTTTATTTTCATAAATGCAATCTGATTTGAGAAAACAGATTTAACTATCAGATAAATAAATAAAAAAACAGAAATAAAGAATCTCTTATATTACTAAATAAACACAGCCCAGGGAATTGTGAGTTCTAGTTCCCCCTTAGGCACAAAGCCAGCTGGGTGACCTTGGATCAGTCACTTTCTCTTGACTCTAGCAAAGAGGCAATGGCAGTGACAGGCAATCACCAGGAATCAACAACGATTCAAAGATATGCACACATAAATTCTTCTGTTCTTTCCCTTTGGGATCTAATTGTCCAAAGACTTTGGGGTATAGGGGTCAGACTCTTTTAGAAAATTTATTTTCTTAAAATATCTACTTCCAAAGGAGGCTCCTGAACCAAAATTCACCAGGAAAAAAAAGAGAAAGAAATTCCTAATTTTCTTTCTTTCTCTCACTTTGCCTCTCATTGCAGAGGATATTGGCTGTGCTTTGAAATACCTAAAAATCTCCTAGCTAGCCATCAGGAAATTCAAAATTAATAGTCTTTGTTTACTATGGCAGAGTATTATGTCCCAAGCAATACACATTAATTAAAAATGATATATGGTACGAATAGATCCTCAGGCAGATTTCCTTTCTTTTATTAATTACCTTTTTATGCCTTATGACAGTGGGCTTATCCATGTTTTGCTTAAGAAAGAGCAGCTAAAGAGCTAGGCCAGTTTGCCACCTCAGCAGGATTTTCATTTGAAATGAAAGAGTTCCTTATAAGGATTGGAATTTGGCCACATCCCCAGATTTCCTAGAGGCAACTCTTCAAAATATCCTCTAATATTGCAATGAAGATGTTTTTCTCTGGTTCTGGCTGATTTGAAAAGTAGCCTTAGATTGATACAGCATTGAATTGAATCATTTTGCAATTGTGAAGTAAATAGAGTTCAGTTTTGAGCCAATCTGCCGGGAGGCACAGGGAGCTCACCCGTCCCCATAAATCCTTAATTTGTATGTTTTCTTCTTTGAAAGGAACGGTGGAAAAGGTTTTCTAAAAAATGTAATACTTGCTAGAGACAATGGTAAGCAGCTATGCCCTAAGAGTGTCCTTGCATTCCTCTGTTTTCCCACAGCTTTGCACACAGCAAAGGCCTACAGCATTTAGACATTTTAGACATGAAGAAGCTTGGATATATTATTGATATAAGCATCACAATAGATTATTACAGTGACAGTGAGGTATTGTATCTGAAGAAGACTATATGCAACCCATAATGTGCCAGTTTAAAACACAAACTTTAAAAATTCTGTCTATGCACATTTGTCATTAATGATTTTTGGTTTTGCCTTTAAGGAATCCATGTACTTTTTAAAAACTTTCCTTTAGACATAAAATAAACAATTCAAAAATATTTCTGCATGTGTATCTGTAATAAAGAGGGTACAAGCCAGTGGTGGGTACAAATTTTTTTACTACCGGTTCTGTGGACTTGGGGGCGTGGCATGGCTTGGTGGGCGTGTCTTGGTGGGCGTGGCAGGGGAAGGATACTGTAAAATCTCCATTCCCTCCCGATCAGCTGGGACTTGGGAGGCAGAGAATAGATGGGGGCAGGGCCAGTCAGAATTTTTACTATCGGTTCTCCCAACTATTCAAAATTTCCACTACTGGTTCTCCAGAACTGGTCAAAACCTGCTGAAACCCACCTCTGATACAAGCCTTTGTGAATTTTAAGTGGATCTATGGTGTAATCCCATAGTCATGAAGCTTATCCACAATTATGTAATAGTAAACTCAAGCTATTTGAGTAAACACATACACAATTGCCTTATAAGTGTCTAAACATGGTTGAACTTGACAAGTCTAATCTGTTACGTTGTATATTTTAGTCTTATTCCAACTGGTGTGACTTATTAAACTGTCAGGAAAAAAATGACACTTTCTGCTTAATAAATAAAATATTTCAGGTCTTAAATGTATGTTCTAATTTATTACTCCCTGGGTGTGATATCCTTTAGTTTTTCACACTTTTCTCAGCATAAAAGAAATATGATGCTCATTAGGCACAGGCTATAAAATCTTATGAATTATAGCTCTTTGCTTCTGCATGGAGCTTAACTTTAGAAATCAGTTCTCCCCGATTTTATATTTTTCTGAAGGTCTTAGAATTTTAGTTTGGATTTTTGTCTTACAACATATTTTGATATTTATGGCCTTTAGACTGACAACCTAAGCCATGATCATATTTCTGTAACTCACAAACATGTACTTTCGAGAACATGGGGACTTTTAATAGCAGATATAATTATTAGGCT
Source organism: Pantherophis guttatus (assembly GCF_059756535.1). NCBI lineage: Eukaryota > Metazoa > Chordata > Lepidosauria > Squamata > Colubridae > Pantherophis > Pantherophis guttatus. Next base: position 131,995,007 of record NC_142065.1, read on the forward strand.
GCTTCTCTCATTAATAATGTGTATCCATGCATGTATATAAATATTTCATATCAAGCTGGGAAAAATAGCAATATTAAAAAAACCTTGTAGTTAAGAGTGAGAATACAAGAGAAGAAGAATAGAGAAAGAAATGATAGATAAAGGTGTCAGCTTTGGAAGCCATATTAGGCCGGAAGCTTCCATGCTGCCACCTTCTCATGTGTGGGAAAGTAGGAGGGGGGATTTAGTAGAGGGATTGTCTGTAGACATAATACCATTCTTCCTGTCGGTCAAGGTCAGGGCAATCCTGCATCTGGAGATGGAGTGGTCAGAGTGATATCTCGAGACGGGACGGCGGTTGATTGGAGCATGTGATCGTCTGAGGAGTGAGGGGATGGTTTTGGGGGTTTTGATTTACTGAGGGAAAACCCGAACCTCTCAGATTCGGGTTTTGTTTGTTTGTTTTGTTTGTTTGTTTGTTTTATTAGATTTATATACTGCCCTATTCCCGAAGGACTCAGGCCGGTGATCAGGCACAAAATAAAATACATAAATACAAAATTTAAAAGCAGAAATAAAACCAGATTAAACAATTTAGCCCGAGATAAATTTAAAACATCCCAATAATTTAAAAACAGATTTAAAATTTTCAATTTAAAAGAAAAGGGGAAAAAGGTTAGGCCAGGCCAGCTTGCTGGAATAGGAAGATCTTAAGAGTGCGGCAGAAAGTGCGCAGATCCAGGATCCTCCGTATCTCCAGGGGGAGCTCGTTCCAGACAGTGGGTGCCCCCACAGAGAAGGCCCTCCCCCTGGGGGCGGCCAGTCGACAGTGTTTGGCCGACGGCACCTGGAGGAACCCCTCTCTATGAGAGCGTACCGGCCGGTAGGAGGCTATTTGTGGTAGTAGGTGGTCCTGTAAATAGCCAGGTCCTAAGCCATGGAGCGCTCTAAAAGTGGTAACCAAAACCTTGAAGCGCATCCGGAAGACCACCGGGAGCCAGTACAGCTCACACAGGAGAGGTGTTACATGGGAGCGCCATGTCGCTCCCATAACCACCCATGCAGCCGCACTCTGCGCCAGTTGGAGCCTCTGGGTGCTCCTCAAGGGGAGCCCCATGTAGAGAGTGTTGCAATAGTCCAGGCGGGAAATAACGAGGGCATGAGTGACTGTGTGTAAGGAGTCCCGATCCAGAAAGGGACGAAACTGGCGAATCAGGCGAACCTGATGAAAAACCCTCCCGATCACGGCCGTCAAATGCTTTTCTAAAGACAGCCGTGAATCCAGGAGGACACCCAAGTTTAGAGCCCTCTCCGTGGGGGCCAGCGATTCGCCCCCAATAGTCAGCGATGGCATCAACTGACTATATCGGGACGTCGGAAACCACAGCCACTCGGTCTTGGATGGGTTGAACCTGAGCCTGTTTCTCCCCATCCAGATCTGCACGGCCTCCAGACACCGGGACATCACTTCAAGGGCATCGTTGGGGTGGTCCAGGGTGGAGATGTACAGCTGGGTGTCATCAGCGTACTGGTGGTACTTCACCCCGAAACCACGGATGATCTCGCCCAGCAGCTTTACATAAATGTTGAACAAGAGGGGCGAGAGGACTGACCCTTGTGGCACCCCACATATGAGGGGCCTCGGGGTCAACCGCTGCCCCCCTGCCAACACAGACTGCCACCGGTCGGAGAAAAAGGAGGAGAACCACCACAACACAGTGCCCCCCACCCCTAACTCTTCCAACCGGTGCAGCATGATACCATGGTCGATGGTATCAAAAGCCGCTGAGAGATCTAACAGGACCAGGACAGAGGAGCAACCCCTGTCCCGAGCCCTCCAGAGATCATCAACCAATGTGACCAATGCCGTTTCTGTGCTGTACCCAGGCCTGAAGCCCGACTGGAACGGATCCAGATACATCGTTTCATCCAGGTGCTGGGGGAATTGTCGCGCAACCACACTCTCAACAACCTTCGCCACAAAGCGAAGGTTGGAGACTGGATGATAATTAGCCAACACTGCCGGGTCCAGGGAAGGCTTCTTGAGGAGAGGCCTCACCACCGCCTCTTTCAAGGCGGCGGGGAAGTCACCCTCACCCAATGAAGCATTTACAATCCCCTAGAGCCAGCCTTGTGTCACCTCCCGGGAAGCCAGCACTAACCAGGAGGGGCACGGGTCCAATAAACATATGGTCGCGTTCAGTCCACCCAGAATCCTGTCCAGGTCATCAGGGGTCACAGGATCAAACTTTTCCCAGATATGCTAGTTTACCTATTCTAGTAAATGGAACTTTGAAAAATGATTGCTTCAGAATTTTACTTGGAGTTGGGGTTTTTCTGGAACGCTGACAAAAGATGCAGTAAAATTTTTAAAAAATAGAGAAAAACAGAAACACAAAATAGAATGACTTCCAACTTCTTTTACAGCAGTTATAGATAAAACCTAAGTTCAACTCTTGGTCTACAATTACAAAATAACATCCATTTTTAAAATAATTATAAATATTACTAGTTATCAAAAGGGACTTCCAACTGATGTTAAATTTGGCCAATGACATTTATCTAATCAGAGCTATCAGTTTCACCATCCTACTTTAACAACCACTCTTCCACTGTAGGCATCGTCAAATTCTTCCAATGTTTGGGCATATAGAAGTCTTCCTGCTGTTATTATATGCAAGAAAAAAAAATACCATGCAATTTTTCCAAACTGTTGCCCATCATTCCTAACAAAAATATCTCTGGTCTGAATTATATATTAACCTTCAGAATTTTTTGAATTTATGTATCTCAGTCCAATAATTTCTAGCTTTTCTACAAGGTATTGTTAATTATTTACAATAATTTGTGTTTTCTGTGAGATATACATAGATTTTGTCCATTTTATAAGTCTAATATTTGGAAAATTCATATCCATAAATTGTGAATACAAAACACTGTTTCTCACATTGCCAAAATGCTCTGAGCAAGAAAAGCAATTTTTAAAAAGTCTTGCATTTTAATGATAATGTACAATGTAAACATTATTTTCTATGCCTTAAATATTACATATTCTCTGAAAAAATGGTGCTAATGATTCTCTTCAAGAATAACTATGCTAGCACTGTTGACAATATTCCAAATACTACAGTATTTCTAAGTCTGAGAAGCCAGTGTCTTCCATATTTGAAGAATGAAAAAGAATAAAAAGTGGGCTGCATGCATTTATGCAATTGAACTTCTGCTTATCTAATGCAAGTTTTTTTTTCTCCCCCTATCTCTTCTCTGGAACCTCTACAAATACTCTGGCTCAGATTGGAAAATATATATAAATGAGTGAAGAGGGATAGAAAAGGACAGCTTATGTTCTGTGACCAAAATGACACGATTGGGTTCAACTTAATAACTTTAGTACAAACAGTGTAAAATATTGATTACATATGTGTAATTGATAGCCCCTGAATTGTATGATAATACAAATAAGAGGAGGAGGAGGACGAGGAGGAGGAAGACTTTAGAAGCTATTCAGCCATGTCCAGTCAACAAAATTGAAATCTACTGGACTTCCTGCATGAAGGAAAGTATATCTTAAAGCAAATTGAGATTCAATTATTTGATGATTTACTTTAAAGTAAACATGCATTTAAGTATTTACATTCGGAAGCAAACCTGGTGTTAATGTAGAGAATGAAGAGGAAGAGATATCCCTGTTTACTGATTCCCAAAAACCTTAATGTGGGGCAGGCCTAAAGGTAGACATTCCAGATCCGCTACATATTGACCTAGACTTTCAAATATTGGCTCATATGATTATATATATCTGACATGTTCGCTTTTCAAAATTCCATTTTGTGTGCAAATTGTTATTATTTGTGGATTAGGATGCTCTTCTCACAGTCGCTCATGCCTTGATTATTTCTCAGTTGGACTATTGCAACATAATATACATTGGGTTACCTTTGAAATTTACCAATAAGCTACAGGTAAACAAGAATGCAGCAGCTGGTGTAGTTATGAAGATTTATTGTTTCAACCGGTATGATACCTTCACACTGTTGACTTCTGGGTGCAATTCAGGATCCTGCTTTAAAAAAGAAGAAGTTCCACATGGCTCAGGAATTAAGTTTCTACTTGACCGCCTATTGTATTCCAATGGCATCTGCCTATTTGTTAAGACCTGGGTATGAGGGTCCCAACTTTTAGAAAATTTTGTGATCAGAGATTGTGGGGACATGCTCTCTATCACTGCTCACTTTTTTGGAATTGCATCCTACCTAAGATCATTTTAGGTGCACCTCTGTTAGCATTCAGAAAAGCTACTAAGACATGATAGTTGGGGGATGATGTGAATAGATTTTATAGCGTGGACATAGTTTTTCTAATGGCTGCATTTGGGTTCTCTTTTTTCTGTGTAACATTATGCAAGAGGATTATTCTGTTATGTATGTTGCTTATAATCTTTGCTACTGTAATTGGGAGGGTAAGCCACTTAGAGTTGTCCAGCTCTGAAGTAGCAAATAAGTCTAAGTAAGTAATTCAGTAAGTAATGTATTATCAATAAATAAAATTATTGATGCAAGTTAGACCAGCTGTTAAGTACAATAATTCTGACAATTGGGAATGAAGGCACTTATATATACAGGTAATTCTTGACATACAACCACAATTGCCCCCCCCCAAAAAAATTTACGTTGTTAAGTGAGACATTTGTTAAGTGAGTTTTGCCTCATTTTACAACATTTCTTGCCTCAGCTGTTAAGTGAATCACTGCAGTTGATAATTTACTAACCATGTTGTTAAGTGAATCTGGCTTTCCCATTGACTTTGCTTGTCAGAAGGTTGCAAAAGGGGATCCCATGGGCTTGGAACATAGCAACGGTCATAAGTATGAACCAGTTGCCAAGCATCGGAATTCTGATCACATGATCATGGGGCTGCTACAAAGGTTTTAACTGTGAAAAATAGTGATAAGTCAGTTTTTTCAGTGCCGTTGTAACTTTGAACGGTCACTAAATGAACTGTTGTAAGTCGAGGACTACCTGTATTGAAATTGTACAACTTCACAACTAACTTCAAGCCAATCTATTGTAGTTTTTCTCTTGTAACACATTCCAGTGAAGACCACAAGAGCGATACACATTTTTTTCAGCTTCTTCCCAGGAGAATATACTTACGACAACCATATTTCATCACACATAATTAGTAAAGTTGTACAGATGGCCCTGAATATAGAAACAAAATAATAGTCCCCATATGTCAAAACAGCAAGACATTGGTTTCTTTAGTTCAGTAAAAAGAATAATGAGACTTATAAGAAATCAACTGTTCAACAGAACACACCAAATAAACACACACACACACACACACACACAGAGAGAGAGAGAGAGAGAGAGAGAGAGAGAGAGAGAGAGAGAGAGAGAGAGGGAGAGAGAGAGAATGTCATTAAAATGAATGACTTCAATTATGAAGGTAAATGAGTTTACTTGTTTGGGATATATTTTTATCTTCTAGACATTAATTAGGATGTGATTGCTTAAGTTGTTATAGCAACCTGTGTTTTAGCATACAATTTTCACACTTGTGTTGCTTATTTCAAGTACTATAGGAGCCTATAGATGCTTGCTTCTGTATTCAGTTACAATAAAAAGCAACATAATTAGAGTGGTATCCATTCAATTGTTACAATGTGCTTCTGGAACCTGAGAGAAAGCACTGGTTAGTTTGGTGAGAACTCAAAGTAACCTAAAATTGTTCTGGTTCTGGACCTGTCTGTCTTTTGGGGCTGAGCAAGAAGGATATAAAATTGACAAAACAATGCTCCAATTTGATTGATATTAGTCTAATTCATAATGCAATCCTAAACATGTCTACAGAGAAATGCCATTAAATGTAACAGAACATTGCTCCCAGTTTAACTTACATTAATTTATAATGTATATTAAGGTTGTACTGAACGTCAATTTATCTTTAGCCTCCTGATTAAAATTCATTCTGCTTGGAATCCAGATGGGAACATATTTAGCTGCTTTATATCTAGCAGATTCTTTGTGGTATGGTCACTAGCCCAAACAAATTCCAGCTAGCATTCCATTCTTCCCCAATGGTCTTGGTGGGAAATCCTATTTCTGAGCAACTGGATTTGCATTCACTTTAGAATCTTCATGAGGTGATCAAGTGATCCCTTGTCCTCGTCCTCCTCCATGTAAAAGCAATGGCTTTTATGGCAATGACAGTTCTTGGAAAAATGCAGCTTTATTTCTTTGCTTCTTCTGATACTGCTTTGTCTAATTTATTTATTAAATTTATATTCTGCCCATCTCATTGTTGAACGACACAGATGACAATCTCAGGAAGCAATACAGCTAATCCTTGACTTAAAACTGTTCATTAGTGACTGTTCAACATTACAACAGCACTGAAAAAAGTGACTTATGACCATTTTTCACACTTATGACTGTTGCAACATCCCTATGGTCACATGATCAAAATTCAGATGCTTGGAAACTGCTTCATATTTATGATGGTTGCAATGTCCTGGGGTCAAGTGATCAACTTTTTGCAACCTTCTGACAAGCAAAGTCAATGGGGAAGTCAGATTCACTTAACAATCATTTACCAATTTAACAACTGCAATGATTCATTTAACAACAATGGTAAGAAAAGACATAAAATGGGACAAAATTCACTTAACAAATATTTCACTTAGCAACATAAATTTTGGACTGAATTGTGGTCGTAAATTGAGGACTATCTATCGAAAAGAAGCTAAACTCTTGAGAGATCCTCATATTCCTAGAAGCCCATCAGCCTTTTTAGAGTTCTCTTGATTATCTCATTAAATTCTCAAATTCCTGCTCACCCCTTTGACCATTCTGAAGAATTTCTGCAGATCTTTTAAATAAAACATCCAGATCTTTCAGACTGAATATCTGTACCTAATATAAATAAAGCATGCTTCTTTTGGTCTGCTAATCTCCACAGTAGATTCGAACAGAATTAATAATACATTTATGTTGCGGTGTCTGCTGGCTTGAATCAATCTGTATGCGTAGATCAGCTACTGCTTGCTTGTCTCCTACACCAGGGGTCTCCAACCCCCAATCTGTGGACTGGCACCAGGCCGTGGCATGCCAGAAACCAGGCCACAGAAACAAGTGAAGCCCCATCTGTGGGATGCAGGCAGCATGCGAAACCCACACACCCCTCCAGTCCATGGAAAAACCTCTCTCAGTGGAACTGGCCCCTGGTGCCCAAAAGATTGGGTGCCGCTCAGAGGTAGGTTTCAGAAGGTTCTGACCAGTTCTGGAGAAGCGGTAGCAGAAATTTTGAGTAGTTTGGAGAATCGGTAGTAAAAATTCTGACTGGCCCTGCCCCCATCTATTCTCTGCCTTCCAAGTCCCAGCTGATTGGGAGGAAATGGGGATTTTACAGTATCCTTTCACTGGAGTGGAATGGAGATTTTACAGTATCCTTCCCCTGCCATGCCCACCAAGCCATGCCCACCAAGCCATGCCACGCCCACCAAGCCACACCCACAGAACCGGTAGTAAAAAATTTCTGCACTAGGCATTTTTCTTTCAGCTTTGATACCTCTATATGCTAATAAATGCAGGTGGGATTTGAAAAGAGCACATACGCTAAATATACTATGTGGAGTTGATTTCCGGTTTCAGGGCGGGAAAGATGATCACCCGTACAAGGAGCAATCTTTGGTGCACAAATCTGTTTGGTCTAAGCTGGAAGTGATGGATAACTCAGATATCAGGATTCGTGCCAATATCAACTTTTGGGAAAGATAAGTCAGTTTAACAGCTGGCCATAAACAGTTGCATGACTGCTAGAGAAACAGAATACTCAACTCTACAGGCTTAATCTACTCCAGGAATGCTCGTATGATATTCTTTGCCATTGACATGAATTAAAGCAACACAACAATATTTGTGAATAATTTTAAGCATGAGAACTTCTGCTCCTACCGACTTCGGCATTGACTAGGGTAAAATTTTGAATGATGAAGAAGGTACTTGTTAAAATCCCCTTGCCCCCTCTTATTTGTCTCATACCCTTCCCCCCCTTTCCTTTCTTTAAAGAGGTTTTCTGAATTCTGAGTAAATCATACCGTGTTAGAGCTTGACAGCAGCCTTCTATTTCCATAGAAGCAAAGAGTTGCGACTGCATTTATCATTCCACTTCACTCTGTGAGGCTGAGACAATCAGATGCTCTAGAGAGCCCAGGATCTGTCTGCTTAAGCATTAGACTCCTGGAGCTTCATGGCAAGGCCGGTCTTGTTGACTCAGATACATTGGCTGACATTTCATGCCTCCAGTTGCTAGATTGAGTTAGGTTTGCATTTTGCAGCTTCGCAAATGGAAACTCAGTAACTGCGGAAGCTTTTCAGGGGTTGCTGTCTCAGAGCATTGAATAAAATATCTGTTTTGATTTACAGTGATCAGAGGAAAATAAGCCCCTTGCTCATTCTTTCACACCCAAGGAGAAATGAGGAGGTCACTGTGATTGCTGCTATGTTCGGCGATAAGTACTGCATGAGACTTCAAAACAGGGGTCTCTTTAAATCATCATTTGGCACCAGATTACGTGATCTTTGTCTTAAATCTAAAGGTCTCTGTGTGTGTGTGTGTGTGTATATGTATATAATGCATTTTCTTCCATTAGAAGTCAAATTTTGGCAATATTATGGCTGCATTCTGAGATGTCATTTAATTGGAACAAATAGAGGGTGATATGCCAGTTGCCATGGCAACAAGTTCCTGCTGGAGCTGCAAGAGAGCTCTCTGCACATTTTGAAATTACTTCCTTCCCATTAATGCCTCAGCAGCAAGAAAGGTAATGCCTGCTGCAATTAAATACAAATGAATATAATTTTAAAAAAACAACTGAGCTGTGTTTTTTGAGTTGTTGGTGACGTGCAGAGGGAACCAGAATATCATGCAATGACAGCATGAACAAAAGCCTTTTAAGCAGCTCTTAAGAGCCTGGGTTGTTATAAGCTTGTCCCTTCAAAGTTTTATCCTATTTTCTTATGTGTGTACCTGGCTAGAAGATGTAATCTGTGTGTAATTTATGACAGACCAATCCTTCTTTTTCCTCATGCTCATCTGAATCTTATTCTACTGAGACAATCAGATGTTTGCTTTGCATGGATGGCTTAATGCAAGGGTTAACAAATCTAAATATGCATTATATTTCCTGGGAATGAACTTGAAAATAACTTTTTTTTTTTTAGAATCCCAGGGAGGAAGCGCTACTGCTACCTTTAACATTCCTAGACTACTTTGCAGCAGGGGTGAAATGCTCCCGGTTCGGACCGGCTCAGGCGACTAGGTAGCGATGGCGGTGGGCAGTTCAGAGAACTGGTAGCAAAAATCCCTGCCCCCGCCCCCCATGCCCAGCTGAGCCACGTGATCATCAGAGTCTTTTTTTTCTTTTAAATGGCTCTGACGATCCAAGCTCTGACGATCCCAGCTGAGTTGCCTGCCAATCAGGCAACTCAGCTGGGATCGTCAGAGCCTTTTGAAAGCATTTTTACATGATTTTACATGTAAAAAATGGTTTTAAAAGTAAAAAAAAATTGGCCACGCCCACCCAGTCACATTAGCCCCCCCCACCAAGCCACGCCCACAGGACCGGTAGTAACAAATTTTAGATTTCACCACTGCTTTGCACCCTGAGCCTTACCTCACATACAGCAACTGGAACTTTTAGTAATGTGGAGATAAAGACCCAACAACATTAAAATTGTCCATTTTTTTTTAAAAAAACCCTAGACTCTATGATACATGGTTTAACAGAAGCCTGATCTACTATCACAAGCCAAGGAGAGAATCAACCTAGAACTGAGGAGAAATTTCTTAACAATTAGAACAATTAATCAGTGGAATGACTTGCCTCCAGAAGTTATGGGTGACCCAACACTGGTAGGTTTTTAAGAAGAGTTTGGACAACAATTTGTCTGAAATGGTTTACTGCCTGAGTGGGGAGTTGGACTAGAAGACCTCCAAGGTCCCTTCCAACACTGTTATTCTGATTATGAGTACTGCTATGACATACAAGGTTTGCTAAAGGCACAAGAGGAGACCAAAGCATTTAAGACCCAGGGCACTTGCTGTGTCAAGTGTATCTTAGTTCTACCTGTAGAAGCTTGAGATTCTCAACCTATTAGTAAAAAATCAAGACAGCCTGCTGATAAAAATCCTTGCAAAGAATACTTCAGGGATTAGTCCAGAAAGTCATCTAGAGTAAAAAACCGACTTGAAGGGAAATAAACATACATACATACATACATACATACATACATACATACATACATACATACTGTACATACCATAAAATTGGAGGATGAGTCTACATTAAAGACTTTGGGGCATTTAATTGTTGATGTTGCTATGCAGCAGACATGTCAAACATGCAGCCCGTGGACCAGATCCGGCCTGCAATAGACCCAGAGTTGTCATGTGGGGCCTCTCCAGAGATGAGGGACCGGCCCTTGCTGCCTTGGCTCTGACCCACCCTAGCCATGCCCACCCAGTCAGCCATGATGACTAGCTCCACCCCCACCCCAAGGGCAAACAAAATCTTGATATGACCCACAATGGGATTGAGTTTGACATCCCTGCTATATAGGAAAAGAAATACCTAACCACCTTAGGTATGAGAAAATTAAGGCACACTGGAATTGTATATTTGGTCATACAGACCAGTTATAGGTACCTTAATATTCTACAGTCATATGGGAGCCATGGTGAGGAGCCAAGGAAGGCAATAGCATTGAAGTACCATAAAATTATAAAACAGGTCCCCAAGAGCTAATTCAACGGAGAGAACATGATCCATGCCATCAACATGTATGCCCTGCCAGTCATCTGATACCTTGCTGGTATAATGAGCTGAGTGATTTTACAACATAGTTAAAAGAAAAAGATGTTGTAAGAAATAACAGTTCATTAAAGTTCCATTTGAGTAAATTATACTCAAACAGAAGTCTACTTTTATTAAGTTAGATAAAATATAACTTGCACAATTCTAATTTTGCATAAATTAGACAAAAGATAACTCGAGTGTAAGAATTTTACCAGTCATCAGTTTTAACTTCACTGAACAAATATGATGTATTCTCCAAATTCTCCTTTAGCAGTACATTCTCTTTCCCACCTTACTCTTTCTTTTTCATTAGTAACCCATTCTTTCTGTATTATTGTTATCCTTTGATCAACAGTGATACATGAAATTGTACTTGTACTCTGAATGGAATTCAGAGATTTGCATAATAGCAAAAAGCATCAAGAATAATATGAAGCTCTTTTTCATTTTGTAATTCGTTTGATCTAATTAGTCCTTTTGAATGAGTATATTAATTTGTTTCTAAGTGGAGTTTCTTGCAAAATTTAAACCAAAATAGGAAAGGTCTTTTGCTTAAAGGCTTATTTTAGAGAGCTAGTCGAACAGATTAGCATATACTGTACATGCCCTATCATCCCCATGGTTCTCTGGTCATATGATCTATCGACTGAGGATCTCATTTTGAGGTGAAATGCAGCAACAAGTTGATCTGCAAGGTGCTTCATTTTGGAGCATGGAGGGTGATCACTAAAAAACACAGTTGGATCTATTTTTCCTGAGCTCTCTGCAAGAAGATGAAAAGATACCGATTCATGTCCTGCTGAAGATCAAAAGAGGAATTGGAAATGGGGCTGAACTGAGGTCGGGCAAAATTATTAACTTTCCACAATTGGGGTTAGTCATTTGCCCTAAAATTATATGTCTGATTTGATTGATGAAAATGTTTTGGGATGAAAATGTCTTTCATTGTAGTGATGGCACTAGGTTACACTGGTTGATGTAACTATCAAGGTTTGGGCCAAATTACTGGAATATTAGCAGTCAGTTCTGAACTTCCTTTCGGCACAGCCAAATAATGATGTTACCTTGATTTACTATGTCATAGTGGCATAGTGGTTTGAATGTAGTATTACAGACTAATTCAGCTCACTGTCAATAGTTGGAACCTCACCAGCTCAAGGTTGACTCAGCCTTCCATCCTTCTGAGGTTGGTAAAATGATTATTGGGGGCAATATGCTGACTCTGTAAACTGCTTAGAGAGGGCTGTGAAGCACTGTGAAGTGGTATATAAGTCTAAGTGCTATGGTTAAATCATGTGCCATTCACTAATGTCCTTCCACTATGAACCAATTAATATCATGCTTACACCTCCAAGCCTTAGCATTGTCTGCTATAATCATCATCATGCTTAACAATGGATATAACTGGATTAGGATACATCGTTATCTACTGTATATCTGAAAAAAATTAACATCAGTTTTTGTAAGGGAAAAATGTAGAGTTCATAAGGGATGCACATTTATATAGATCATTAAAATGTTTTAGTGCAGCTGAATATATTTTACATCATGCCAACATCCATTGCATTCTAACGGAGCCAAAACCTGAGGTTAATATGATCTCAGATTGGGAATATTAAAAAAAGTAAAGGTTAAATAAGAAACCAGAGAAATGAACAGCAGCCTCAGCAGACATTTCCTACAGAGTGGGATTCAGAATGGAACAAAAAGAGTTTAGCAGCAGCAGCAGCCTTTGGGCAAAGTCTACATCAATTCAATCTTGGCCTCTCTGCCTGGCTCACAGCCAAGCCAGGAAATGGATACGAGGTTTCAAGAAGAAAATTTAATTGGAATCATGCACAATTCTTCTTTACTTTGTGCAATGCTTTTGGAAGGCTATTTGGCTTTAAAATAAGCCTCTACTTATTAATATGCACAACGTGCAGGTTTTATTTTCTCCTCTTTTTTGCCAGCTAAGCCCACTTTCTGTAAATTTAAGAACTATTTTAAGTTGCCATAATACTTTTAAATAGCGCAATGCAATTTAAAGAATATCAGTGAGAAACGATTATTTTTCCAAGTTCTAATAAAAATAGTTGTGATGTGTAGATGCTAAGGAAGGCTTCATGATCGTATGATGTAGAAGGGGGAGTTATGACAATTTCACCAATCATCTGATTTTCATTACTGATAAATGTCATGTATAAGTGTTTTGTTCTTATTTGAATCTATTTTTAAAACCTTTTTCAGTAATTAAGACCCAAAGCTTCCAAAACACTTGGATCCACCTTAGAAGCCCTGAGCTTCTGAAATCAGTTAAGTGTCCATTAGAGATTGTTGTCTTATACTAGTCCAGAGATAGCATAAGTTTGTCTATTACCAACTTTTAAAATACCAAGCATATACTGTACTTTTAAAAATACATTCAAATAGTTTAAGTTTTTCTCTTTGTCTGCTCTTAAATTGATAGATAATTATATTTTTAGATTCTTCCCCGCTCTTTCATTTTTGCAGTTTTCATGGTATTTGGGTTTTTACTGATTTAGTCTGAGAAATTTCTTGTAAACTAGAGAACAGATTAAAAATTGCACTGCATTTATTTGCAACATTTGTTTATCATCCTACCTTATAACGCATAAGGCGCACATTATGCACATCAACAGCTAACAAGTTTATTCTACAAGAGTGAAAAGATTATTACAATTCAGAATATGTACTGTGTCTAGATAACATATTTCATTGATAAAATATCAATAAATTGCTCTAAGTTTGTTTTTCTTAATCAATGTTTGAGAAAAATATATATAATGTTTTCTAAATTCTTCTTGGCCAGTAATGTTTGTACATGCTTATTGATGATATCTGAGTGGATGTCCTTCTGGTTGCATTGAGTTTCATATAATTTTAGCCTATTCTCCAACAAGTACATTTAGAAAAGACATAAAACTACTATGCAGAAAAACTTAATTCAGTTCTGGTTACTGGTTGAATTACTGGTTACTGGTGCAAACTGCTTACTTTCTGAGCTATCCATGGTACTGAATATTATGCATAGCTCATTGTTTCTCTTAAGACTTGATCTGGCCAGTTCAGCATTTTTCTAGCAATTTACTACAACTCATCCAGCTAATGATTTTTATGTCCATTTATATATAAGTGTGTTTCTTTGGCAGAAAATTGTTTGCTCTCCAATACCGAAACTACTGTGGCAAATATGGTAGGAGTTCATGGAGTGCATTTTGTGAAAATGATGAAGAATATTTTAAAAGGCATATATTTATTAAATAATGCATCAAAAATCTTCATATTACAAAAAAGCTGAACAGAAAACTGTAGAGAAAGCTATGTAAGACAAAAATTATAAATGCTCTTCCTTAAGAAATAACATTTTTCGGCAAATTAACAAACGACTATAAGCAATGCTGACTTGCAGAGCAGTAATGTGTAGCTTTACTATATTGCCACTAGAATTTTCTAATTCCATTGGCTGAAATAGATGGGCTATAACACTGAGCTAATGGTATAATTCTCCAAGGTAGCTTATTTATTTATTTATGGCATTTACTAGTTGCAAAAGCACGACAAAGTTTCTGTGACCTCTGCAAATACTGTTTGACATCCCAAAGTGAGAGAACATTTTCATTATGCTAAAACAAATAGAATCAACTGCCTCAATTGATGTAGATTGATATATTTATTGAGACAGATTATAAATATATCTCTTCCATTTCTAGAAAGCTGCATACTAGGATAACTTCTAGGAAAAAGATGTACCTGCTGAATTAAAGATACAGAAGTACTCTTCATATTAATTAGATTAACAAAGAGATGATTAATGGAAAATGGAATAACCTTTCAAGGAGGTAAATAATATTTCCCCCCCTCTCTCCCTCCTTTCCTCCCTCCCTTCTCCTTCCCTCTTTCTCTCTCTTTCCCACCTTCTCTCTCTCTCTCTGTGATCAGTAGTGAGAATGGCATTCTCTCTTTAGAATTATGTTAGTAAATACCACCTGGTTCTTTTGGTCTGACCCAAGGACGAGGTCAAGAAAGAAAATTGCTAATGCAATGAATAGTAGGAATAACCTTGAGAAATAGGAGGAAGAGCTACAATCAAGCCAACAGTCAGATAAAAGAAATGTAATTTGAGTAAGCATCTCAGGCATGACTCTCCCTAGTTCTCATCAAAGGAGGGAGGGAGGCGAAAACCACATTCAGCCTTGCAAGATTCTGTCACTGTAATCTTATAATAAAATAATATTAGCATTCATAACGCTGACATCCAAGCCTGGTCTACCTTGAAGGGCTGACAGTTAATGCGACTGATTGTGGATTTGCATTGATGATTTGAGTAAACCAGATTTTCAATCAGCAGACATGATTTGAAACCAAAAAAAAAACCAAAAAAAAAAAAAACCAGGCAATTTCAACTTCTTTCATGTTTCTTGCAGGAGCTTGATTTAATTGTTTCAAACCGCTAAAGCCGAAAGGAACATCTCATTGTTTGCATCATGTTTTTTCATACATGACACATAAATAGCTAAGTATTCAGAGTTGAGCACAAAAGAAAGGTCACTAGGTTCTGCATCTGTGCTTCTATATTTGCCCATGTTGCTAAGCAATGCACGAAAATCATAGCCCTTAACTCCAAGATTGCCTTTTCAGACATCCATTATTAAAAGGAAATAAGCAACTGTACGTAGTAATATAATTTTACACAATTACTTGGCTGTCACTTTTGCTGACCCCTGGTGCTAGAAGGATAAATTGTTTTACACTTGACTACAAACACTCTTTGTTAGAATAAGGAAAGTATTGTTATTGTGTATAGAAGAACTTAGCTGACACTAATTCTATCACGGTACGTATCAAGAGATTTGAAATGTGAGAAATAGCTATACTTCTCCTAAGCAATTAAATGCTTTTTTGATAATATATGTTTACGTTCCTAAAGATTATTTTCTCACATCCTCCCGGTGATTCATCAGATCGCAGTAGTTAAATTGGTTGCATCTTTTGTTGTGGTTGTTATGATTGAGGAAGATCTTTCCTGCTGCGATGTCTGGATGGTATTGGAAGACTTTATCTGTAAATGAAGAAGATAAACTTGGAGACAACAGCTTTCAAGAAAATTAAATATATGCAAACAGGAATGATCTTGCTGCTTGGTGAATTCTGGGAATTTGACACAATAGGGCACCCAGCTGGGGAAATCTGCTGTAACAATTTCTTTTTTTTTTTCATGTGCCCATATTGTTTTATTTAAAAATTGATCTTTATTAATTATTTACAAATAATAATTATTTACAAATAAAAAAAACATATACTATAATTATCAAACAGATGTGATATATATATATATATATAGCTAAGTATATATATAAGTATATATATAAGTATATATGTATATATATATATATATATATAGGTACACAACACAACACATAAAGACAACCACGAAGAAAGACTAACCGGAGGTCATAACGATCCCCCAGATGAATTAACATCCATAGTTACATCCCGGTAAATCTTTTTGTTCAGATAACATTGACTATTTTGAATACCAAACACTATCTAATTATAACTAAGTATATATTTAATATTATATTGTTTACTCTATGTTTATCCTCTTCTTTAGCCATATATACCAGCGTTCCCAGTTACTGTCGTATATGGATTCTTTTTTCTCTCTTAGGATATACATTAATTTGTCCAATTCGGCACAGTTCAATATCTTATTTATTATAAATTGATCTGATGGTGTATTTGCATTTTTCCATTGCTGGACCAGTGGCATTCTCGCTACTGTTGTAATATGGATGAATAGGTGCCAATCTTGTTTGCCCATGTCTTTTAGCTTGATTCCGAGTAAGTAAGAATCTGGAGTTAGGGGGAAATTTGCACCTGTTATCTCGTTCAACCATTTTTGAATCTTTTCCCAAAACTTCCTAATCTGAGGGCAGGTCTACCTGCTGTAACAATTTCTGTTCTTTCTTTTATGATCACTGTGATGGATAGCAGACATAAATAAAGTGACTTGTAACACACACACACACACACACACACACACACAAATTTGGATGGTATTTAAACAATAAGCAATGTGGTTTTAATTTGATTAAAACATAGTTTGCCTGTTTCAGTTTCAAATCTCATTATGATGAAACAAGATCAGTTGTCTTGCTTATATAAAATATATTGAAACCCACTTCTAGCATTATGGTTCTTACATCAATATATGACTGATATGGCCTCTATACGTTTTAGATAATTTATTTGTACATTTTAATCAGTGGTAATTTAAAATGGTGGGAAAAAAAGCATATTTTACTTGATAAGGATCAGATGTAATACTTTTGCCCATTCATTTTCACATCCTTGATTTTATTAAATTTAAATGCCATCCATCTTGTGGTTCAAGGAGACTCTGATCAATTTACAAAAATGGAAAATAACTTAACAGTAGAAGAGAATACTGTACTTTAATAAGTAAAGCTACCTAACTGTTTTGCCAGTTTTGGAAAATGCACATATATGGAGGATTTAATGATGTACAGATATATTTAAGGTTTTTTTTTTTCATTAATTGGATTCCTCAGGTACCATGAAATATTTACCATTTTAACTTTCATAATGAGTTGTATTCTTCTGCTTTCAATGTATTTAGATTCCAAACTGCATAGATGATAGTTGCAATGATCTTAGAACTCTGGTCATAAGAGACAGAGGAAGACTTCTCTTCATTTTTGGTTGGACTTTTGCACCAGATTTGAATGAGACCTGGGCAGAGTGGGCTTCTTCAATCAGGAAATGGTGCTGTTCATTTTAAGGAGGATGCTTTAATAGTGAAGTCAAGTGATGGGCTGTTCTTCTTTTAACTGTCATTTGAAAGAGCCAACAGCTTCCCACATTCTCTTTTCTCTACATTTCTCTGGATCTTGTATTATTTGGGGGTTATCTCCTGCTCCTTCTCCCTTCCAAAGTTCAGTCTGGATCAGTGCCTCAAATGGGTAAAACCAGTATGTATGTATGTATATATTATTTAATTACTCTTATAGGGATCTTTTATCCAATATACATAACATAGTCCATTACTATTACATGTAGTATACATGGAATAGTCCCTTCTTATTTTATCATCTCAGTATTCCAGTGAGACAGGTTAGACTGAAAGATAATCCACAGTCTTCCAGTTCCTACTCCTACTCATCATTATATGGGCTTTCTACTGCTGGACAATCTAGCCTTGCTTGAATGTAATTCTTTTAGGGAGGTTGAAGATAGGCGTGCTTCTTCTAGAGCCACTACCTAAATTTGGTTTTTGCTGACACAAACCTGATTGGGATGGATTGAATTTGAACATTATCAATTTTTCAGAGTTGCCCAGAGGTTTAAATAATAAATAGTTAATCTGATAATGATTGATATTTTGATATTTTTGTTAATTGTTTTGTTTGTTTGTTTGTTTGTTTGTGGTCCAAGACCATGTCACAGAATTTAAAAAGTACAGCACACCATTAATGCATATTTGTGTGTATATATATATGGAAGGGAGAAATCCTATAAAGTTAATATTGCATAGAAGGGACCAAATGGATCTTATAAACTAAGGCTATAAATAAAAGTTTCACTACTGCCTTTAAAAAACCTGCGTTTTGGTCACTGAATGAGAATAAGTCAATCTCCTCATCATGAAGAGGAGTTTTTCAAACAAAAGAGTGTGTGTATTCACTCTAATCGCCAGTGTGTGCATAGTGGACACTTTAAAAGGATGTGCAAAGCAGACTCTTGTTCTATATCCGAGCTGTTACATTCTCATTCTTCATAGGAAAGGCTGGCATATTGACCAGCTGTCACCTTAGTGGGGAGAGCATCTGTACTAAGAGAGAAGGGCCTTCCATATGGGGCATACAAAATCTTATCACTGTAATTGGGGGGTGTCATTGTATTTAAAAAAATACTTCGGACAAAGAGAAGACACAGTTTGAGAACTATGAGTTAAACACAACACAAGTTAAACAAGCCACAATAATAGCATGGAAATTTATTTATGTTTGAGGTGGAAAGTCCAGAGGGATGAAATGATTTAAACATCACTGCAGTGAAACTTTTTATCCAGTCTGGCACTAAAACTGACAAAAGTAAGTATTGTTATAGATATTATCCATTTGCTTGTTGTAGGATCAGCACAGCTTACATTGTGGTATTGATTAGACTATCAATGACAGGTACAGTATTGGGAATATACACTAAAGTTCATTGTAGTATCAATGGACCTTGCATTTAAAGGGAATGAGAATGAGAAAATGTAAAATTGGGCAAAACCATATCACCAATACTATGTTAATTAGGATCTAATACCCAGTTCAAACTGATTCTTACACAGAGAGATGACTTTTGATTTTTATGTTACCATATAATAAAATATAAATATTTTAAAATAAGCAACCGGCTTTTTAACAAATAGATCTCAATCTCTTTCACACAGAAAACAGACTATAGTTTTAGAATAACAGATTCTCCAAATTCCTACGATGGCCCTTTAAATAAGTTAGCCTTTCATATAATTAATGCACAAATAGAGATATACAGAGAGAATCAGTTTGGTGTAGCAGTTAAGGCATCAGGCTAGAAACTGGGAGACCATGAGTTCCAATCCTGACTTAGGGACAAAATTAGCCGTGAAACTTTGGGACAGTCACCTTCTCTCAGCCATAGGAAGAAGACAACAGCAAACCATCTTTGAAAATGCTGCCAAGAAAATTGTGGGGAATAGTCCAGGAAGTTGCCAAGAGTCAAATACTGATTCAGAGGTACAAGAAATGGAAAGCAAAGAAAAAAGGTTGTAGGATGTGGCTAGATTAAAGTGTTTCATTGCTGATGTTGCGATACAGGGGGAAAAGAATGAAGCTATGAAGAATTATAATAGGACCATGGAATGTAAGAAGTATGAATACGGGAAAGCTCAATGCAGTATGGGATGAAATGAAACAATTAAAAATTGACATCTTAAACCACAAACCAATTAGGTATAAATAGTACCATATTTTTCAGAGTATAAGATGCACCTTCTCCCCCCACCCAAAAGAGGCTGAATATTTGGGTGCGTCTTATACTCCAAATGTAGCTTTTTCGAAGCTTTTTTTCAGCCCTAACGAGGTGCTAACGAGTGAAGTGATCTTCCCAGCTTTGCCTGCTCCCTCGACTCTCCGCTGTGCTTTAACAAGGCACTAGCAAGTGAAGCGATCCCCATGCCTTGCTCCGACTCTCAGCTGTTCTTTAGAAGCTTTTTTTCAGCCCTAACTAGGCACTAGCCAAATGAAGCGATCTCCCCCCGTGCTTTGCCTCCTTTTCTCATTGCTGCTTCCTCTCAGCTGTGCCTTAGAAGCTGTTTTTTATCCCCAAGCAGGGGATAAAAAACCAGCAAACTAATGTGCTGAAGCTGACCAGACTAAGAACGCTAGCCAGATGAATACCTGGTATGCAGATTTTTTTCCCCCTATTTTCCTCCCCCAAAACTAAGCTGCGTCTTATACTCCAGAAAATATGGTATATGTCTTTGAGTTCTTGGAAGTTTGAGACTCAAGCACCGCATGACAGGATGAGCTCCCGTTCTTGCCCCAGCTCCTGCCAACCTACCAGTTCAAATGCATCCAAATGCAAGTAGATAAATTGTACCACTTCGGTGGGAAGGTAGCAACATTATGTGCGCCTTGGCATATAACCATGCTGGCCATATCACCATAGAAATAGCTTTGGACAATGCTGACTCCCTTGGCTAGGAAATGGAGATAAGCACTGCCCCCTAAAGATGGACATGACTTGACAGAGGAAACCTTTACCTTTTTTACATGAGTACTTCAGGACTGATCAGACAACACGCAGTTCATGAGAGTCTTCTTGCAAACCAATATAATACCCATAAAGGACTTTTCAAAGGTAGAAAAGAATTAGATTCTTTACTAGATTGACTCTTCCAATTACATAACTATGCAAGCAGCATTCAGCTACTGTAATGCAGCATTTCAGTTCCCTCTCACTTATGGCTTTCGACTTCAAAGGAATGTAGCAAATTGCTTTATTTCCTACTTTCTCTACCATTCTGAGCTTAGCTAGCTCCCTGCATAGAATGTTATTGCTTCTGAAAATATGACTCGGTGCTCATAATAAAATGTAGTTGCTGTTAAATTTCCCGAACTTATTTTGGGAATCAAGAGCATCAATTAATCTAGTGGTTATTGCAACTCATTTCCTTTCCAATTCTGTTGCTGGTAAACAAATTCCATGTTGCATCTTTAATTTCCTTGCACAGCAATTGGAACACTGGATGGCCACTCAACTCATTTCAGAAGCTCAGGGCTGCTGAAGACACTGGAACCTGCATCTCTTTAGACCAGCTTTTCTCTTTCTTCCACTCTGAATTTAACTCCAGTATTACCACCTCCCTGCCAGTTTTTTAAAGCCCATGTCAACTTGTCCTCTCCATCAGAGGCTGTCAGTGTGTGAAAAGCCATTTGTCTTCTCTCAGCTAGTTCCCAGATTATCAGCCATAACTGTAGTTTGTATATCTGGGAAATCATGTGACAGAACAGCAAAACACCATTCTGCCACAACAATTCTAGGAGCGGTCAATTCATTAAAATTTAAAATCAGATTCAAACATGATATTAATTTATAAATGATATTTCCCTAAGTACCAGTAGCTCCTCTAGAACCTTGGTTAAATTTTACTCTAACATAGGGTGTCAAACTCAAGGCCGGGGGGCCGGATCTGGCCCGTGGGGTGTTTAGATCTGGCCCACAGGGTCATCCTAGAAACAGCAAAGGATCAGCCCGCAGTGCCTCTGCTAGCAAAAATGGAGCTTGGGAGGGCCGCATGCTCAGTTTTCACTGGCAGAGGGTTGCAGGAGGCTGGCGCAGCTGAAAACAGAGCTTGGGAGCCTGTTTTCACTGGCAGAGCACTCGGGCCACCACAGGTGCCCCCAACATGAGTGACGTCGAGCTGGCCACACCTACCCTGGGTACGCCCACTCCAGCCCCCCGAGGTCAAACACAATCCTGATGCGGCCCTCAATGAAATCAAGTTTGACACCACTGCTCTAACAAATACTAATTAAAGGAAAGCATTTCATCTTCAGGCCCAGGTAGAATTGATGTGATTCTGGCATGGCACAGCAATTCTAGGTTTTCAACCTAAACATTATTTGTGTATTTATATAAAAGAACATGTGTGCTGGCCCCACTCCCACGGCTGGGTATGCGCCTGTCTTGCCCTTTCAGTTTCTCAATTTTTTATATTGAGTACTATAAATGGAAATGTGTGTATGTGTCAGTTTTTCTTATTTTCCTTCCCAACTGGCTGCATTCAAAAAATTCAACATGGCAAGGCTGGAAGTTGAGATGTCATTAACACCAAGTAACTAATTGAACAAGGCTCTTGTTTTCAAACAGGGTTCTGAAAACTCTGGTGTTCTGATTGAAGTTATCAGTAATGGCAGACAACTTCCCCTTAAAGCCAGCTTACAGCACAGCAAAGCTCTGCTATAACCTGTGGATAATCTGTGGAGTGTATTCTGGAATCTTTCCTAAAATGCCCTGGGCTATAGCAGAAATCTTTTCAAAAGTTGCATTATGGATTAAGTTGGTGCAAGAAAATCTGAAAACAAGTCTCTCTAAAGCACTGATTGTTTTCTATGGTATTTGAGGTTCTCCATCTGAATAGCTAAATTGACCGATCCTGCTATATTGTCATGGAAAGTCAAACATTCAATTGTTTTTTCAGAAGGTTGTTGAAAGTTAATTTTTTTTTGAATAAAAAACAGGATTAACATTACTGCATTTTCCCATGAATTGGAAGAATACATAAATGTGATATGGGTGTCTAGCTCTGGAGTATATAGCTGCAATAAAAGTTATAGGAAGAAGTACTACTATAATTCAGTTTAATGTTAGTTGATTCTAGTTATTTCCCCATAATATCTGTATAGTAGAGGAAATTTTTCTTACAGTTCTTCCATTGGGACACTAAGAACCCAAGAATAAAGCAGAGATTGTGTCAAAATTGAATTTATATGGTATTGGTTTGGTCTTTTTTAAAAAAATTAACAATAAACTAGACAGGTAGAAAAAAGTATTAAATCATGATTTTGTTTTATTGTTTACCATTCCATCCATTCCAAATCATGACACCCTAAAAATGTAATAAATTGCATCATATTAAACTTTTATGAAATCTATGATTTTTTGCTTTTATACTTGCCTTCTTTGAGAGAGGAAACAAAAGTATGTACTGTAATAGCAAATTTTGGATTCTCAGGTAAAGAGAAATGCTTTCTGAAAAACATAGAGGTTTTATTTTGCTTTATTTGCCTCTCATCCCCACTATGGCTATGCTAATGGGATATCCTTTCAGGAGAAGAAAATGGATCTGGTATTTCAGCAGCAGTAGGAGTGCTACCGTGTTTCCCCAAAAATAAGACCCTGTCTTATATTTTTTTGAACCCTGAAATAAGCGCTTGGCCTTATTGCTGTGTGCACAAAAGCCCGATTGGGCTTATTATCAGGGGATGTCTTATTTTGGGGAAAACAGGGTAGTAGTAGTTGGGCCAGTAGAAGAAAGTGAAAAGTTGAGATTTATTTTATTTTATTTATTTATTTAGTTTGTCCAAACATGTATGAGATAACAGGTATAAGTATAAACATGGACATGAACACAGGAAATGAGTACAAATAAATGGGGACAGTAGGACAGGGACGGTGGTCATGCTGGTGCACTTATGCACTCCCTCTTACGGACCTCTTAGGAATGGGGTGAGGTCCACGGTAGACAGTTTAAGGTTGAAGCTATGGGGGGGGGGTTTGAGGATGTAACAATGGAGTCAGGTAGAGCATTCCAGGCATTGACCACTCTATTGCTGAAGTCGTATTTTTTGCAATCGAGTTTGGAGCGGTTTACCTTGAGTTTGTATCTATTGTTTGCTCATGTATTATTGCAGTCAAAGCTGAAGTAGTCGTTGACAGGTAGACATTGTAGCAGACAATTTTGTGTACTATGCTTAGGTCAGACCATAGGTGGCCTAGTTCAAGGTTGTCTAAGCCCAAAATTTCAAATCTGGTGGCATAAGGTATTCTATTGTGAGCAGAGGAGTGGAGTCCTCTTCTCGTGAAATACCTCTGGACCCGTTCAATTGTATTAATGTCCGATATACAGTGTGGATTCAAGGCAGACGAGCCTGTATTTGAGGATTGGTCTGGCAAAGGTTTTGAATGCCCTAGTTTGCAGTACAGTAAGAAGAAGAAGCTTCGCAAAATTAGGTTAACAACTCTTAATGCCTTTTTGGCATTAAGATTTCATCCTCCCATTCTACACTGGAGTGATTGTTGCATCTAATTGATGCATTGTTGCATCATCACTGATGATGGGACAGTATTCTTCATCACACCTAAGGCCATATGGTAACTTGGGGAACATGAAAGAAGCAATGTAGCATTCATTGTCTTTTCTCTCGGCATCTGGGCTAGAATGCCACAGGGAACGTTCACACACTTCTGCTTTGTGGATCCAGCCTGCAATATCTTTCTTTGTTTCTTTTTTTTAAAACTTTCCCAATATTCCCATAATGATAGTGCCTGGAGCTATCCTATTATGATGGAAGGAATGGAAAATCTTTCACCATTTCTAGACGATAACATTACTACATTGCTAGACATAGTGCAATACATTCTTTCTTTCAGACTCTTTCTGAAATCCACAATATTAGTAAAAACAAACATTATATCCTTGGAAGATTATCAGCTGTTGCTGATAATATTTCTTCCATATTTAGTTTTAGGACCCACCTAGATTTTCAAAGTTCAAAGTTCAAAGTATCATAGCACTGACATGCATTTTGTTAACTTCTACCAGTATAATAAAACCAATTGATAAAGTGAGCAGATAGCAGAACTGAGGCAACCTCACCCAGAATCTCAGTGAGACCTGACATGGTTTGTAATGGGTTGGGATTCCAACAGGGAATACCAGAGCTATAGGTTAATCTTGTGGGAATTAAAAAATGAAAGGAAATCCACACAAAAAAAGACAAAACAGTCTTTCCATACTGTTGGCAAGAAAGCCACCTAAATATCTCCATGTGATACAGGGGTGGGTTCTACTTACCTTTACTATCGGTTCGCATCGTGCCCACATGTGCTCTTCTGTACATGTGCAGATCACCTACGATGACATCCTGGTCAGTGGGCGGAGCCTCCTATCAGTTTTACTACCGGTTCTTGTAAACCGATCCGAACCGGGGGCAACCCACCACTGATGTGATATCCAAAATTGATTTTGACTGGAAGCCATGCTTACCCTTTAATAAACTGCAATTTTTGCTGTTGAATTCTGGGCTTTGGAATTCTCGCTTCTTATTCGACAATATGCTATGTACTTGTCCTTTTCCCTTATAAAGATTTAGAGTGTGGGGAGAGGCAAATAGAAGAGACACAATTTGTTATAAAGAAGATCAGCTGCCTAAATAATTCTTCTCTAAGGTTGGAGATCTTCTGCCAACCTAGCAGTTCAAAAGCATGTTGCATGCAAGTAGATAAATAGGTACCACTTTGGTGGTTACAAAACACCCTGGTGCTTCAAGCAACAGTATGAATTTAACTGGTGCCAGACCTGCTCGAATGCAACGTCTGAATGCGAGGTGATATTGGTGATGGGAGAGCCTCAGATGATGCTGCAGAAAGCCACCAAGACTTCTGAGTGTTTAGTTGGTTCGCCCCCTGTGGTGCACTCTGGATAGCACACAAGCATGAACTGAATGGATTAGCATTCGTTGGCAGCCAAACAATTACTTTGCATTGACACTATAGTCTCCTGGCTAATTTAACATCACCACATGCTAAATAATAATAATAAATAAGGTTGGATGCATTCTACCAAATGGTGCTATGGATCTCACTGCCATAGCAAGTCTCCATGTAATACTGTGGCAATCACTTTGCAATAAATGTACATTGCCCACATAATCTTTAACTTCAGATTTTTTTCCTGGTCTTTTGTCCATGACAACAAATCATCTTTCTTTCCTCCCCATCTTTCCAAAGAAGTAGGTTTGTTCAGCTGATGGGAGTTGCATATTAAGGCATTCCTCCCATTATGTGCTCACTGCTTGAGCTCGACACAGAAAAATTCATGGGGGGAGGTTCTTGTGATTGAGGAAGAAACTGTACATAATTGTGGATGGGGGAGGGATAATGTTTTGTGGTAGAGCTTGCACTTTATCTTTTCTTAATATCTTTGGTCCCCAAAGACTACAAAAAAAAAATGTGGCTGGCTAATGTAATTTTAGAAAAATGGGCAGGACATGAATAGGCTTTGTCCACTTAAGGATTCATTGTCAGGTTTGGAGTGGGGGAATCATTGAGCAAAATAAGTGAGTCAGACCTTGAAGCATCTTTATAATTTTTTTTTATTTCTGGAAAAAAAATATCAGAAGCTCGACTAGATAATTTGAGAGCATTACCTGGAGATACTCTGGAGTTATAACAATGAGGCTGCAAACCAGGAGACACAAATTATCCACTATCGGCATAGGCTGAGGTAATCACAAACCTTTCTTATGTCAACAGTATACTGAGCTTAAACAATGATGAGGAAAACATGGCTGTCTAATTATTCATCTTCACCATGTCTTGAAAAAAATGAAGACACTGAAGAGACGGGAGGGGCTTGTATACTGCCTACATGGTATTCTGAAAGTCTTCTTTTGAAGGTAGTTCAAAGACTGCATTACACAAGATATGAAAGATAGGAAGAAATATATAAAACATATCAGAATGATTGCAGCCTTTTTACTAATTGGAGCTGGTGGGTCATGTCTTGATTTACTTCCAGGTACATTTCAGGTCTGGAGCATTCTGAAAGCAATTTAATCAAAAAGGGTCATATTAAATATACAAGCAGTTATTTGTCCATTTAATACCAGCATCTTGTGAGACGGTTAATTTTAATACAGTGTTGCTATCAGATGTATGAGACTGTTGGGGAGGGGTTATGTCCCACAGAGGATACATTTGAATTAACATCAAGCTCTACAATTATTATCTTGTGGCTTTTCCTGATTTAAATCAAGGTTCCAATGTGGGCTTATTTTATGTGGTAAATTAAAGTGGCAGCTAATGTTATATTGTATATTCTATTAACCCAAAAAGACTACAAGTGTTGTTCTTTGTGTGTTTACACAGAGATAACTATCATCTGCCTGTGTCTCTCTCAATTATTAGGTTTGTCCTAAGATCCGATGTATCTTTACCTTTTATATCCATATTTTTCCTATGCATACAGCAATGCCATATTGTAGTCCCGTTTCTCTAATTTGCTATCGCAGATCAACATCTAGATCATTAAGTGCCTAATTGAACCTGATGTTGTAGCAATCTGATGCTGTTTTCCTCCTGGGGATCCGTGAAGTACACAGCACCATCTGTTGGGCCTGAATGGCACTGCAAGACATTTAATATTGAAAATAAACAGATATGAGCAATTTCCTGATTCTCCATGCTGAATGTGGGGGTGGGCAGGGAGGGGAGTGACTTATTTGTCTCTGTGCTGTAGAGCATTATTTATTTATCTTTTGAATGGTCTAACAACTCCATTGTCCATTACTGCTGCCTCAGTCCATTGTTTATGCTGTGATCTACAGCAAGGCAATAGTGTTTGATAGCTGTTTCTGGAATACCATTTCTATCAAAAGCTGCATTCATAGGCCAGATTTAGCTGCATGCTCAGATGGAAAGATCTTGTGATTTGTTGTGCTCAACTGGATGGGGGGAATAACTTCAGAGAAGCTTTGTTGTCTGTAAACAGATTCTCATCCACAATCACATATAACAGTTACTTTCAAGAACAAGCTCAGACATTTGGTGAATATTGTTTATTATTTATTCTAATAATATCAATACCAATAGAATCCAGTACAGGCTTTTTCCTATATTGGGACATTCAGGCATGTTGGAATATAGTTCCAATAATCCCCAGCCTGTCTGAGAAGAATTATGACTTGATATATCTAGAGGGCCCCAGGTTGGAGTATGGTAACAATGTTTGTTATACTGGTTAAAATGTTAGTTTTGGACCAACTTTTTAAATCAAAGGTATTTATTTAGAGACATTTGACCACAACTTTGCTGCCTAATTTATGTCACAGGTTTATTGTGAACATATCTGAAGGGGAGGCAGATGTGTAAAATAAATCACTCTGAGCTGCCTAAAAGATATGGTTCATCGCACAATCAGCCAGATATTCAGACTGGATTTGGCATTTTTGTCTACCTATCGAGTCCTTTCCCAAAAACCTGGGATAGGCAGTTGTGGGTGTCTGGTGGTGTTACAGATATCGTTGCAGGATGGAATTTGCTCTGAGTAAAGCCCACCTTTTGCAATTGACTGGTGGTGAATTTGTCAATTCCGATGGTGTTTAAGTGGTAGTCCAGTTGTTTTGGGATTGCACCCAAGGTGCCTATTACTATTGGAACTACCTTTGCTTGCTTCTGCCACAGTCATTCTATGTCTATTTGCAGGCCTTTGTGTTTTGTGATCTTCTCCAGTTCTTTCTCTTCAATTCTGCTGTCTCCAAGTACTGCCACATCTACCATCCAGACTTTTTTTGTCTTTCTTAACAACAGTTGTTAAGCCTGGGATGTTATGTGGCAGTTGCCTGTCTGTTTGAATTCTGATGTTCCAAAGCAATGTAGCTTCTTCATTTTCTATGAATTTCTCTACTTTATGATCCCATCAGTTCTTGCTTGCAGGTGAATTATATTTCTTGCAGATCTTCCAATACACCGTTGTGGCTACTTTTGTCACACTTTTGCTTGCGGTCTGTGTGATCTTCTTGCAAAAGCTAACCAGGTGGTCCACTATTTCTTCAGCTTCTTTGTGTGGATTTTGCTGTCTATTGCTGGCTTTTCAATTCTGGCTTAGTTCTTAGGGAATGAACTTGTGCAGCTAGAATTAGCCCCTCTGTCTCTTTCTTCAACTTCCCTGTTTTTAGCCATTGCCAGGTCTTGTTGTTATCTGTTTTCCCTGCTATTTTGTTTAATGTATTGGCCATGTAATTCTTTGTTTTCCCATGCCTTCATTCTGTTCTTCATTTGGTCTTTTTTGTAGGCCACTTTGATCTCTCCAGTAGTCACAAAATGTTTCTGGTATACCAGCTTCAATGCATCTTTTTCATTGTCCTTCAGATATTCTTCCAATACTCTTTTTTCTTTTTCAACCATCTGACACACTTGCAACATTCCACGCCCACCTATTTTCCTTGGTAGGTAGAGTCTGTCTATGTCACTGTGAAAATGAAGGGCATGATTCATTGTCATTATTTTCCTAGTCTTCCTATCCAGGGCTTTTAGTTCTGCTTGAGTTCAGTCCACTATTCCAGCTGTGTATCTAATGACTGGAATTGCCTTGATGGTATTTCCTCCACTGAGTTCTTCACTCTCTTGATGTATTCACTTCTAACCACTTTCTTGAGCTCAGTGTGCTTGATGTTGTCAGCTTGAAGGATGCTCCTTCTCCTCCTATTATGATTATGAGGCTAGAATGCTATTGCTATTGGTTGCCTGTTTTCCAGTTCTGTCAGGTACAAGCTTGCATGCTTCCCACAGTGCACCCCAAGAGGGTGAACAAGTTTCGCGCTAGAAAAAAGACAAGTGGCTCTTTCTGCAATTCATTCAAGCCCCCCCTCCTGCCCTTGCCTCAGAGGCTCCTCACAAATTGGCATTGCAACCAGGAAGGTTCAGAGCTGCTAAGAATCTGACTGACTGCATGGAACACCAACTCATCTCCCCACTGAAGTGGTACCTATTTATCTACTTGCATAGAACATGCTTTCAAATTGCAAGATAGGCAGAAGCTGAGGCAAGTTATGGGAGCTCACCCCCTGCCACACAGTGGAGTTACGAGCTAGGAGTTGAACTATCGGAGTAGAAACCATCTCCAGCATCATTAAGCCACTAAGCCATTATGCCTCTTCCCTAGAAGAAAGATAGCAGCCTAAAATGTGATCCATTAACTTTTTCTCATGTTCCATTTTTCAGTGCCATAATGCTCCAAAATATATAAAATACCAATATATAAAATTTAAGAATAGCAAGTAAGTACTGGGAAAATTCAAAATGATAACTGAGTTATCTTGAGAAAGTAATATATTCTACAGTATTTTTCCCCCACTTCAGAGGGTAAAAATGGGATACTCGTGCCATAAATCAGCATTCATGATCACTAAAAAATCTTTACAGTAGCAATGAACTTCAGATTGAATGCAAAAGCACAATTATAGCTCTGGGTTTCTTTGTAATGCTTCTTTTTTGTGTGTACGACCAAGTCAGTGTTGAGTCTCAGTGACTATGTGGACTAGTCCATGTAGTTTCCTTACAAAGATTTTTGGAAGAGATTTGCTACTGCAAATCTGTTTTCTTCCTAGAGCTGAGAGAGAGTGATTGACCCAGGGTCACGCAATTGGCTTTGTGTCTAAGGTGGGACTGGAACTCATAGTCACTTGGTTTCTAGCCTGTTTCCTTTACAGCAATATAGTTCTCTACAATGCTACTAGAACTCAATTTTTGAAAATGAAATTCTCAAAGCTAACTTTACTTTGCCCAGTGCTGAGCTGATTTTCAGCTTTCTGGAAATCATTATGCAATGGCCTTATTACACTAATAAAGACAATATTTTATTTCCTAGCTTTTATTGTTGCTTATCTAATGCTGTGCAAGATTCAGCATTTTTTTTCATCAGCCTCCAGGCTATTTCTGAAAAGTTGAACAAGAAATGCTGTTTTGTTAAATGTACAATTGTCATGTTTTGTTATTGGAAGAATTCAGACTCAATTGGAAAGAATTCTCTTGCTGCTGCTATTTTCATCACTCTTCTCATTAATGCAAAAGATATTTTGTAGTTTTACGGTATATTAAGAAGTCAGGTTTCAGATCTTACACCATGTTTTTTCTCAAGTCGTGCACGTCCTCTTTGAAGTTTTGAGTTCTGATTTATATTTGTTGAAACACACTTGCACCTGGATTAGATTCATGCGTTCCCTCACAACCTGAATTTAAATTACTGTAGAATCAAAGATTTATTTCTCTTTTAACTAGACCATGCTGAGAGTTACAGGAATTGGAATCTAAAAAAGGACTCTAGATTGGGAAATGCCAGGTTAAAAATCCCTTATTACAGAATTTTCACTATTTCCTTTCAAGCACATTGTGAAAAATCTATGTAAGTAAAAAGATTACAGCTCTCTTAATAGCTGTGCCTAAATTGGCTTTTTCATCCAGCTTCATTGCCCATCAAGTGACATTTGTTATATACAAAAATATCAGATGATGTGGTTGTTTTGGAAAGTAATGCCAACAATGAATATGTAGTGCCTTTTTTTTTTTCCTAGGTACAGTATTTTGCTCCCTGTATAACAGGAAAATATAGAATATAAATATTACCAGGCACTCATGACAGCATTTCCAATAAAGTCATATCACCAAATAATAGTAACAACAGCTGTGAAAATAGGAAGTTTCTATTTATTGAGATAGTCCATTGGCCATTATCCCTCTAACTCTAAACTTTATTATAGCTATTGATCAGAGATCCACTATAATAAATAAAACCTAAAACATATCAAATTTTTAAACAGTTTCATATTTTAGCAAAATTAGCAATGACCAAATTTTTGTCTCATAAGAGTGACCATGTCATGGTATAGCCTTGTTTTTAAATAGAATATATCACCTTAGACTAGCTGCTAAATAAATTACGTAAAATTCCTCACTGCAATCAGGGAAATAATTTAATGTAGGTAGTCCTCAACTTATGACTCTAATTGAGCCCAGAAGTTGTTAAGCGGGTCATCATGTGATTGAGCCGATTTTATGACTTTTTATTTGCAGCATTCGTTAAGGGAATCACCATGGTCATTAAGAGAATCTGCTGCATTTAAGCAAACACCACAGTCATTAAGTGAATGTTAATGTTAATGTTCACAATAGGCATTTTTGCTGGAAACTGGAAGTAAATGCCAGTTTCTGGTTTAAAAAAAATGTTCTAAATTAAGGTCATGTGACCATGGGACATTCAAACGGCTGACATTTGAATCATATGAACATGAAGGGGGGGGGGACAGCGGCTGTTTGACTTTGAATCCAGGTTGTAAGTACCATTTCTCAGTCCCCTCATAACATTAAATGGTCGCTAAACAGCCAATCATAAGTCAAGAACTACCTGCAAAGGCTGAAATAGCATCTCAAGTCAGAATAAAAAAAATACAACCTAAAAATTATATTCTATTAATTCAATCACTCTTGGTGCACATGGGTTTTATCCAGGGGTGGGTTCTACTTACCTTTACTAGTGGTTCGCAACGGGATCACGCACACGCGCTTGCTTTGCTCGCACGCACCTTGCTTCTGCACATGTGCAGATCACCCATGATGACATTCGGGGCGGTAGGCAGGGCCTCCCGCCGGTTTTACTACCGGGTCTTGCGAACCGGTCCGAACTGGGGGCAACCCTCCACTGGTTTTATCTCTGCTATACTAGAATATTTTAAAGACCAATTTGTATCTGAGATGGGTGGCTGCAGCAGGTTCCGGGAAGGTTCTTTCTCAAGTCCTACATGAAGATGCTACAGACTGAACCTGAGAACCTTCCGCATGCAAACCACTATTCTGCCCCGAGTTACAATCCTCTCTGACATTTCTACTGGATTATAAATGACAATATATTTTTAAGAGTCTCAGTTTAGATTTGAGAGTTGTCAATATCTACTGGGACAATACATTGTAAAGATTTTCTCTCAGAACCTTCTAGACATGGCCCCTCAGTTGTGTCCACTGTTAAACGTTTGGCTTTGCATCGTTTAAAAAAGGTTACGCAAATATGATGGAAACCCATTACAATGATAGCTTGTCCTGTTACCTCATGGCTTACCTCATGATTAGGGCTTGTCCTGTTACCTCATGGTCAGTTCAGCCTACTTTGAGGCCGGACCTTAGAACATAGCTTTTAATGTCACAGCATAAAAACAAGGTATATGCTTGACAAAACAGCTAAGTATAGTTTAAGGCTTTGTTTTTTTGTTTTTTTTTTTTACAGCCATGGTGATTTGACTTGAACTAGATTGACCTGGTTTAAAATCACTAATCAATAAAATATTGGGCCAGTTTTTCATCTATTAACTGATTCCCATTGGGCGATTTTGAGAGCAAATGCAGTTGTATGAATTGATATCTATACTGGAAATTTAGTATTAGTATTAGTATTGCAATAATATTCAGTTCTTGACTGTGGTGTTCAGTATTAGAGCCCCTCTATAAGGGAGATGGGTGCTTAAGAAGATAGAAAGGGAGGGAGGGAGAGAGAGAGAGAGAGAGAGAGAGTCAGAGAGACAAAGAGGATAGATTACAAAGGAGCTCCTGACAATGATTCTATCATTACCTGCCAGGATTTCACACATGACATAGTTGAGAATACCTAAATTAATTTTTTAGGCAATTCATCCTATAAAATTAACCATGCCTCCATATCTCAGAAGAATCTCAGGCAGATGTTTTTCCAATTGTGCTGTCACAGATACCTAACTATTTCTCCTGATGATCACAAAACCTCTGGTGAACAAGGCAGTCAGCATTTTAAACAGATCCCCAATGTATGTGTGAAAGAACAAAAACAACAACAAAAATATGTTGGGCAATGTGCTGCGTTACCCTCTTGTAAGGTCATAGCACTACTCATTTATTGCAATCAGAATCTCCCTTTGCAAAATTCAGGATTTAAGAAGGCTCATTTGGCAGTTCTAGTCTGCAGTAAAATTAAAAAGAGCTAATATTTTAAAAACTGAAAAGGTAGGATGATGAATTTGGATATGTGTTGGAATTGCTCTAATTGTAATTACTGAAAACAGTAAATGTCCTTATTGATTTATGTCACTTGGAGCTCTCAGCAGTTCATATATTGGACTCTCTCCTACCCTCTCCCCTTTTCCTTAAATGCAGTGGTGAGCACAAAATACTGCTGCATTTTAATTTTGGAAGTGACTGTCAGGTAAATTATAGGAAATCAATTTTCCGAAATTTAATTATACAATGGGCTTTACTATTCAGGCAATTATCAAACAATGACATGCACTTTAATTTGATCCATAGTTGACCATTCATTCTTCATTCTTAATGGAAGGAAAAACACATACAGTCATTTAGACCTGACTAAATCTGACATACCCAGATGGCCACATTAAAGTGGAATCCACCTGTCCTTGGCTTGGCATAGAAATAGCATTGACATGACATTAGTATTTTTCTTTCAAGAGCAATTATAGTAAGGAAGGTCTGAGCACATGTCTCAATATGATACATCTGGACTCAAGGAACAGGCTAAAAACACAACAAGTACTTCTTAATGAATGAAGGAATATATCATAGTTAATGTTCCTATACATAACTGGAAAATAAAAAGTGATTTCAGAGAAGGAGAAGCCCTGGGAAAGATGACAGAATTTGAAAAACGCAGAATCAATCAATGTTATGTATTAGAATATATTTAAAATTGTTACTCAGGTATGACAGAATGAATTTAAAATTGTATGATAAAATGGATGCAAAGTAATAATTTTTATTCTGTAAGCATTCTTACTGCAATGGCGTTATTATATGGGTGTTGCTTCAAAAGTTGTTTTAATCCTTTTTGCCTCCTAATAAAACATTCCACATTCAATATGTGTATCTGTGTATGAGCTTCCATGTGTCTGTCACTGTACCTCTAACGCCTGCAGAATTTTTGAGCAAATATTTTACATTACACATTTCAGGCATAAGAATAATATTTTTATAGAAATGGATGCAGTACCCTAAAGCAGTGATGATATAACAAAGAAATGGTCCCAGAAGCATTTGAAATAATGGATAAGAAATGAAGGATTGCTCACCATACAATTTTAAAGCACTGTAATACGTAAAGTCTCATGAAGCATTGTACTGTTATTTTGGTACTTGAATTAATAGTAGATATAGCCCAGAACTATAGATAATATAACTCATTCATATAAACATTAGAGGATGTAGAACAAATAATTTGATATGCTAAACATTATCTTCTTGACCTCAATATTGCCTCAACTCCAGAAGCGGGCATCTGAAAGTTTCCTTATGATATGGTCAGTCCTATTAGTTATAGGAAGAAAATAAAACTCTTATAAATATCTATTAAAAATTATTTATCATACTTGAGCCCATCATGCCATTAATTATGCAGTTATATTTTGTAAGCGGTCAAAAGGATTGGAACTCTTCCTCCTTTTTTGCATTCTTAAGACTATAGCAAAGTAAGATAATTCAGGCTCTTGAGGTGGTGTTTAGTTTGCAAGGTGTCCAGTTTGCCTGGTCTAGTGGCAGTCATTTTATATGCTAAACATGAGATTTACTGAAGTGTTTTATGAAAACAAATTATAACATAGAAAAGATGGAGCAGAATTCAGCCTTTTGAAATCAATATGATATTTAGTCTTACTGGTTTTGATGGGAACCACATTTAATTTTCTCTAGAATTCATCTTTTTTCTTCTGTATTAAGATAATTATGCACATTCCACTTATCCTTCTGGTTTGATTTACACAGCATTCTAAAATAAGTTGTGAGTGGCATGTGGTTCTGTTCTTACATATTTCTTCCAATATTTTTCCCCCTCACACATTACATTTCTTCTCTATTAAAATGTGTGCTTTCAGTACATTATCATAAAATGAGAGTTCTGTAGTCTCTAGCATTGCTACTGGCCTTTGGATAAATAGTATTTGGGGAATGACATTTCCTTCTCTTTATGCATTTGTTTGCTCACAACCAAAAGAAATCATTGTCAGTGATGGATTATAAAAGAAGAAGCAGACAACAGCTCATTGTCAGTCTCTCTGTCCTACAAGAAATGAATCCAGCCAAATCTTGGAGAGTAAAAGCTGACTCAAGGAAAAAGGTGATAGAACCAGATTACCAGTGTAGCATTTTGAATCATTTACAAAAGCAAAGTAACACATTATTTAGCAATTACTTATGAAAAGAAGTAAGGTTGTTACTCAGAAGGTTTTTATATATTTTGACTGCAGGGCAGTTAACACAAAATATCCCCAAATGTTATTTGCGTTGAAGATTGGCTTATACATGGTATATAAGTGTACTTATACATTTGGCTTATACATGGTATATAAATGTACTTATACATTTATAAGTACATTTATAAGTGAGTTTTAACAAAGGAAACTTACAATATATATATTAGTATAATTCCAAATATATTGATTTGTGTATCTAGTTTGGGCACTTTGGTAGATCTAACAGAAAAAGGCAGTCACAATTGTACTTAACCCATATTTTAAAAGTAGGACTATCAAATGTAATCTCCAAAAATCTGGATGATCATTATATGATAGCAAATGGCTAGTTTTTTTTTTTATCTCTATGTTTCCATTTAATATCCTCCAAAGTTCTGCAAACCAAAATCGTTAAATACTGATAGCCAATGGCCTTATTAAAGTTGCTACAAAAAATGGGTTGGAATATTGAAGCCAATACATTTAACAATAAAAGTGGTTTCTACAGCTTTATGATTTAGCAGCTCAAGCATGCTTAGCCAGTAATTAATAGATGATTGACAATTACTCTTTCTGTAGAATTGAAGTAGATAGTTGAAACAAGCAATCTACTGATATTCTTTGCCATATTATATTTGTCAAGTTGCATATTATATACGTTGCAAAAGGTACGAGTGGCACCGTGGGCTAGAAGTGGAGCTCTCACCTCACAATCAGGAGGCTATGAGTTTGATCTTAGCTAGGAGCAAGTATTTCTCTCTCTGGGCGCAATGAGAAATTGTCTGCTGCAAACTCCACATTGGTGTCAGAGAGGGCATCCAGCCAGTAAACACTCGAGCTCCATTCAGTTGCCCTGATTCCACCCTGATGCAAGGGATTATAGTGTCATTAAAGAAAGAAAAAATTGCAAAAGGTTCAGTAGAAGCCTCAATTAGGTTATTTAAAGTTCCCTATAAATAGTTCTCTGGGACACTTACGTTTTTAACGGTTTTTGTAATAAGTTGTTCTAGACTTACCATATGTACTGTTCAGCCTAAATGCAGAGATAAATGGAATTTCAGTACAAATGTTTGAAGATTTAGACTATCTGGAGTTGCTGGATTTATGTGCTCTGTGTGTAGGTAGCAGTTTCAGATCTGGGATGACTTCACCTACCTAGCCTGAATCCTGGATTCAGGACATTTGAGAGGACTTCTCCCTTCATTTGAGCCTGAGCTTTGCCAAGATCACATACCCTTAATTGGTGTTTTTAATTTTAATTTTAATCGGTTATTCTTGACCTGGTCTTGAACAATTATCTAATTCACCCATTGATTGGGAGGGAGGGTGTTATGTATGTATCTATTTTGTGCGGGAAATTCAAATGTTTTGTGAATTGTGATTGGTTAACGGTTGCTCCTGAAAAGTATATAAAGAGGGCTGTTGCCTGTGTTCCTTTGCTGAAGTCTCACCCTGAATTAAAGAGCTGTTGTCACTAGCTTGCTTGTGTCTCTCATTATTCCCGTGCTACAACATTGGCGACGAAGGTGGGATTGAGGCCACAAGAAGCAAATCAAAAAGAGCACTGAGTTTCAGCCAGGTTGACTAGCGAACACGGAGACACGGCAATGTCTGCCTACGTTCCACCAAAACCCTTCAATCCGACCCGAGAAAAGTGGGGATCGTATCTGACCAGGTTCGAGTGCTCCCTGGAAGCTAGCGAGATGCAAGGGCTCTCAGCGAACCAAAAAAGAGCCCTATTCTTAAGCCACTGCGGGCCAGACGTATTCGAGATGGCCGAGTCCCTCTGCGAGCCAACCCCAGTCCAGACGGTCTCCTGGGACGTCCTTCAAGCAAACCTGAGAGCCCACTACGCTCTAGTTCCTTCGAAATTTGTACAGCGCTATGAGCTCCGGCAACGTGTACAAAAAGAAGGAAAACTGGTCAGCACATATGTGGCTGCCCTTCGAAAAGCCGCAATGCATTGCGACTACAGAGACCTTGATGATGCGCTACTTGAGCAATTGATTTGTGGCATGAGAGACACTCGCCTACAGAGGTGCCTTTTGGCGAAGCCAGATTTAACATTAGCCGGCGCAGTCGATGAAGCCCGAGCACACGAAGCATCCACGAAGGCTTCTGAAGCGCTACAACGGCCACTACCAAGCAAAGACGGTCCGAAAACAGCCCCCGTTCACAGAGAGGAGGCGCGAACCAGCACGGAGGAAGAGTCAGATGAGGACGTCTTCCACACGGAAAAGAAAAAGAGTGAGCAAAGCCGCCACCACAAGAACTGTTCTAGCTGTGACGGGGATCATGAGAGACAATCTTGCAAATACAGAGACGCCATTTGCAGGCGTTGCGAGAAGAAAGGCCACCTAGCATGAGTTTGTAGAGCTCAATTTCCGCGTAGTCGCAAGCCACGTGACTACCGTGACCAACCAGAACCGGCACGTTCAAAACAGCCAATGAAAGATGACGGCATGAGAAAACAGTGCGAGATTCAAAAGCAGGAGACCTACAGCATGAGAATCGGCCAAGCCAGCTCAACCGACAACGAGAAAGTCTACACGAAAGTAGAAATCGAAGGGAAACCATGTGAAATGGAAATCGACACCAGGTCTACCCTGTCCATCATGTCCTGGACTACACTCAAAGCGCTCCTGCCAAAGATACAGAAAACCCAGCTGTCATGACAAAGAGTTCGCCTCCTTGACTACCAAGAAAACCGAGTTCCTGTGGAAGGCGTGGGCACGTTCCGGGTCACCTACAGAGAGTTCCAGAAAGAGCTTCCCCTGACCATCGTTAGCAAGCCGCTACCAAGTCTCCTGGGCGTGGCGTGGTTCCGGGCCCTCGGCATGGGCTTCACGGGCGTCCACAGGATCAGCGGGCCATCGCTCAAAGAAAACCTCCTTCACGAGTTTCGGGATGTTTTTGAGGAGACTCTAGGCAAGTACGTGGGGACCCCTATCTCTTTTAATTTAGACCCCAATGTGGCCCAAATCAGGCTAAAAGCAAGACGGGTTCCATTTGCTTTAAAGCCCAAAATTGACGCGGAGCTTGACAAGCTAATCAAACAAGGGGTGTTAGTTCCCGTAGATCACGCTAAGTGGAAAACCCCAATAGTCATGCCAGTTAAATCGGACGGATCAATTAGAATCTGCGCTGACTATAAATGTACGATCAACAAGGCGTTGCAGCAGAGCGCCTATCCCGTTCGGATCATCCACCATCTACTACACTTCCTGGGGCCTGGCAAGCTATTCGCAAAATTAGACCTCGCACAGGCATACCAGCAGCTGCCAGTAGATGACGCTATGGCAGAATCACAGACCATAGTAACTCACAGAGGTGCGTTTAAATGCACTAGACTACAGTTTGGGGTTAGTGTCGCCCCCGGGCTCTTCCAGAGCACCATGGAGCGCCTTCTGCAAGGCCTCCCAGGAGTCGTCCCTTATTTTGACAACGTCCTAATTAGTGGCCAAGACGAGACAGATCTAGGGGATAGGGTTAGACAAGTCCTAACCAGATTCAGAGAAGCGGGACTTAAACTTAAAAAGTCCAAATTCAAAATAGCGGTTCCTTCCGTGGAATTCTTAGGCTACCGAATCGACGGCACAGGCATTC
This sequence comes from Pantherophis guttatus, assembly GCF_059756535.1. NCBI lineage: Eukaryota > Metazoa > Chordata > Lepidosauria > Squamata > Colubridae > Pantherophis > Pantherophis guttatus. Next base: position 132,034,547 of record NC_142065.1, read on the forward strand.
ACCCCATGGAAAGCAAAGTCAGGGCCATTCAGAACGCGCCCACCCCTAAATCGAAGCCCGAACTGCAAGCTTTCTTGGGGCTTCTTAATTTCTACACCATGTTTTTAAAAGACAAAGCCACCATTGCGGAGCCACTGCTCAGGCTCCTAGGAAAAAATGTTCCCTGGGTGTGGGGAAAACCAGAAGTGACTGCATTCAAAGCAGTAAAAAAACTTTTGTCCGAGGACAGTTTCCTCATACAATACAACTCAGAACTGCCTCTAGTACTTGTGTGTGACGCTTCCCCCTTTGGCATAGGCACTGTGTTGAGCCATAGACTGCCGAGTGGGTTAGAGGCGCCCATCGCCTATTACTCTCACATTTTATCTAGTGCCGAAAGAAACTACAGCCAGCTGGACAGGTATTGTTCGCATGAAAGGCCTAGCTCGAAGCTATGTATGGTGGCCACACCTCGACTAAGACATCACTGAGTGGGTGGGGAAGTGCAGGCCCTGTCAGGAATCCCGCCCAGATCCCCCTATAGCTCCCGTTAGGGAATGGGAAAAACCAAAGGGACCGTGGGGGAGGATTCACATCGATTTTGCTGGCCCGTTCCACGGCCAGAATTTTCTTATCATTGTAGATGCCTTTTCTAAATGGCTAGAGATTGCCTTGATGCCATTGACAACTTCTGAGGCCGTAATTAAAGTCCTCAGGAAACTTTTTGTAACTCACGGGTTGCCGGACACCCTGGTATCTGACAATGGGCCCCAATTCACGGCAACTCAATTCGAGGGCTACCTGGCCAAGTTAGGCATACGACATGCATTATCTGCCCCTTTTCATCCGGGTTCGAATGGCCTTGCAGAGAGATTTGTAAGAACGGCCAAGGAAGCACTATCCCAGCTCGATGCAGGGGATTGGCAAGCTAGGATAGACCAATTCTTAGCAATTCAGCATGCAACCCCATGCCCCACCTCGGGCCGCAGCCCAGCCGAGCTCTTAATGGGCCGAAAGCTAAGGTGCATTCTCGATCGCTTACACCCCAATTACTCCTCCAATAACTTCAAGGGGGAAGGGGGAGGATTAAGACAATTCCAAATCGGAACCCCAGTATTCGCCAGAAACTATACCAACGGGCCATTGTGGGTAGAGGGAACCATCGTAGGAATCACCGGTCCAAAATCATACACGGTCGATATAAGGTATGGTAAAATTTGGAGGAGACACATAGACCAATTGCGTAGATGTTTACAGCACGAAAACTCAAACACAGTGAGTCTTAACTTCCAAAGTTTTCCTGACACAGCTACCTCAAGCCCGAGTAAGCCGGAATACTTATCTGGCAAACAAGAGTTCCAGCGCCGCCCCAGCGAGTCGACACTCCCAGCCGGGGATAACCACGCCTCTGGAGAAATGCAGGAGGTTCCATTGGTGGAGCCAGGAGAGACGGGAGGTCCCTCTGACCGGCTCGATGCCTCGCCAACAACTGAACTGCGCAGGTCAACCAGAATTAAGACACGCCCTGGTCACCTGTGTGATTTTGTATGTAAATATGTAAATAGATAGGATAAGTGCCTCCTGGGAGTGGAGGGGTGTTATGTATGTATCTATTTTGTGCGGGAAATTCAAATGTTCTGTGAATTGTGATTGGTTAATGGTTGCTCCTGAAAAGTATATAAAGAGGGCTGTTGCCTGTGTTCCTTTGCTGAAGTCTCATCCTGAATTAAAGAGCTGTTGTCACTAGCTTGCTTGTGCCTCTCATTATTCCCGCGCTACAACAGAGGGAGAAAGAGAGAGAAAGGGAAGGAGGGAGAAAGAGAGAGAATGAGAATATCCCCTTCCCACACACACATAATAAAACCAACAAATAAGCTTTATCTAATGTCTTGTTATAATTCTGTCATGGTGTTTTTCTCGATGCAGTTCAAGATGTTATTTGTGGGGACCACTTTCCCTAAGAAGACTTACCCATCCTATCAGGTTTGATAGTCCATTCCTTTAAGCATTACACAGCAGCCCCTGCCCTATGGAACACCCTTCTCCCTGAAGTTTGGTGAGCTTCTACCCCACCACAAATTTTAAAAGTAACCATGTTGGTGATTTAAGATGTTTCTTCAAACAACATATTGAAGTTGCTTTGTCTTTCTCAAGATATAAGAGAGAATGCTTCAAAGTTCACATTCAGATGTTTCCTATTAGAACTGAAATACTAATATAATAAATACTAATATGGTTTGTAATGTTTTGCATGTAGTATTGTGGAAATTTTGTGGAAAACAATATGGTAATGTAGGAAATTTTATTTTATTTATTTTATTGCATCAAGCAAAAGTGACATTTAGTTTCTACTGAAACACAGATTCTTGATTTAGGAGAAACAACTGCCAATTTCATTTCAATTGTAAATTCATATAGTTTTCAATCTGGGGTGACAGGATTGGATGACACTATTTATATGTAGGGATATTTTTGTGCACACTTTTTCTCTATTCCCATCTGGTATTTGAATCTGTATTGCTTCAGATTATCTCCCTGTTATTTTCAGCCTATTAACATTGGGGAGGATGAAATCTTTGGGGATAGGCAATGCATCTTTGCAATGCCTGATGCAGCAGTTCTTATAGCAGCAAAGAAGAAAATTGGCTAGGATATCAGTCTTTGCTGAGTTTATTTGATGCTGTTCAGACTTTTATTGGGGGGGGGGAAGGGGAATGTCTTGAAAACATTCCAGTATACCCAAAGAAAAACTTTTTGTGAAAATACATGGAATAGTATATTGAAGTAAAAGGTATGTCATATATAATCTTATAAATATTTATTTGCTAGCAAACATCAATGTATTAAAAAAGCTTACTACAAATCATACATAAATTGAAGTCTCTATAAAAAAGGACCTAGAAAGCAAACTGCAACTACCGGTACTGAGTGGAGCAAAGGGCTTTAAGCAGTGGTTGGATTCAAATAATTTAACAACCAGTTCTCTGCCCTAATGACTGGCTGGATGGGTGTGGCCATGGTGGGCATGACCAGGGGTGTGACAGGCAGCACTTGACCTCCTGCACCCCCCTGGGAGCAAAAAAAGGCCACCCGTTTTGGGCCCAGTAGGCCTCCCTGAAGCCTCCTAAGAGTGAGAATGGGCCACCGGGGTGGGGGGTCCACCGCCCCTGCGCATCCTGTTTTGGGCCTAGGAGGCCTCCCTGAAGCCTCCTGGGAGTGAAAATGGGCCCGGGGAGGGGGTCCACCGCCCCTGCACATCCTGTTTTGGGCCTAGGAGGCCTCCCTGAAGCCTCCTGGGAGTGAAAATGGCCACGGGGAGGGGGTCCACCGCCCCTGCGCATCCTGTTTTGGGCCTAGGAGGCCTCCCTGAAGCCTCCTGGGAGTAAAAATGGCCACAGGGGGGTGCGCTGTCCCCCTTGCACCCTGTTTTGGGCCTAGTAGGCCTCCCTGCACTTACCTGGGAGCCAAAATGGGGTGCAGGGGGACAATGTGGAATACATTGCGATGTGTGATATTATGAGCCAAGAGAACACTACTGCCATACAACCAAGATATACTTTGGAGATAAGGGTTGTACAAAAAAAAAATCAAAACTATTTTAATATTGTCCTGAAACTGGACTCTTGTTCTGTCCCCATCCCACACATGCACCCCCACAGATGGCTCAGAGTTAATAAGCCACACGACAAAGTCTTTGAAGATAAAGCTGGCAGCAACCCAGTGGCTAGCTGCCAATTCAGACTTTACTCACACAAAACAAAGATTAGACTGCAAGCATTCCAATAAAGCAGGCAAAGTTTCAGCAATACAAGGATTAGTCCAAATGCAGTCCAACAAGGCAGGCAAAAGTCCAGTAACGCAGAGATCATGGATTATTTCTAGTTTTTGCTCGTCACAAACTGAACCGGCCACCACACCCACATTTATACCCTGTGGGGTGTGGTTCAGTGACTCAGCTAATCTCTGGCACGCCTTCCCCTCTGCTGCACATGCTTCTCCCTGCGCCGCTGTCGAGGATCCAGCCAGCACTTATCTCCTTCGTCGCTGTCCACCTGTGGCTGCGGGGACGTGCTTGGCTCTGGGCCTATCTCTTGGCCTTCGGTGTCCTCCGGAGGCATTGCCAGAGAGGAGGGTCCTGGAGAGGGAGGCCTTGCCAACTCCTCTCCCTCACTCTCAGAGTCTGCATCTGTCGATAGCGCAGGCTCAGGCAACGGAGCCACAACAACTCTCTTATTGTGTGAGCACAGCAGAACAGGGATTGCCTCTCCCTAGTTATGTGATAACTTGATCATTACCTGGTAGAATGAAAGAGTAGCAACCAGAAAATTTCAAAGAGAATATTGCCTTTCATTTTCTGCCTGTTTTTACAATTCCCTACATGATTTAATATTGCTTTTCCCATCAGTCTATTTCTTACTTCATCACTCCTTCTTTCCTTTTTTCTGAGCAGGTTCTTTACTATTGTTCGCCAAAGACAGAATCTTGCCAGACTATTTTATTATTATTTTATTTATTTTATTATTCATATTTCTATGCCGCCCACTCTCCGAGGACTCTGGGCGGCTTACACCAAAGACATTATACTAAATAGCATATTGCCCCCAACAATCTGGGTCCTCATTTTACCCACCTCAGAAGGATGGAAGGCTCGGAAGGATGGAAGACTAAAGCAATTACAGTATCTACATAACTATCGAAGTACTCTGTGAATTGCTAGGAATAGTCTTGTCATTGCCCTCTTCCTGCCTACCAGATACACTAAGCTTTACTCCATCTTAGTCCTCTGAGAAAGAATCCCTCCCTCCAGATTAAATTCCATCACAGTTACTTTGCTAAAATCTCAAATGAAGCAGTTTCTTTGTGAAGAAAAGTGGCTCTACCTAAGAATGAAATGAAGCTAAGTGCTCAAAGTGCTTTCACTTATGCAAACTTCAAAATCACCTCTTCACTTTCGTGGGATGAATCCAAACCATCTCATGAAAACCCAATTCATTAATGGTAATGGTTATACTTTACACGCACTCACACACACACAAAAAGGGGAAAGAAAATCTGAGACACAAGGAAAGAAAGAAAAAGGTGTTGATTTCTGACTCTTTTTAGCACAGTACGAGATAACAACATTACAACTTCAACTTTTTACTTTTACACATTAGTATTTAACTGTGATGGCGAACCTATGGCGAGCCATTACTGTGAGAACCCGAGCTGTCACCCTAGGTCAGTTCCACCATGCATGTACACACACCTCCCACCGACCATCTGATTTTCGGGTCTCTGACGCGCATGTGGGAGACGCGCATGCATGCCCATGCCACCCCACCCCTCCCAGGCCACATGGCCCATTTTGGATACCAGGTAAGGACAGGGCTTGCACGGAGGGCCTCCGGAGGGCTGGGGGACCTAGTTTTTGCCCTCCCAGAGGCTCCAGGAAAGCCTCCGGAGCCTGTGGAGAGTGAAGAATGGGCCTCCCAGAACTCCAGAAATGGTTTGTTTCTGGCCTCCGGAGGGCCTCTGGAGGGCCAGGCGAGGCAGTTTTCACCCTCCTGGAGGCTCCAGGAAAGCCTCTCGAGCCTCCGGAGCATGGGGAGGGTGAAAAACGGCCCTACCAGAAGTCTGGAAACAGCCCATTTCTGGCCTCTGGAGGTTTCAGGGAGGCCTGCTAGGCCCAAAACGGGGTGTGGGTGCTGTATTAAGCCCTTGGTTGTTATGGGCAATTAAAATATATCTTTTGTTTCTCTTTTCTTTACAAATATCTTTATTTTCTCTCCAGATGTAGGAACCTTCTAGTCTTCTAGCGAGAAGACCTCCAAGGTCCCTAGTTATTTTGTTATTCTCTTATTTTGTCTACTAATGCAACTAATGCAAGCTCCCCCCGGAGATACGGAGGATCCCGGATCTGCACACCTTCCGTCTCACGCTTAAGACTTTCTTATTTCATCAAGCTGGCCTGGCCTAAATCTTTCCCCCTTTTAAATGTAAATTTTAATTTGTTTTTAAATTATTGGGTATTTTCAATTTGTCTCAGCCAAATTATTTAATTTGTTTTTATTCTATTTTAAATTTTTGTATTTATGTGTTTTATTCTGTGGCTGTTCACCGCCCTGAGTCCTTCGGGAGTAGGGCGGTATAGAAATCCAATAAAACAAAACAAAACAAACAAACAAATTAGCTAAATAGAGATTCCTGTGGTTTCTATCCAATAGCTGTACACTTCCTACTGCCCTGCCCATAATAAATGATCATAATGATTTTGTAAAAATCATTTTGTTAGGAAAATATTGAAATAACTTGTCTAGCAAATCTGATAAACAGATGACCTTTAATAAGTTCTAGTATTTTCCTTATATTGCTCTGGATTATAGTTTATTGAGTTAAATATATGTCCTGCTAATTAATTCACTTCAAGGAAAAAGCTTTCTGGCAGCTTGGGATCTCACAAAATTGGAGCGGCATGTATTCTCACAGAATAAATAATAATTTGGGCTCACATTCAATCCTACTATTTGCTTAGAGTTGTGATTAATTAAGAGCAGCTACACAGATTGAAAAGAAACAAGATTTAATGTGCATCAACGATCTTCCGGGTGCTATAGATCACGGCTTGGACAAGATGAGTCTTTTCCAGCCTTACAGTTATATGATTATGTAGTGAAATGCAATGACAATTTAGATGCAAGACAGATGTACAATTTGCTTGCACTGCAATTGTGCTCCCGGGGAGGAAAAATCAATTGCAGTGGAGGAACTTGCTAGGAACAACATCACTGATTGCTATGAAAGTTATCGCTTGTTTTCAAATTACAGAATATTTTTTCATTAACAGACATAGCAGTGACTCAGACATCAGACTGATACCATCTAGGAAGCAAGAGACATTCAGTGTACAATAATGGGATCACACTATTTTACCGTATTTTATCTCTTGACTAAATATGTGCCAGAACAATTTTTCATGCAGCATTATGAATTTGGAGGATAGAGAAATAGCCTTTTGCTGCAGTATATGGATGACATATTTGAATATTCTCCTGCTTTTTCCTTTGAGGCACATTGCCACAAAGAGGTTTTTCCCCCACTAGGTTTCTGCCTCCTTTGAGAAAGCAGGTTGGTTTCTGGTTGGTATCTGTACTTAAGTTGGTAAAAGCCAATCATCCCGCTGCACTTTTTGCAGTAAAAGCCAATCATCCCGCAGCACTTAAAGAGTTTGAATACAATTTGTATATTACATTATTGTAATGTGGTCTAGGGGACACGGTGGCTAAGATGTTGAGCTTGTCGATCAGAAAGGTCAGCAGTTTGGTGGTTTGAATCTCTAGTGCCGTGTAACAGAATGAGCTCCCATTACTTGTCCCAGCTCCTGCCAACCTAGCAGTTTAAAAGCATGTAAAAAAAATGCAAATAGAAAAATAGGGACCACCTTGCTGGGAAGGTAACAGCATTCCATGTGCCTTCAGCATTTAGTCATGCTGGCCACATGATCACGGGATTGTCATCAGACAGCGCTGGCTCTTCAGCCTAGAAACAGAGATGAGCACTGCCCCCTAGAGTCGGGAACGACTAGCACATATGTGCGAGGGGAACTTTACCTTTACCTTAATGTGGTCTATGTGAATTTGCCCTTGAAAAAAACTCAGAAATTTACAGTAGGTCTAAAATGAGATAATTAGGGCAAGGCTGCATTGGTGTACCACACTTTTGCTGGCTGAATTCCAGATTATTATACTAACATGTTGTTCTTGTTCAGCCACTGTTTGTGACTCTTTATGACCCATCATTATGACTGCATTGTTTCTCGGTTATCAGTTTCTTTGAGTCTTTGTAAGCTCATGCTTTTGTAATATGATTATATCTAGACATTTTTGTTGGTGTTTTTTTATTACATTTGATTTTTACAATAGAAGCATCTTCTCCAATAGTCTTGCCTTTGCATTATATGCCCAAATTATTTAAACCTGAGTTGTATTATTAGTGCTTTCAAAAAACAATGTGGTTGTATTTCCTTTAGCATGAAACTTTTGTTCTTATTTTGGTCAACAGGTTCTGAATAATTTTATTCATCATCACAATTTATTTATTTTCAGGGGGGTGTTTTTGATTTTTTTTTTTTTGTACAATCTAGAACTCCAAAAACCATGGCATTAACAATATATTTTCAATGTGATATCTGTGGTTTTTAATATTTTGTCTAGACTATCAGGGTCTTTTCCCCCATAGCAGTTATTTCTTTATTTCATAGCTGTAGCCACAATTCCTGTGGAATTTAGAGGTCAGAAAGTTAGAGTCTATCAATACTTTCTCTTCATATTTTCTGGAATTCTGGGGAACAAATACCAAATTGAAGACAACTCTATTAAAAACACAACTGCAATCATAGTGGAATGAAAAGTTGCCAAGTACACCGGTTCATCATAATTCAAATCTGGAGAAGGAGAGGAATTGGTATCACCCACAAATGCTCCATACAGTTGCTTCTCATGAGGAGACCCCAAGACAGTGGATTTAGAGCTCTGAGAGATGATGAAATAGCTATCTTGCTCACATCACAAATGGTGTCTTTAAGGATATTGGATTCACAAATTTTTCAGTTTCAAATCAGTTTTGGAAATTGCTTGATAATTGCTTTTTGCCTATTTGGATCTTTTGGATTAACAAATCTGAAAACACTGGGTGAGTTTCCTTCAATACTTAGTGAAATAAGTTTTGAATACAAGTTTAAGGACTTTAAAAATCACATCACTAAATTGTAGTCAAAATTCAGCTGTGAAAAACCCTTAGGACACAGGTAACCTGAGGTTTAATAAACCTATGTCTGAGACATAAACTTCAGTGTGTAAATTGGGATCTTATACTGAATGAGCATAAGCCAAAGCAAACAAGATCTTCCACATAAAAAAATATAGCCTAAGGAAGATAGATATAATTTATTTCCTTTGTCTGTTATGAGTTAAGGAGAGGGAGAGAATTAGTGCGCTGACTGACCACTTTCAGATATCAGTTGTTGCTAATAAATCTAAGATATGTTTAAATATAGGACAGAGTTTTATTTCTTTCTATATATATTCCTTTTGTTTGTTTTGTCTTTACATCTTCTCCCAACTCTAAGTCATCCATTTTGGACAGAGAGCTGTCTCACTTTAAAGTAAAAAATCAGTGTATGGGCTCCACTGAAAACATGCTTTGTAGTTGCTCAGTGAGAAAATGTAATTTCAAACAAACCAGTCTATATATTATCATTTCATCATAAATAACATGTTTCTTTATAGCTTATGTAGAGAGCTGGTCAAAAAACAAAAAACAAACAAACAAAAAAAAGATTGTCAGGCATTTATATCAAAACAGCAAAAAAATTAAAAATAAACCAGTACAAAGTTGCTATATAGCAATGAAACGATAAGCAAAATTTCCTTCTCTAACCAATGTAGCAACTGTAAAACAGGTGCTGCATGATTCTACTAGCTTTCATTTGCAATAAATGGGCCTCTACATTTTGTAACAGCTGCAGTTGCTGAGGGATAGCCGAAGATAGCCCCACATAGAGCTCATTAGAGTAATGTCTGCTTTCTTCTTATACGAGAACCGATTTTCTTTTACAAAAGCACTGAAATTCTCTTTTTAAGACAGGGGAAATTGCTGTAGTAAATTGGACTGATCTTTGGCAGTTTCCAGATTGGTAACTAGTAGGCAAAATGGCTGGTATAAATCCTCCAACAGCCCCCGCCCCCATTCTTTTGTAATGTTATTAGGATGGAAAATAAAATGTGGTTGTAAGCCTATCAATACTCTGCTATTTATCTAGTCTAATTCTTAGATTAGTCAGTTTAATTAGTTGCAAAAAAATTGTCTAGCTCTTCGTTGTTCTCCAAATAGCAGCTCCTTAAATGCTTGGGATTTGTTTGCATAATTTATATAACTGCTTATCTGTTACTTTGAGCAAGTTACTTTGAAGAGCATGCGAGAATTAAAAACACAGCTGAGTTATTTAAGATGGACTATTTCACCTTCAGCATCTCCTTTAGCATAATATATTTCTTGAGAAGTTCAGAATAAAACTGAATTTATACCTTTTTTGTCCAAATGGATTGATTTTGCTAGACCTCTTCCACTTCAGGAAAAACAAATGATACGGCCCCCCAAAATGATTTACAATGCCTGAATCAAAAAGGATGCATTGCAGTTAAAAACTTGTGATAATTAGAATTTAACTAAAATGGTCTGCCTAAAAATACTTATTAAAACCCCTCATATATGCTTCTTTTGTGTTGAAATCAAGCTGCACCACTATAACACATGTCTAGAAAAATTATGAGAGGAGTAGTCTGATGGCTTATACAGTACCATTTTTACAGGCTCACAAGCTTCATTATAACAGAACATGGAATGTAGAATAGGAGAGTTGGAAGGGACCTTAGAGGTCTTCTAGTCCAACCCCCTGTCCATGCAGGAGACCCTATATCATTTCAGAAAAATGGTTGTCCATTCTCTTCTTAAAAACCTCCAGTGATGGAAAACCCACAAGTTCTGAAGGCAAGCTGTTGAACTGGTTAATTGTTCTCACCGTTAGGAAAGTTTTCCTTAGTTCTAGATTGGATCTCTCTTTGATTAGTTTCATCTGATATTTCTGCCTTTGGGTGCTTTGGAAAATAGGTTGACACGCTTTTCTTCATGGCACCCCTTCAAATATTGGAACATTGCTATCATGTCTTCCCTGGATGGATGGATGGATGGATGGATGGATGGATGGATGGAGATAGATTAAACATTAGAGATATTATTTTAGTGTAGTGAAAAATTGAAACATATTTTGATTTGTCAATCTATTGACAGTAATTTCCTACATATTAATACTAACTTAATTAGGCAACAGCCAGGGTGGCGTGGTGACTAAAGGCATCTGATTAAAAACTGGGAGACTGTGAGTTCTAGTCCTGCCTTAGCCACAATGCCAACTGGGTGAGCTTAGCTCAATCACTTTCTCTCATCCCTACGAAAAGGCAACGGCAAACCATTTCCAAAAATGTTTGCCAAGAAAACTGCAGGAACTGGTCCAGGCAGTTGAAGGTGTCAAAACTGATTTGAAGACATCATCATTATGATCTCTCCATACCATTTGTTAGGTATGTAAAACAGTTCTGCCTGTATACCAGAGACCTTTCAGCAGGAAAATATTAATGTGTGCCTGAGGACAAAAGAAAAGGGGGAAACTAGAGAAAGAAAGGAAAAACATAAAGGGGATAACTGTTGTGAGAAAAATTGGAAAACTATAGGAGGAAATGGAATGGAATTCAATGTCTTGGAAAAAGTCATGATCTTGGAAAAGGCTTGTTTTCAGAATGCTTTGTTGTTGTTTTTTCAGTGAGTGAAACAGAGAGGAGGAGGAGGAGGAAGAGAGAGGTGGGGAGGGAGGGAGGGAGGGAGGGAGAGAGAGGAGAGAGAGAGAGAGAGAGAGAGAGAGAGAGAGAGAGAGAGAGAGAGAGAGAGAGAGAGATCTATAACCTGTGTTAATTTCATATGACAATCTTTTTCCTGAATGCCAATAAATGTAATATTTTGCAAAGATTTTTGATATTTTGACAAAAACAAACAAACAAAAAAACAAATTGATAGTGATTAGGGACTGCTTAGAAGAATGCTCCTAAGCGTCTAAATAATACTGTATATCCTTGTTAAAAATATCAGAAATGCTTCTGTCTCTTAAGTTTCTCTATGTCTTTTTATACGAGAACCCTCACATTTTTCAGATATTCAGAACAAAACAACAACTGAAAATAAACTTCAAAAACAATTTTGTTAAAGCTGTTTTTAAATAGGCTAATTGAAAACAGTGAACAGGATTATTTAGCTATGCTTACAAGACACTTTCAGCTGAAAATCTCAACCAATGGGCAGGTATTTTAATTCCATCCACATGTGGATTTTTTAAGTAATCCTTTGTAGTTTACTGTAGTATTTCAACTCCTAACAACCACCACTTTGGGTTTCCAAAAATTGAGTTTAGTCTACAATTCTTAAAGTTCATCTTATACTGTACATGACAATTTTATGTGTTGTTTTAAATGATTTTTGTGGGTTTATTGTCATCTAAATCCAAAACAACTACTATTGGGGGTTCTACAAATATCCAAGTTTGTTAGTACTATAGTCAGCAGCAATGTTTAGAGTTAGAAATCTTTATCATGAAGAGAAATGATTTAAAATTAAACAAAGATTCAACTCCATTTGTTGCTTGAACAATAAAAAGTGGTGGAAGCTGGGACTTCTTATACTTGGGAGTAATTAAATACATTTTAATGTGTGTCATGGGAATTATAATTTGTTTCACTACAGATTCAGCATTTTACCAGGGTAAAGTGCACACAATGCATGTGTGCACATATGCATTGCAGAGAGAATGGATTGATGCTTATGCTAAATTTTATTAACAATATATAGTACCTAAATTGCATTTGTTTCATTTTTTATTGCTCTATTTTTTTGTTTATGTTTTTCATACTAGTTCTGATTGACAGACTGATAGAGTTGCCTAGAACAGATCTGCACTCCCCCCCTGCTTTGTCTGGAAAGCAAATTAATAAAGTTAATGATGAATCAATCATGGGATGTTAAACCATTCTTTGTCTAAAGATTTGGAAGATGTACGATTGTCTAGTTCAGCCTCTTCCTCTTTTATATAATTTCCTTCTGAACTGTAATTGGAAGTTGTTGCTTCTTTCATATGCACTCCCAGCAACCCAAGGATGACAGAGGAATGTTTAATATGTACAGTGTATGTTGCTCACCTTCAAATAACCCAGCAGACTTTTAATCTTCTACACCCTCTTGCCTGATCATTGGTAATTTCACACATATCTCAGCTGCCTCATTTGTACTGTCTGTGTCTGCAATATCTCTGGAATCATAATTGGAGGCCCCTGCGTGTTATTTCTAGTCCATCTGACAACCTTTGATAAGCCCTATTTTGCTTCCCTGCTGTCAGCCAACATGTCATCAGAGCCTATGTTTTGTTTCACAAAATCCGAAAAAAAATTGTGAAATACTTTCTTCCCTGCAGCTCTCGATGTCCCCTTGTCACTTTAACCAGTGAAAGAATCGTAGCAGAATTTTTCAGGAATCGGAGGAGTTTGACTCAATAAAATGAGGATGTGGAAGAGCGATAGAGCAAGGGTCCCAAACCTCTGGGCTAGGTTTAGGAATTGGGTTGCAAAGCTAGAGGTGAGCAGCAGGCGAGTGAGTGACCCAAGCTTCATCTATATTTGCAGCTACTCCCCAGTGCTAGCATCACTCACTCAGCTCCATCTCAGATCATCAGGCATTAGATTCTCAGAGAAGATCAAACCCTACTGTAAACTGCACATGTGAGGGGTCTAGATTGTGCACTCCTCCTCTCCTTCCCCCGATCTGGAAAAATTGTCTTCCACAAAACTGGTCCTTGGTACTAAAAAGCTTGGCAACCACTGCTATAGCGGCTCCTTGGGATACGATGAGAGATTTTATGCTAAAGTGTAGGAACCTTCAAGAACTGATATAAGACACTCTGTTTTGGAGGGGCTGTCAGTAGTGTGGAGGGATAAACACCTATATTTCATTTATTTATTAAATTTATTCACCGCCCATCTCATGCTTGCATAATATTTGAGAAAAGGTTATCTTTTGTATCCCTTGTACTGGCTCTAACACTCATCCCTCAGTAGCAATTACAAATTCAGACCTCATATTTGAGGCAAGCATTCTTATTTATTGAGATTCATTTTCTAAGTAGTTATTTGAAGGGGAAAATCTGGCTTTTCCCCCTCTTTTCCCTCATACACTTTGCCTTTTGAAAATTAGTCGGCGATGTGTTTTGTCCTTTTTGAAAGAAGAGACACCAGTCTTTCTCTGTGAGCACTAAGAAGAGATTTTATAAAGTACGTAAAGAGCAGTGGTGGGTTTCAAAAATTTTTACTACCAGTTCTGTGGGTGTGGCTTGGTGGGCATGGCATAACTTGGTGGGTGTGGCAGGGGAAGGATACTGTAAAATCTCCATTTCTTCCCAATCAGCTGGGACTTGGGAGGCAGAGAATAGATGGGGGCGGGGCCAGTCAGAAGTTTTACTACTGGTTCTCCAAACTACTCAAAATTTCTGCTACCGGTTCTCCAGAACTGGTCGGAACCTGCTGAAACCCACCTCTGGTAAAGAGGAAGGATTGGAAAATTTTTCTCTCACCTTTGATCCAAGATATTAGAATTATGTCCAGCAGTCACACAAAATGCATCCTAGGGAACACCAGCTCAGATGCCACCCGTACATTTCTGAAATACTCAGAAGAGTTGCTAGAGAGTTCTGAGGGAATAAGAACAACAATAGTGTGTGAAGTTTCCTTGAAATTATTGCTGCTAAATAAGCCCAGTATGAGGAAAGGGAATAGATAGGCAGATTGACGTTTTGGTTAGTAAAGCAGACACAGAATCTATTGAGCCTGATGTGGTTCTTCAGCACTAACCATTGCCCTACTTGCTGATTACTAATGTGACATTAGAAGGTTTTGACTTATCATGATGTCAAGCTTATCATAAAAAAAAAAGAGTAGAAGTAATTGAAATACTGTTATTTTCAATGAATTATCTTCTCTGAATTGGTCAATCGGGGCTAAGTCATTTCACCATACATTGCTACCAAGTAATCTAAAGGCTGAAATATATGACCTTACTCTCCTCTGTCTCTGCATGGGTTTCCAGATCCTTCTACTAGCTGTGATCCCCAAAGTGTCCTGAAGTTCACACATGAAGTTCCAATGGTTGTCCAACAGTCATTCTTTTCAATGAATGGTATTTCCCACTTATTTGCACCTTCTTTCAGCCAACTCAGCACAAAAGTCTCTTTGATGTAATCATTTGGAAACTCCTCCAGCTTGCTTCTCATAAACATTTTGGACAGAGAGGTGACCACCCAGAATTGATCCTAATTCCCTTCAAACTTTTCCAACAAGCTGCCATGTGAATACTGAGCCATCTGTTGTGCTGTTGCAAGTTAGGGTGAATTCTACCCCAACTGTTGCATTAGTTGGAACTAATCATCTTCATCCACTTGCTGCTGCTGTTGCAACAATTTGTTGCCAGATGCATGGAGGATCAAGGGCCATTCCTGAAATTCCTCTCTATGGAAGAGACCTGCAAAATCGATGTCAGCCTTGCCAAGTGAACTAGACAGGAAATATGACTGGATGATCTAATTCTACTTTATTGTAAGGCTACATTAATGGAACCTTGCAACTCTGAAAATAAAATCCTCTCCACCTTCTTTACACCTCAGAAATTAGGGAAAGACTCTTTTGAGCCTCTTGCCCCAGCTGCTGACTATGGTGTCTCATATTTGACTGTTCCCTAGACATCATCTCTGGGGCCATTTCCACATACCATTACATTTACCTTTAATAGCTTCATGTACACAATTGGTTGAACTCAGTGATACACAATTTCACAGAAATGTAGAATCTGTCTAAAATGATAGCACATTAAAAACTATTTTTGAAGAGTAATGCTACAAAGTATCAGAGATTTTCAGAGTGAAGAGACTGACTCAACTTGACAGTGGAGTTATTTTTATAGCAGGGCTTGATGAGATTTTAGACTTAGCCTTTGAAATGTAAGATTCTTTTTGTATCAAAGTGAGAGTTTAAAAAAACAATTATTAATATTTCTCGCACATTGATGCACTAAGCAACATAGTGGAGATTCAATTTCAGGGCGTCAGTTAAACAGATTAATATAGAATTTTTTCTTGCCCTTTTTTTTAACCATTTATATTTATACCCATTTATTTTAGCTTAATTCTGAAGTATTTTCCAGAGGAGAAATTTTCTACTGTGTTTTCTTTTTTTTATAGCTGCACTTAAATTAGGGGCTTTCTACTTTCTGGAAACCGTTCCAAAATTGATTTTCCTACAGAAGAACTCTCATCAGTAACTGAATGTATCTAGGAGGTTCTAGGAAGTTTTTCTAGTAATTGTTACCTTGTGTACCAATGTATCCAAAACACATAGTTCTGAGTAAACATGTATAGGCATGGTGTAAAAAAAATGATCCTTCCTTCCTTCCTTCCTTCCTTCCTTCCTTCCTTCCTTCCTTCCTTCCTTCCTTCCTTCCTTCCTCCCTCCCTCCCTCCCTCCCTCCCTCCCTCCCTCCCTCCTTCCTTCCTTCCTTGCCTTCTTGCAAAGAGTAACATAAAAAGAAAGATGGTTGCTGGCTAGGGAATTGTGAGAGTTGAAGTC
This sequence comes from Pantherophis guttatus, assembly GCF_059756535.1. Lineage (NCBI taxonomy): Eukaryota > Metazoa > Chordata > Lepidosauria > Squamata > Colubridae > Pantherophis > Pantherophis guttatus. Next base: position 132,050,773 of record NC_142065.1, read on the forward strand.
CAGGCATATTAAAGTTGCCAAAGTTAAAAAACAGTAATTTAGTGCACAGTACTTATACTTGACTTCTTAAAAGGAATAAAACATAATGTTTCTCAGCATCCTGTAATATTATAAAATATTATGAAAATACTGATATCACATTGACTTTAACTCATAATTATAAACCGAAGTTATTCTCTGACACATTCCTAATTCCATTAAATATTGTATTGTGAAGTAGTAAGGAATTGTTCATTTGATAATGTATTAAACACATTTGTGTTTCATCAAATTTAGTACCCTTAGTGTTGAATCTATGCGGTGATTGTGGAGTGAGGTGATTTAGTGGGATGTTCATTTCCTTTCTCAATGACCAAAATGGTATTTAAAAAGTAAGACAGCCTTGATTTTGAAAGATAGAGTAAAAATGTTAAAAATAAAGAACTTATCAATTAGTCATTGGATTCTAAATGATGAATGAAGTATCAACATAGTGCAGTTTGGAACCAAGAATGTAAGATCCATCTCCAAGTCCGTCCTAATATGAAACTTGCCTGGATGATTTTGAGCTGGTCATTTTCTCTCAGTGTAACCTATCTCATGGAATATTTGCGGTGTAGTGAAGGTCCCTGTATAAATCTCAAGGAGCTCAAGGAGAAAAGCTAGGATATAAATCTAACAAATCTATCATCATCATCAACAACAATTATTAAGTCAAGTAGATTTATTATTTTTAAAAAAGCTTAAAACTTATTGAACATCTCACTTCTTATAGTAATGCCAATAGTTACTATTTAAAATACCGTATTTTTCGGACTATAAGACTCTCCAGACTGTAAGACGCACATTAGCTTAGAGAAGGAAAACAAGAAAAAAAAAATCTGCCTCTGCCTCCCAGCATCAGTCTGGTATTCATCTGGCTAGTGTCCTTGTAGTAAACAGAAAACAGCCTGGTCAGCTTCAGCACATTATCACAGCCCCAGCATGTGGCTCGTCAGGGATCCCTTCCATTGTGCACACCACCAATCAACTGAGTTGAGCTGCTGCCACCGGCAGGGAACACTGGAACCTTCACTGCTGAGCAGCTGATTGGCGATTGAATTTGCCTCCTGGAATACCACCGAGCAGCTGTTCTAGGCAATAGGGATCACCACCGCTCGTTTGCTGCTGCTGTTCACCGCCACCCATTTGGTGTGGTCCATTCACCACCTCTGCAGCCCATTTGCTGCCACCTGTTCGCCACCGCCCATTTGCCACCACCCATTTGCTGCTGCCCATTTGCCACTGCAGCTGCCCATTCACCACTGCCCATTTGCTGGCGATTGCCTCAATCAGTGGTGAACGAGTGGCAGTAGCAACAGGCGATGACAGCAGCAATCCCTGCCACCTAGAACAACTGATCAGCACCACACCAACCCTCCTTCCCCCCACCACAATATTCGTTCTTTTTTGGGGGGGAGGGAGTGATCTTATAGTCCAAAAAATATGGTAACTTCAGCAGACATTCGTTGCAAGATGAGGACTGGTCTGAATTCACTGGGATTAAATCAGTTACCACTTCACACCATGGTAATGATACTATGTGACAGTATGGTTTGAGATGAATCGTAGCTAAATTAGTCTGTATCATTTTGCAATGTTTTCCTGAGGTGCAGAAATTGAAATTGACAAGGATACACAATTAAATATAGGTACTGAAAATTATGTAGATATCATCCATTAAGAACTAGGCATCAACTGGAAAGTTTTGGACTCATTTCTGAATGGAATCAGTATTGGTGGCTATTACATTTTTGCCCAATTTTACTCGATCTAATATCATTTTCATCTGGTAAATAGACCTGAAGTTAGAAATCATCCAAGAGCTCAATATGTCATTCACAACATTTTCTTCACCAATTTTATCTCACAAACTCTGTGAGGTGGGTTCAACAGAGAGTGACTAATCCAAAATCGTTAAGTCAATTTCTATGTGAAAAAAATAGACCAGAACTTGTGTTTTTATTATTTTAGGCTGCACTGGATCTTCTGATCTGTATAGCATTTTCAATTCAAGAACCTTAGGCAGCTGCCATGAGGAAACCTCCTGCTTGGAATGACCTCATTTTTGTCAAAGTTGTCAGGGTAGATGAAATAATGACTTGTCCTAAGGCTGAAGTAGACTTGACTCTAAATATATCTTTCAATTTAACATGCAATTATCAAAATATTCAGCCCCTGAGAGGATGTTCCCCCTTTTCCCAAAAGACTGTTCTCATTCCACATAGAATAACTAAAGATCAAGTATTACTGTATATTTAGTGGTCAGCTTTAGATCTTAGATTTTAGGATGACTGTGCTCATCATATGGACCATTATTTTCCAGGAATGCTGAACATGCTGGGATGAGTTTATTAGTTAGGCTTCTTCAACATCCCTCTGGACATCTGTTAATGAACATCTCCATTCTTGTAACCAGAGTAGAGAGCTTTGTATTTTCTTTTTCTCAGCAACTTGCTACCTGCTGTTTTTCTAAATTTCCTTTTATGAAAGTAGACAAGATTGTACCCAGGTGAATTGAAGTAGAGCTGCATTGTCATGCTTTTCCAAATGCTCCACTCTGCGTATCCTGATAAAAGCCTTTTCTGGAGATGATTACAAATAAAAAGTGTATATAAAGAATATATAGGATAGTACAGTCACGATAAACATTTTATTCAAATCATGAAGAAACATGATGGAAGAATTGTATTTCTCCAAATGTTGCAGTTATCCCTATCTTGGGAAATATGATATCCCACAAAGGAAACACAACTGAGGATAAACACCTGGACTGTACATAAAAATGACACCAACAATTGACAGTTGACAGCAACTACAGCACTCATTGTTTTGGAAGATGGGTATTCAAAGAGGATCTGTGGGTGAAAAATAATACTGGCCATCTAGAGCAGCATGAAGCTTAGACATAACATTAATGGAAAAGATATATCAAGTTTTCCACTTGTATGAATGAGATACTGTGAGCTCTAATTAAAAGCTAAACAAAATAGAAACAAGTAATAACAAACAGCATACTCTCCAATGGGGATTTGAAATAGTTCTGTGATTCACTAGGTGTTATCTAGTAACTTTAACAACTCTGAATGGGGTAACATTGCTCCAGGCAGAAATAGTGTACAATCTGGGCTGTGGCTTAAGAAGTAGGTGGCAGCTATGGCCAGGAAAGCCTTTGTACCATTGTATCTTGTATGCCAATTGCACCCATTCCTTGACCAGGCAGCACTGCTCATGGTCATTCATGCCTTAGTCACTTACCAACTGAATCATTGCAATGCACTCTACATGAGCTACCCTTGAAGATCATTAAGAAGCTTCAGCTGATCCAGAATATAATGGCAAGGGCAGTATTGGGCACTCTACAGCATGTCTAATAACATTTCTGCTTTGTGAACTATACTGTCTCCCAACAAGCTTCCAGATACAATTCAAGATCATGGCCATCATATTCAAAGCCTTTTCTATGTAGAATGAGGCCAGATTCGCAGGACTGCTTCTCCCTGATGTTTTTTTCCCCATCCAACCAGATCAAGCAAAGTGGGCATGCTCCGGGTGCTTATCATTGAAGCAATATTGCTTGGTGGGTCCTTGGAAGCAAACTTTCTGAGTCATTGTCCTAATTAATGTGAAAATGTCTCCACATTGAGATTAGGATGATCCTTAGAAGGCCATGTAGACCCAGTCTTTTCTAGAGTCATTGGAGCCAGGTTGCTAATGATATACACAGGTATGTCTGTTATTCATGAATTTTTTAAAAAAGGCTTCAATTTTAAAAAAAAATGCTATGGATAGTGATTTTGTTCCATTTTATTTTGTTTGCTATCCAGAGTGCCTTTGGTAGGTGAGCAGCCTTATAAATATGTTAAAAAGCAATGCATGTTGTGATAACAGAGAATAGTAATATATGTGCTTGTAATAGCAAAGATAGAAGTTCCATATTTTCAGTCAAATTCATTCTGGTCATTTCTTGGGGAATTGTGAAATCTTCCTATTTAGAAATAGCACAGGAATCCAGAGTGTAGGGCAATTTTTGAACACTGAATGTATTAAGTTATAAAAGTAGTACTCAGATGTCTATGTTTCCTATGGAGCTTCTAACTTTCAACTTCCTACTTCAATGGGCAATAAAGATCTAATACAATGTTAATAAACTGGTCATGATTGTGAAAAATCCATTCCACAACATGTTAATGGAAATAATTCAAGTGATAGGAATTAAGTCCCTCTCACCCCGTGCTCAATTAGGTATTTCTATACAGATTTTCATAATAGGACAAAAATAATAACATTTTCCTCTCTCTCCTTGTCTCCTATTAGAAAAAGAGTATCATATCTGGGAGTATATTCATGTATTTGCTTTCTGAAGAACCACAATTCAAAAGCAGTAGATTGAATTTGATTTTCAATAGACATTCTGTTTCATCTCAACTGTAATACCTGTCCATCTGGAGAGATGCTTTATTTCCACGCTTCTAGAAGTATAAGAATTAGTAAAGTAGGACCATGGACAGCTCCCAATAGAATTTCCTAAAAATATTAAATTCCTTTTATAAGGATGAGTGTAACAGTTGAAGCAGCCTCAGTGACAACTCAAATTGTATAACAAAGCCCATAATCTTTTTACGACCCCATAATCCCTTGCAGAGTGGAGTCTGGGCAACTGAATGGAGGTAGCAGATGCCCTTCCTGATGCCAATGCAGAGTTGATTGTGAGGCGAGAGCTCCACCTCTAGGCCACTGCACCACTCCAAAGGTAACAAAGCCCATGATACTTGCAAAAGTAGATGATAGATAGACAGATAGACAGATAGACAGGCAGGCAGGCAGGCAGGCAGGCAGGCAGGCAGGCAGGCAGACAGACAGACAGACAGACAGACTGTTTATTGACTGATTAGTCTTACTACCATATCAAAGAAAATAAAAATAAAATACAAGGTATATAGAAATATACAAGGTATATTTCCAGCATAAAATAGGCAAAAGTAAATATAATAATAAAATACATATTTGCTAAATACAAAGCATTACTGTTCAGATAAATATATCGATTTTACATGATGCCCCAATCTGTTCAATACAATGGATTCTTATCTGAGCTGCCTTATCTGCAGTTCTGCTAAGAATGTATACATTAGAGCCCAGGAAGAAATAGGACAGTCTGGAATTCAGGCGCGGTTGGATTGTTCTTTCAAGTAGGAATTTAAAATAACTAAGCCTAAGAAGGACGTACAGTACAGTTGACAATCAAATAAAACATGATCAATATCTACAATGACTGGTGCAGTGCATATACATATCCTCTTATATGATATGGCAAGCTACGATTGTAGTACCCATATTTGTCCCTGAAATCTAACAACTGATATCTTACTCTAGAATAGACACAAATAATTTCCAAAAAAACGTTTCCAGAAAAAGATGATTGACTGTCATGAAAGTTTCCAGTATCATTTAAAAAGTGAAAAACACATGTTTAAAATTATTTTTCAGGTATATTTTAAAGAGATATTTGGAATACCTGAAGCTGATGGACAGCCTTCAGTTTATTTGGAGAAGACACCATATAACTAAAAATGAAAACTACCTATGATACTGAGATGCAGTAACAAAACAAAACAAAACAAAAAACACCAAAAATATATTGAGATGAATCTCAAAACATATGATTCATTGTTGTTTTCCTGTTTTCTTGGATAAGAAGCTTATTATTTGTTTAGATAAGACCTTTATCTTAAATAGTTAGGTAAGGATCTGCAACTGACAGTCTTTAGGCTAAATCTAGTCAACAAAAAAACAAGGAAAAGGAATACGCAGCTGTTGTTATCTTCTGTTTTGATACCGAGAGTTGCAAATGGTTGTGAAGATCTCTGTGTCACCTCTGTATGTGATCTGTTGTCTTTCTTGCTTTAAAGGAACCAACCATAATTAGCTTGATTATATTTTAGAATCAGGTTGTGGACAGATCTTCTTGGAGAAAATTTATGTATGTGGTCAATAAGAGTTGACACCAATTTGATTTGCAAATAATGAAACAATGTTAGGGAAATGTCTAATGTCTAGGAAAGGAATCTTTCTTTTCCTTTTGGCTATGTTATGTTTTTCCCAACATTTTTTTTTCTACAATTGTTGCTAATAGTAAATGCCAAAATTCTAGGCACTGTCCTTGCATTTGTTGTGGTTGTTCATTTGCTTTTCGGTAACAGTAAATGTACAATAATGTCATCATTTGTGTAATACATAGGTAACTGTTGTGTTGAAGTAACTTCCATCTTTTTTCATAGTACAAACTGAGTTGGAGGACTATTTCATTTTGGTAAAATTGGTTAGCAACTAATGATTAAAATGGTTAAAAGCTCCAAGCATACAGTAGATGATCTTAAACCAGTGTTTCTCAACCTTGGCCACCTGAAGATGCGTGGCCTTCAATACCCAGAATTCTCCAGCCAGCTCTGCTGGCTGGGGGATTCTGGGAGTTGAAGTCCACGCATCTTCAGGTGGCCAAGGTTGAGAAACACTATCTTAAACAAAAGAATAATAATTATGATGCAGTTTAAGAGAATGGTCTCAGTTGGAGTTATAACACACGTTAGTCATACTGTGGCTGCTCACCTTTATTTGTTCCAATGAAAATAGTCTCACCAGCTTACATTACAATGTAGCACAATTCTGGAACAGGAGCAAACTACATTTTTGACTATTTGCATATAATCTTCTTCTTGTGCCATATCCATCATCGGATGTTGATGATCATTTTGGTGATCCTATTTTTTATCAACAGCCACACACATCAACATCTGCATATATGAGAGGCTAGAATCCATTATATCCCCATATATTTTGATATTCTTAAAATTAATCTCCTTTGTTCGTTTGTTTGTTTTTGCTTCTCCCTGCGCCCACATAGTCTATGGAATGATGGAATTAATGGCACTCAGTTCATGAACTATCCAGGGGCATCCATAAGGTGACTAACAAAGGGGGGGTTGCAGATTTTTTTTAATGATACTCATGCAAGAAAGGGGCAGTGCTTCTGTAATATGATCAAATGTTGCCATCTTGATCTTTTTGATCACCCTTGAAGACACTCTTGGAAATATCTGTTTTTAAATACTGTTTTTAAATAATAATGTTGCTTCCAGGAAGCCATCATTAGGTTTCAAGATCGATTGTAGGCTTTCTTATTGTGTACCCAGTACAATATATCAAAATAAATTTTGATCTGCTTAATAGGTGAAGAGAAAACCATTGGAAAACTGAAGATAAAATAAAGTTGACTTCAGATATTTTTCTAATACAGGTAGCCCTCGACTTACAACATTTTGCTTAGTGACCATTCAAAGTTACAACAGCTTTTTAAAAAAGTGACCTGTGACCATTTTTTCACACTTACAACAGTTGCAGTATCCCTGTGGTCATGTGATTCACATTTGGCAGTATGGCAACCAGTTCATATTTATGATGTTTGCTGTGTCCCAGAGTCATATGATCATTTTTTGGTGATCTTCTGATAAGCGAAGTCAATGGGGAAGCCAGGTTCACTTAACAAACCTGCTAGTAATTTAATAACTGCAGTGATTCACTTAACAAATGTGGTAAGAAAAGTCATAAAATGGGGCAAAATTCACTTAACAAATTTCTCATTTAGCAACATAAATTCTGGCCTCAATTGTGGTTGTAAGTCAAGGACTACCTGTATTTCTTTTCTGAGTAATAGCCTAGCCGTTCACTTCTGTCATAGACTAACCACAGATAACCCTGGCTCCACATTATCTTCTTTATTTTACACGAAGTAATTTTAACTCAATCTAAAAACGTTAACAGAGTGTGATAGAAAGTAGGTGAGACACAATTAGAAAGCAAAATGGGACAATCACATGTAGACAAAGGATGTTCGGGATACAATAGCAGCAAGGAGAAATCTTCCCGGTGGATAAAAATCGGTGCCATTTATAATTTTTGTCCTAGAATATAATTGGGAATAATTATAGATAGGTAAAAATATAAATGTATGAAAGTCATTCTGAAGCATAACTTTAACCTTTGAAAGGTGTAGCAATTATCTCAGTTCAGTGTTATTGAAAATAACATCCCTTCAATTCCCTGCTGTAGGTAATTTGTAAATAACCATTTATGATCAAGCTTTGAGTAGGATTGTTGCTGATCTGTCAGATCATATTACCCATTAGGCCACCTTATTATAAGATTATTATAAAAACTTTTTCATACTTTATTGATTTCATAGTCTAGTTTACATTCTAAGATTTCCTATGGTGTCTCATCCAAATATTAACCAGCCTAGAATCTGCTTAGCTTCTAAGGTTAGATACTATGTATTGAGACTTGTTATTAAAAAAAGCACTTGTGTATGTTAGACTTCCCTTTTCCTTGCAACAAGGAGCAAAATCACTATGACTTACTGCTAATGGTAGCAAAAACAGCAGATGATACCCTGCATCTTGATGATTAGCTGATTGACCAATCATCTGGGACCAAGTAGCGGGTGTGCAGGTTACACAGGAGTTACTACACCTTCTCTTGACGGTGGGCACGGCAGTCATGCCTGGGGAGTGACACTGCCTTGCTCCAATGAGACCGAGTCTGCTGTAAAGTTCTTAAGTCCCGCCTCTTCCTGTGTAGCCCAGTTTTTTGACTCGGTCTTCTCTGGGACAGTCGTGGGACAGTTCTCTACTATCTTTAGAGTATTTACTCTGCTTTTTTATTTTATTTTATTTTATTTTTTGTTATTTCTAATTGACTCTAACTGGAGCAAGAAAGGCTTTTGCCAGACCCCGCTCTGAGCCGCTGGAGCGGCTTTGGTCTGCCGGCTGGCAGAACCATTTTAAATTTTTTTTTGACAATTCTGAAGGATTTCTGAAGGGCTGTGAGCTGTTTCAAGGGCTTCAGCTCTACAGCTGATTGGCACGAAGTTCTTACCACGCCTGTGTTTGTCGCGCCAAGCCAGACGGCTAGCAATCCCAGCGTTCTCAAAACAAATACAACAGCAAGTATTTGGGACTTTTTCTATCAATTTGGCTCCTGTAATCTGTTACTTGGTGGCTGTTTTCTCTAATTTGTGCTGTGGGAGGCTTGTGTGTCTTTAAAACTCTCTGAAAACTTAATTTGGAAATCCAAAATGGCCGACGCTATTCCTTCTAAGGCTTCTCACAAGTCATCCAAAAGAAAACAACAGCATGGGCCTGACCCAGGGGAGGGCTGCTCTTCCCACACACACCCTTCTGCTAAAATAGCTTGATCATCTGCCTCTAAAGGATCTAAATCTTCTAAAGATGAGGAAAGATGCCACGGAGCCATGGAAAGGGCTTTCAAAAAGGCTCAAGCTGATAAGAACAAAGCCCCAGGCCCATCCCAGCCTTCCTCTCTCTCTGTAATGGCTCCTCCCACAGCTGTTCAAGCTACTAGATCAAAGCCATCTCATACACCTTCTCTATCTCCAGATAGATCATTGCAAGATGATACAAATTTGGTAGATGCTTCCACTGTTTTTCCAGTGTCCACAGCAGAGTCCAGCATTAATCAAGCTGAAACTCAAGAGGTTGCTCTGACTGCACCTGCTCAGTCAGGTTCTGAAACTGGGGGGGGGGTGGTGTCATTCTTCTCCTGCCCAAGATGTTCCAGAAATTTCTCCTGCTCTAGCCTCCCTTATTTCTATGGCCATCCGCCAGGGTATTTCTGAAGGTCTTCAACAGCGGGCTCCTTCTGAGGCTTCAGAGATGCAGAGCCATCAGGGCCATTCTCATAGGCATCAGGAGTCCAGAGGTACTGTAATTCATCATGAGGCTCATGACTCTTCTCATTTGGATAGTCAGGATTCACTGTCTGAGGGTGAGATCATTCCAGATCAAGAACTTTCTAAGGATGAAGGCCTAGAACCAGACCAACTGACATTTGTGGGCCTATTCAAACCTCAGATGTTTAGATCCTTGTTATTCAAAGCTCAAACCATTACACATATGGGTGTTTCCAGTTCCAGTTCTGGTTCTTCTTCTTTGTCCTCTGATCCAACAACATCTGTTTTTCTGGAACCCACTGTCCAAGCTGAAGTTGTTCCTGCTCCCAAGCTGTTTTCAGACGTAGTTCAGAGACAATGGAACTTCCCAAGTACAGGTCGTCTTCCTAATTCACTGGACAAACATTTCTATAACTTGGCAACTGACTTTTCAAATATATTACAGGTTCCTTCTGTGGATTCTCCTCTAGTAGCTTTGTCTTCATCATCTCCAGTTTCAGGCCCAGCTGAAGAGGTCTTGCGCCCGGAGGACAAAAGAGCGGAGTGAAGTCTCATTAAAGGACATCAGGCTTCTTCCTGGTCGGTGCAAGCTTCTTCTGCGGCCTCTTTCTTCAACCGCGCTACCATCCTGTGGCTGAAACAACTCTAGGAGAGAATTCCAGCCACTGATCATAGGTCTCACCAGGACTTAAACAAAATTTTGGCAGCGGTAGAATTCTCTGCAGATGCCACCCTCAATGCAGCTTGATTTTCTGCTAAAGCTATCGGTTCTTCAATTACATCCAGGCATCTCCTCTGGCTCAAAAATTGGCAGGCAGATCAAAGAGCAAAATGGCACCTAGCTTCTTCTCCTTTCCAGGGTGACAAGTTGTTTGGGGCTCCTCTAGAACCCCTCCTGGTTGAGACTAAAAACCATCGTAAAATCTTACCATCTATTTCTAGGAGGTCGGAGATCCGCCCACAGACTTCCTTTCGTTCGGGATCCTTTCGGGCCCACAATTCCGGTTTCTACCAGCAACGTTCCACTCGGTCATTTCATCCACGAGGATCTCAACAACAGGACTTTCAGGTCAGACAGGGGTACAGGTTCTCCTCCAGGAGACCATTCAGAGGCTCCAGAGGCCAGCCTTTTCGCCGAGCCTGTTAATTCTCCTCCTGATTCTAGGATTGGGGGCAGGTTATCCTTTTTCACTGACATATGGGATAACACAGTTTCAGATTCTTGGATTAAAGATACTATTAGATTCGGCCTAGCTCTTGAATTCTGCTTCAACCCCCCCCCCCAATTATTTTCTGCACTGTCCTTTGTCCTTGGATAGAACCAAACGTGCTCGTGTTACGGCCGCCATTGAACATCTTTTGCTGATAAAAGCCATCCAACCCGTCCCTTCCCTCCAACGAGGTCAGGGTTTCTATTCCCGTTTATTCCTAGTGCAGAAACCTTCGGGGGATTGGAGGGCTATTCTAGATTTAAAATCCTTGAACCAGTATATAATTTACCACCAGTTCAAGATGCAATCTCTCCACACTATTCTTTTAGCGATTAGAGAGGGAGATTTTATGTCCTCCATTGATTTAATGGAAGCTTACTTACACATTCCTATTCTCCCTGCCCATCATAGATTCCTCAGGTTCTGTTACAATGGTAAACATTATCAGTACAAAGCCCTTCCATTTGGTTTATCTTCAGCGCCTAGGGCGTTTACAAAAATTATGGCGGCCCTTATTTCTCACATTTCCTCCATTCCGGTCAGGATTCTTTTTTACTTGGATGATATACTCATCCTTTCCTGATCTGAGCTTCAGGCTCATCGGGATGTGGCCACATCTCTCGATATCCTAAGGACTCATGGGTTTTCCATTAACGGGAAGAAGAGTCACTTGACTCCTTCTACCCGTCTTCAGCACCTAGGGTCTGTAATCGATACGGTGTCAGCTAAGGTTTTCCTATCCTAGGATCGACAAGATAGTCTCTGTGATATGGCCCGTAGGTTTGTTCAGTCCAGGTCAGCTTCCCTACTGAGCTTGTCTAGTCTGCTAAGCAAGATGGTGTCCTGTTATGGTATTGTACCCTGGTCTCGTCTTCACAGCAGGGAGTTGTAGTGGCTTCTTCTACCCTACCAGCGGAACCTCAACAGTTCCTCAACCTCCCTTCTACATCTGACCACCAACGCCGTCGAGCCTTTCAAATGGTGGACACCAGAGAATGTTTCCAAGGGCTGCTCATTCCTGGAACCACAATGGTTAGTCATAACGACGGACGCCAGCCTAGTAGGTTGCGGGAGCTCATCTGGAGACGCACATGATTCAAGGCAGGTGGTCCCCTCTGGAATGTGACCTCAACATAAATCTCCTAGAACTCAGGGCAATCTTCCTCGCTCTTCAGGGATTCCTGGCCCAGATCCAGGGCAGAGATGTCCTAGTCCTCATGGACAACATCACTGCCAAAGCACACATAAACAGACAAGGAGGGACCCGTTCCCGAGCTCTTCTCCAGGAGTCTCTTCAGCTGGAGCTCTGGGCCAAGTCCCACCTAATTTTTCTCAGGGCAGAACACATTTGGGGGTGTCCAATTTTCAAGCGGACTCCCTCAGCCTGCCAGATTTCAGAATTAGCGGCCCTGTCAGTCCGTCAAGATCTATGTATTTTTCATGCGGACAAGGTGGTCCTGCATCTGGATCCGGTCTTTCACAGATCGCAGGAACTTGTTCTTCCCAATTTGTGCCCTTCTCCTCAGCACCGACTTGAACGGACATGGCACACTCTAGACGTTCGCAGAGCCCTTAAGATCTACATTGCCCGCACATCTTCTTTCCGTCGCACAGAAGCCCTGTTTGTCGCCTTCCAGCCCTCGTCCATGGGCACCAAGTTGTCTTCTTCGGCCATTGGCCGGTGGATCAGGGCTACCATAGCTATGGTGTATTTAGTCCAGGCCTTGCCGGTTCCCTGGAATATTACAGCACACTCCACAAGGAGTGCGGCCACATCAGCGGCCTGGTCCACCAGGGACCCCTGGAGGAAGTTTGCAGAGCAGCCACCTGGTCCTCTCCTACTCCGTTCATCCGGCATTACCGGTTGGATACCTACGCCTCGGCTGATGCGGCATTTGGAAGAAGAGTGTTGCAAGGAGTTCATCTGGAGACTGCTTCCCGGGTCCGGCCTGATCCCACCCTATAGGACATTGGCTTTGGTATGTCCCAGGCATGACTGCCGTGCCCACCATCAAGAGAATGGGCGTTGGTCTTACCTGATATGCCCTTTCTGTGATAGGTGGGCATGGCAGTCAGCCCCTCCCTGTTGGGCCGTTCCCGGGCATGGGGGTGGGTGGCAATCTCATGTATGTTCTAATTTTCCAGACACGACTGTCTGCTGATCTACCTCGTCTCAAAACTGGACTACACAGGAAGAGGCGGGACTTAAGAACTTTACAGCAGACTTGGTCTCATTGGAGCAAGGCAGTGTCACTCCCCAGGCATGACTGCTGTGCCCACCTATCACAGAAAGGGTGTATCAGGTAAGACCAACGCCCAATCTCTCAATTATACTGACTATCATGTGAATTGTGTTTTCCCAATTGATCGTTTTGTTATTTTTATATGAGAAGTAGCAAATACAATTATTTTTGTGAAAGACAGAAATGAGCAATTTGTGGCCCATCAAACTTTGAATTCTTGCTACCTTCAAAGCTGATGGAAGTTGAAGTTCAGCAACACTTATATGATCTCAGTGCCCAGCCCTGGATTAACAACACAACTAGACAGAATTCTCATATTATGACAATCCCATGTTAAATGTCCTTAATTTTCCATGTTATAATAAGGATTGTGATCAATATTTCAACCCATTACACAGCTGCCATGAGATAAATTCTATTTGGTTGTTGCTCATACTCAGTTAAATCTTTAAGATGATAAAGATAGAGACTTATCAAACCTTTATTGCCAGAGTCTGTATTTATCTGAGTTTGATTATGAACCAGCAATCCAAGGTCTTTAGAAAAGTCTGCTTATTTTGATATTTAGGGGGTCAGGCTTCATGAACATTATGCTTCCTTAGAAGTTTTAACATGTATAAATTTGAACTGTATTTGCTCAGATATTGATTATACTGATTTTAATATATTTATGATTTGGTAAGATTTGACTTATCAAGTCATTGACTTGTTGTCACATAATCAATCAATAGCTTATAATTATTAAGATCAAAACCTACACAAATTCTAAAGATGTTTTCTCAGAAGTAAGTGCTACTGCATACAATGGGATTTACTATCAAGTACATTCACTTAAGCCTGTCAGAAAGATCAGCAAAACAATTAATTTCATTAACCAAAATATATATCTACATCAGAATCCATACTTTTGAGAATTTGGATATAGGTTGTCATTCCGTCATGGATATAAACATTTATATATAACCATAAAATGTATTAATGCTAGAAGAAACATGCTCAAAAATGTGTCATAGTAGAAAATATACTTACTAAAATGTGTTTATTACAAGGAAAAGCAGATGAGCATGTATAGAAATATTTGTGCTGATTTCTACAAAATAAAATTGTCAACTACTGTAAAATGGACAGAATTAATATAATGTTGAGAGAAACTAATCCTTTTGGGTTAGGGATTCGTTAGGGATTCGTCAATCCCTAACTGTAACTTAGAACTTTATTTAGTTCACAGATAAAGAGCTTCCAAGAAATCTATAACTTAAATAAATCTAAATATAACACTTTTAGCTTGTGCTAAAAACAATTATAACAGTATGAAAAAAGTTTATGGAAGGGAATGCTGATTTGGCCAGTTATGTATTTGCAATAGATTTCTGAATGTTTTTTCAGGGAGCATATGATGCCCTTGAAACTTAATATGATTTGTACTTTAAAAAAAAACTTCAATGCAAACCAATATAAAATAAGGGGAGAAAAAAGAAAGAAAGCAAATATGAAAGCAAAAAATGTAAAAAAGAAAGAAACAAAATAGAAAATAAAGAAAAATGATACAAAGAAATGACTTTCTATATTTTTCACAGCAGTTCTAAGGTCAATTATTTTTAACACTTTTCTCTACAGTTATTGCATAATCTTCTTCTTTCTACAATCTGTCTATAATCACAAGTTTGTTTGTTTTTACTCTCCAAAAAATCTATCAGAGATTTCAGTCACCAATAAAGGTAGTGTGCTTTCTCTAATCAATGAGATTTTATCTGCCTTAGCAAGATCTGTCAATTTCATCAATCATTCCTCCATAGTGGGTAGAGTCAAATCTTCCCATCTCTGGAAAGACATGCCATAGAACAGGGACATCCAACCTTAGCAACTGTAGGATTTGTCAACTACAACTTCCAACTACATTCACCCAGCCAATTTTGGCAGTTGAAGTCCACAACTCTTAAAGTTGCCAAAATTGGACACATCTCAATACAGTAATTATATATTGACATAATCTTCCATAATCTGTTTATCTACTAACCCTAAAAACAAAAGTTCTGGATTCAATTGAATAGATGCCTTTGAAGCTTAGGAGAAAACCAGCAACAAGGATTTTCCTACCTTTTCTTACTGCAAAGATGATTTCCTTTCCTCCAGAAGCTGTGGGTGCTCCAACACTGAAGGTTTTTAAGAAGAGTTTGGACAACTGTTTGTCTGAAATGGTATAGGGCAGTGATGACTAACCTTTTCTGGACCGAGTGCCCAAAGCGCGCCTGAACCCCCAAAATGCAATATGCATGCACCCCCATGCATGTACCCCCTGCGCATGCATGTGAGGGCCCCCTCACATGCCCTACCCCCTTGCATGCACGCGTGCCCCCTGCACGTATCCCGCCCCTTGCGCATACACGCATGGCCCTCTGCATGCCCCTGCCCCCTGTGCATGCACACTCAGCCCCCCGACATGTGCCCCCCCATGCATGCACATGCACCCCCCCGCATGTGCTTCGCCCCACGCATGTGTGGCAGAGACCTGAAGACCAGCTGGCTGGTGGGAGGCATGCGCTCATGCTCAGTGGAGCTGAACTGGGGCAATGGCTCAAGTGCTATCAGGGAGGGCACTGTGTGTCACGCGTGCCATAGGTTCGCCATCACGGGTATAGGGTTTCTTGCCTGAGTAGGGGGTTGGACTAGAAGACCTCCAAGGTCCCTTCTAACTCTGTTATTCTGTTATTCTGCTTTCTGCACACTGTACATCCTTCAAAGTGGGAAGATACAGGGTTGTTTTTTTTTTTTTAAAGTTCTTATGAAGAACTCTTAACAGGGAGAAGTCCAGCTGTTTTTTATTTAATTGCTTCAGTTATCTGAGGTTGCACAATATGCCTGTGAAATTAACTATTTGTCCCAGCATGTCTAGTTAAGAAGTAAATTACATGTGTAGATTTTCAACTGGAAGAGGGCCTTTTGGATTTTGTTGCAAATAAAAAAAAATACGGACAGGGGGGAAATCCAAAATTTTTCCCTACCGGTTCTGTGGGCGTGGCTTGGTGGATGTGGCAGGGGAAGGATACTGCAAAATCTCCATTTTCACCCCTCCTGGGGGAAGAATATTGCAAAATCTCCATTCCCAGCCCACTCTGGGGCCAGCCAGAGGTGGTATTTGCCGGTTCTCTGAACTACTCAAAATTTCCGCTACCAGTTCTCCAGAACTTGTTAGAACCGGCTGGATTTCACCCCTGAATATGGATAATATTTTTGTTATGCAACCTTTAAATAAATTTAAGTAAACTGAATGTATTTCCCATTCCCCTTATATCTTTTTTTTTTTTTGGTTAAAGCCCCTTAGTATTTCTGAGGGCCGATATTTTAAACATGATTTTAACTTTGAGGATGTGTTCCTATATATTATTGACAAATTATTCCATTGAGCAAAGCACTGTTATCAGCAGGTTCTTCCTACCCAAGGAGAAGCAACATGTGTAGTAGCTGAGAAGAATCAATGGGAAGAGCTCAATGTTCCGAGTCTTTGCTTGTATCAAATATCGAAACAGCAGGGGCCTCTGGCATGCAGTTTTGCTCAAACTCAAATGATAAATAAGTGAAAGTTACCCTGGCCAGGCCAGGTTTCCATGTGAAAGCACCACATGCAGCTAACCTTCTAAAGCTTTATTGCTAAACCTAGGGGCTTCAGAAATGTCTGGGTGAGACTCAAAAAACAAAAACCTTCTGATCATTTGCTGCCAGTTAAGACATGTTCATCCTTTGTATCCAGAACTGGATTTAGAGACAGTGAGGCAAAACAACTGCTGGACCCTGGATAAACTTTTAACAAAAGATCCTCCTTCTTTTCCTCCTCTTTTGGCTATGTGACTCCATGCTTTTGCTCTTCAGATGAGCCTATGCACAGCCCCCATTTAAACAACAACAACAACCTATTCTCTTTTTAAATTATTATTTATTTAATAATTAATACATTATTTATTTTGTTATTGTTTTAACACAACTGTCACAAAAGAGAGAGACGATAATACATCTATCAAAATAAAAAGAAACAAAAATAGCAGTAAGTCGTACAAGCAGTAATATGTACAAGTCCTGCATCTCAATTTTTAAACAGTATGTTAAACTTTGATCTTGCATATTATCTATTCTTTACAAGACACTATGGAAGAACCATTTCAAAGGCTGAGAATCAGTGATGGGTTTCAAACTTTTTTACTACTGGTTCTGTGGGTGTGGTTTGGTGGACGTGGCATAGCTTGATGGGCATGGCTTGGTGGGCATGGCAGTAGAAGGATACTGTAAAATCTCCATTCCCATCCCACTACAGGGGAAGGATACTGTAAAATCTGCATTCCTACCCCACTCCAGGGGAAGGATACCACAAAATCCCCATTTCTTCCCAATCAGCTGGGACTCGGGAGGCAGAGAATAGATGGGGGCGGAGCCAGTCAGAGGTGGTATTTACCGGTTCTCTGAACTACTCACAATTTCTGTTCTGACCGGTTCTCCAGCCTTAATAGATCCAAAGTTCTTCAAACAGATTTTTTTGGAGGGGGGGCATTGTATATAATTGAACAGCAATTTTTTTTTTGATGAATTAGGCTTGCCTTAAGATCATAAGAAATCTGTTTAATTTTTACATAGCAAAAAGGAAATTCTGTATTTGAAATTTCCTATATAGTATCCATATTTATTTTTGTAAATATTTTTGTCCATAGACTTGAACTGAGAGCTTCACTTCTTTACTTAATTCATGATAGTTAAGTGTTCACTTAATTATCATGCAAGGGCTCAGTTATAAAAGTTGTAAGTGAAGGACTACCTATACCTGTGATTTTAAAATAAGGATTATACCAAGGGGTCAATTTCTCATGGGAACAAAAAACGATCAAAATTTAATTTTTTGCCCAATAATTTGTTGCTTTAAAAGTCAGAAATACAATAATATTTCAGCTACAATTATAACCAAGTACTTGCTTAGATTTCAAAATTATTTGAAGTTATTCTAAACAATAACTCGTATTGAGCCAACATATTTGATTTCTTCTCATTCTATTAAAAAATAGTGTTTAGTATGTATGAACAGTAATACGATCTGAAAGTCCAGGAAAATTATTCATATGGGTATTGCAACTTTTAAAAAGAGAACCTTGTGATCTGATCATTCCAATCATTCCATTATTGATTGTTAACATTTGCTAATTTGTCTAAACTATCTCATTGGATAGACACTTTAAAATATATATCATGAAGTTAGATTTGCTTTCACAACATTTATTCTTTCCCATAGATATGCAGATATTTTAAACTACCTATCACTATGGCATGTAATCAATCAATCAATCAATATTGATCTGTACTACATAATTTAAAACTTTCAACTCTACAAAGAAATATATTTTGGCAGAATAATTATTTCTAAATATTTAAAAGAGTTAAAAGAACAAAAAGGAAATATATTTTTTTCAACATGTTTCCATAGAAACCTTATTACCTTTTGGGAAATATTAGATTTATTCCAATGTATTGTATATCAAGAATATTTACCACATTGCCTCTGTAAAATTAAGTAAAGAATTGTCAATAAGGTCCAAAATATACTCTGTATACAGTAACATTTTTTTATTAAGGCTAGCCACCTATAGAGCTTGAATCCTGCCAACCTAGCAATTCGAAAGCATGCAAATACAAGTAGATAAATAGGTACCACTTCAGTGAGAAGGTAACAGCATTCCCTATGCCACAGCATATAGTCATGCTGGCCACATGATCACAGAAGTGTGTCTTTGGAGAAAGCCGATTCCCTCTGGTAAGAAAAGATGAACACCAACACCTTGAGTCAGACATGACTCAACAGAGGAAACTTTTTCATTACTGTATAGCTTGAATATCATTAGTTTGTTTAATTACACAAGGAAAAAGTTCTATAGTCAAATAAATTATAAGATGAGATAACTAGACCAGTAGTAAAAAATTTTAGAACCCACCCCTAATGTGAATGCAGCAAAATCGCACAAACTGATTACAAAGCTAGACACTACCGAGTTGCCAAATTAATCCACTGGTCATTATGTAAAAAATACGACTACCTGTATCCAAAAAGTTATGGGAACATAAAGTGGAAAAAGTTATAGAAAATGAGAAGGTGAAGATCTTGTGGGACTTTCGAATACAGACAGATCGTCACTTGGAACACAACACGCCAGATATCACAGTTGTTGAAAACTGAAACGTACAATTTATTGACATCATACCAGGAGACGCCAGAGTCGAAGAAAAAGAACTGGAAAAAATCATGAAATATTGTGACCTGGCCATCGAAACTACACGGCTATGGATGAAACATGTAACAGTGATACCCATTGTCATCGGGGCACTTGGTACCATGTCCAAGAATTTTATAAGATACATCAACAAATTGCAGCTTCCTGCAATAATACCAGCTGAACTGTGTTACTGGAAAAACTGTGCTACTTGGAACATTGTACATCTTAAGAAGGTACTTGGTTGATACCTATGATACTGGCAGCAACCCATATCAACCATTAGCACCAGTCAATGGTACTTGTGATGCATTTTTGAATGTTCAGTTGACTGAGTTTCATGTTTAATGAATAAAATAAATAACAACAACAACAACAACAGTGAAGGTTTTATTTACCATGCACTTAAGCAGAAGGATAAGAATAATACACTGTAACCCAGGAAATGAACATGGAAAGAAAACTCTTTTTTTCATAAAATGTTCCAAAATTTAGTCTGTATTATATCAAATGAAGTCACAACAGTTGAATTCTTACAGCAATCACCAATAATCTTATATTATCAAAAGCTTGGTGTCTTTTAACAAAACCAGACTATATAGGATGTATTGTTGATTGTAACACCTTCTGTAATCTCTGTGATAAAATTGCAGTCAATAATTCTGAGAATGAGGTGGCTGGATGGAGTAACTGAAGCAGTTGGTGTGAGGTTAAATGGACTCCAGGGGATGGTAGAGGACAGGAAGGCCTGGAGGAACATTGTCCATGGGGTCACGATGGGTCAGACACAACTTCACGACTAACAACAACAATTCTGCATCTGTTAATCCAGAATATTGGCTAACAATATTACCATTGTAGAGGCCTTATAAAATATTATGGGTAGGGTCCCTTTTTCAAATATCTGTTCAGGAACCAATATTTCTTTATATTTTGATACAATTCTGTAGAATACTCAGCTGGCACTGGCTTTCATAGAATCCATTGTGTCAAATATTTCCTATGTTGTTTAAAGTGGCTAAATTCTCTAAATATATGCGAGAAGCCATTGAAGTATATTTTATTGAAAAAGGCTTGAGTCTGTTCAGGAGATATCTCTATATTTAGCTATAAACATGTCTGTAGAACTTTTAAAAACATAAAAATTAATTCTGCTTGAATCTTTTTGTAATGCGCCAAAGGAATCTTTAATTATAGGAATTATGCTACATGATTTCAATTGGAAAGTCTACAGTTTCCCTGATTTTTCCTTGTTCTCAATATGTCTCCTTAATATATTTCAGCGAAAATTCTATGCCAGAGGCATACAATTAATCAAATACCAGTTTAGGTGTTTCTTGCCTATTTATTCAGGTTTCTTTGACTTTGCTTTCCAAATTTTTATAAGCTTTGTACTTTCTCATCTTCCTTGAAGCAGATGCTATAATCTTCCTCTCTATATAAGCTTTAAATGCATCCTAAACAAATCTTTAAATGATTCTCTTTTAGAGTAACACAAATATTTTAAAATTACATTGTATTATCCATTATCAGATTTAAGTGTCACTTGAAGAAATGCTTCTAGTGTGGATCTCAAACAGAGGTGGGTTTCAGGTTCTGACCAGTTCTGGAGAACCGGTAGCGAAAATTTTGAGTAGTTTGGAGAACTGGAGTAAAAATTCTGACTGGCCCCGCCCCCATCTATTCTCCGCCTCCCAAGTCCCAGTTGATCGGGAGGGAATGGAGATTTTACAGTATCTGTCCCCTGCCACGCCCACCAAGCCACGCTCACCAAGCCACACCACGCCCACCAAGCCACACCCATAGAACCAGCAGTAAAAAAATTTGAAACCCACCACTGATCTCAAAGCATATGTGGTAGAAAAAAATAATAACGATGATGTGTATGTATTTGGACACCATTTCCCACATTTTAGGAAAAAGAAATGAAGACCTAAATTCACACTTAATCAGAAAACCAGATTTAAAAATTATTCCTTCTCCTGTACAGGTCCTCTTCGACTTTCAACTTTCACTTGTCAGTACATCCATCCTAATGACAGTGGTGGAACTGCAACTCCCCCACCCACCAATCTCTGTCTGCCATCTCAGCCATCCACCCAGCTAAAAAAAAGCACATAAAGCTGCCACAGCTGTGGAGGCCTCAGCCTGATCCCAGGCTACTTCTCCCTGTCCACCATGCTCAAGAGACCTTATCCCTCTTCCTGCTCTATCATGCCAGGGAAGTGCAGACTTTCTCTCCATCCCATCACACCCAGGAAGTCAGAACTCTCTTTCCACCTCACTATGCCTGGATTTGCTTACTTTGACCAAGATGCTGGTTCTAATTGCGGTGGTAAGTCAAGGACTACCTGTATCCCTTTCCCCCAATTATGTAAAATCCTAATGCAGATTAAAATGCCTGTCATTATACCCTAAATAGGCATAATTTATTTAGAAGCTCAATTAAAGAAAATAGCTAGTTTATTTTACATGTGTAAAAAATTACCTGTAGATGCAAACATGTAAATTTACCTGTAAATACGTTTACCTGTGAATGTAAACATGTAAAAATTTACATGTGTAAAAATGTGCCTGTGGGAATAAAAATGCAGTATAGCACTTTACAGTTGCTATGGTAACAAAAGACTGCCTGAAGCAAAAGAAAATCATCCGATCTGTGATGAGGAAATCATCTTCAGTTCTGCCTAATGTTATTACAATCACCTCCAAATGTCATGAGAAAATGACATTTTATTCCCCTTTTTAAAAGGCTGTAGACATACCAAGACATCCTCTGCTTTTATAGGCCATACCTGTGTCTCAACTGAGCCCCTGATCCATTATGTAATGGAGCATTGTGTAATGGAGCAGGATGATGTGACAAACAAAAATCCTTCTCTCTGACAGACATAACCCCAAATTACTTGGTAAAACAGATTATTGGAATAGGAAGAAACAGAGATACAGAGAAAGATCTACCTGGTACAGAGAATTCCAAATGGGCATACTTATAAAGCTGTAACAATGCCTGTCTGTTAACATCTCTCAGATATTAGATATGACAAGCTTGGTAACTAGCTCTCACTTCAAGCACTTTAAAAGAAAAGGAATTAGGAGAATACACCCAACCAAAGTCATACGTAAAGCTATAGTGGCTCACACATCTGGGTGGATCTCGGCTCTAGTTGGTAGCACTTCAACACTAAAAGGCTCCATAGGAATCACTGAAGATCAAATGCAAATTATAGCATTAAGTTGCTAGCAAGCATTTTACAGATGGTTACTTCATTCTCCCTTACCCTGCCCCGCTGTCTTTATCAATTCCTTGAGCTTTGAGGGCTGAGTATGGTAACTATTACCTAAAATGGGTCTGAATTTGCCAGGTTGAAATATATCTGTATATCTCGTCATGGTCTAATCACAGAAAAGGAGAGCAGTGAAAAACTGTGGCCTTACACTACATCAGTTGCCCACTCAACTAATCTATCTTGGTGATGCCCTGCCTAAATTTCTTTCTTCATTTTTCTCTCTCTCAAGTTTATCTTCCTTCCATGTTTTGCTAGGCTATATTTTCCTTTTTATTTTTTTACTGTTCAGGACTTGCTCTGAGGTATCAGCAACCGAGTGAATTTTTAACCAAGTTTATCCTGGGTTAAAATTTCTTACATTCTTAGTTTCAGCTTCTACACCTTCCTGCCAACAGCAAGACATAACTGTGCTTTGCAATAGGGAAGGGGAATTCATATTATCTGAGAACATATAAAAAGGAAGCAAGATTTTAATGTTGCATAAAGAAACAAATGAAGATAGAATTAGCCATCAGAGTAACAGAATAACAGAGTTGGAATGGAACTAAGAGGCCATCTAGTTCAACCCCCTCTCAAGCAGGAGACCCTATATACCATTCCAGACAAGTGACTGTCCAGTCTCTTCTTAAAAATTTCTAGTGATGGAGCACACAAAACAACCATGTCGCGTTTAAACAAATATCATGCATGCTGTGCTGTGAGGCTGTTGCTTTATTGCTTATTCTACTATTGATATCTAATAACACAAGTGGAATAGAGAAACACATTGTGAGTTGGCATCGTAATAGAATTTGTGATATAGGTGTGACTGGGAAGAAGTGACTGTACCAGAGGGGTAATTCTGAATTTCATATTTAAATTACAGCTATCTCCCCAGAGCTATCTGCTTCACACTTAATTATCTGGATAGTAACTCATGGGCTGTCAGAGGGTACAAGGATTTTGAGAAGAAAATAAATATGTCTAATGCAAATTCAAGGTAAAGTATGGCTTCTTGAGAAAACTGGAAGAAAGGAGCAATGTCAGCTATTGCAATAAAAGAGAGGGATTTTATTGTGGTCATTCAGTTTAAACTATGAAGTGAGGTTAAATCTGGTTCACAATAAAGCAAACACACCCACTCCTGAGCACCTTTTCATACAAGCTTTCTTAGATACAACAGCATTGCATGCCAGCTATTATCTCTTGTGAAGCACATTGACTTCCAGTTTATCTCCATATAAAGTGCAGCTAAAATTGTTCTACCTGCATCTCAAATCATCTTTAGTGAAATAGATTTGAAATGTCCATTCCTGTCTATGCCAGTTTGGATAGTTAGAATTCTTTAGAATATGTTTATCTACTCAGCTCCCTTGGATCAGGGATGTAAAACTCATGGCCCGCAGGCTGGATGCATCACATGCTGGCCACGCCCAACCCCATTTTAGCGAAGGGGGAAAAAGTCACAATACATCACATGACGACAACGTGATGATGACACAAGTTTGACACCCCCACCTTGGGTAGTACAGAATTTCTTAAAGGCACATCATGCCACTCATCTTGTTGAGATGATTTCCTTTTGAGTGGGCAAAGAAACCAGGAAAACGAAAGCATTAATTGCATATATTGTCACTGATTTTAAGGAAAGTACTGGAAATCTGACTGCTTCTGGTAACCTTTGCATGGAGTTTTTCTCCATCTGCTGGCTGCAAAGAATAAGCTCAGTTGGAATCAGGATTGTAGGACAATAATAGTAGCTAAGCTATATTAAATGAGAAAGTTTTTTTTTAAAGCATCAACCCCCAAGTTTAACTATGCATATCCATAGCACAAAGCTTTAACCAAAATATACCAGCTGTATATTTTGCAATATATAACCAGCTGTACTTTCTGTGCTTCTGAACAGTTCACATGTTGTTTCTGTTTGTGTTTTCATAGATCATACTATATACCCTTTTCAATATTTTTCAATTCCATTTAGCAGTAGAAAACTATTAGTAATTTTAATGTACTTGTGCTGAAGATAAACTAAATGCACTGAAGCAATCCTGATACTGAAATCTTATTAAAACAAGTACAGTACATTTAATTGTATTAAGCATCATATTCTGTTGCTACTACCATCACCACTGTTACTATTGATGGTTATCAATAGTAACAGAAATAAAATGATATCTTTCTAACAATTTCATTCTTTCTTTGGTTATTTTGTATCCTGACAAAATATGTATTGAAATTTGGAGATTCCTCAAATGCATGAGAATAATAGCAAAATGATCCTCACAATCTCTATTTATTAATGCCAGCATAATATGGCTAGGGCAGGAATATTTTTTGTGAGTGAATGAATGATTAACGATCTCAAAAGAAATAGTTTTTGGAGCCAATATAAATCATATAAAATAGATTTCTTTTTTTATTTGTTTCTTTATTTATTTCCATTTATCTTTGCATATAGACAGAGCAGGGGGCCTCAAACTACGGGCCCGCTGAAGCCATTAATCTAGCCTGCGCAGGACCACGAGGCTGCCCCATCCATCCGCCAGCCCCCACCCTTCAGTCGAGCACAGGACGTACCTTCGCGAGCCCTGCGGGCTGGAACTGGAACGTAAAGCCAACATTTTTGGCCTGCAGAATGCTTCTGGAGATGAGGGAAGTGAAAAATGGGGTGTGCGGATGCCCTGGGAGGCCAAAAACATGCTCACCTCCAGAAGCACTCTGCAGGCCAAAAATGGGGCACATGGAGGCTCCCAGGGCATCCACAGACCCCATTTTTGACCTCCCCTCCTCCAGAAGAGAGAGACAGAGAGACAGAGGGAGAGAGACAGAGAGAGAGATAGACAGACAGAGAAAAAGAGAGCGACAGAGACAGAGACACACAGAGAGATAGACACACAGAGAGATAGACAGAGAAAAAGAGAGAGAGAGAAAGAGAGACACAGAGAGAAAGAGAGAGAGGGATGGAAAGAGAGAGAGAAGAGAGAGAGAGAGAGAGGGAGGGAGAGAGAGAGAGAGTTGTTGATTGTAAGCTCCTTGAGTCTGAGAAGAATTGCTGCAAAACTGAGTTTCCTGAAGTGAACCACTAGACTCCTAAACAACTGAAAAAATGATCTAGTAAAAAGAAAAGACAACCAAAAGAATAACATGCAAACAAAAGCAAATAAATCACCCCCAGGAGCAAAACAAATCAAAGTTTAATTTGTGTGCATTGTTTAATGGACTGCTAAATTGGCCATGCCTACCTAGTTACATGACCACCTAGCCATGCCCACCCAGTCACATGACCACCTAGCCACATCCACCCAGCCAAATTCTCCCCCCCCACCTTTTACTTGGTATGCCTTTGTCAACCATAATTATTAACATTTCTTGGAAAATGTACCAGATTTTATACACGAGGGTTCCCTGTTAATGTTCTAGATCAGGGATGTCAAACTCAAGGCCTGGGGGCCAGATCTGACCCATGGGGTGCTTAGATCTGGCCTGCAGGGATGACCTGGAAACAGCGAAGGACTAGCCTATGATGCCTCTGCCAGTGAAACGGAGCTCGGGAGGGCTGCATGCGGCCTTTCTGAGCTCCGTTTTCACTGGCAGAGGGTCACAGGAGGCTGTCACAGATGAAAACGGAGCTTGGGAGTCAGTTTTCTCTGGCACAGCATTCAGACTGCCACAGGCGCCCCTGACAGAAATGACATTGAGCTGGCCATGCCCACCCTGGCTATGCCCGCCCTGCCCCCCCCGAGGTCAAACACAACCCTGAAGCGGCCCTCAATGAAATAAAGTTCAACACCCCGTTCTAGATGAAATATTATTATTATTATTATTATTATTATTATTATTATTATTATTATTATTATTATTATTATTATTATTATTATTAATTGAATTTGTATACCGCTCTACTCCTGAAGGACTCAGGGCGGTGAACAGCCAAAAGATAAAATACATATAATACAAATGTTAAAAAACCATTAAAATGCAATTAAATAATTTGGCCCAGAAAACAAAATTTAAAACACCCCAAATTTATAAGACAAATTTAAAATTTAAAAAATTTAAAAACAGTTTAAAAAAGCCAGGCCGGCCTGCTGGAATAGGAATGTTTTGAGGGTACAGCGGAAAGCGCGCAGATCTGGGATCCTCCGTATCTCCGTGGGGAGCTCATTCCAAATGGCAGGTGCCACTACAGAGAAGGCTCTCCCCCTGGGGACCACCAGTCGACCGTTTGACCGATGGCACCCTAAGAAGCCCCTCTCTATGGGAGTGTACTGGTCGGTGAGAGACTACTGGTGACAGAACGCGGTCTCGTAGATACCCTGGTCCTAGGCCATGGAGCACTCTAAAGGTGGTAACCAAAACCTTGAAGCGCACCCGGAAGACCACCGGGAGCCAGCGCAGCTTGCGCAGGAGGGGGTCACATGGGAGCACCACGTCGCTCCCATAAGTACCTGTGCAGCCACATTCTGGACCAGCTGGAGCCTCCGGGTGCTCCTCAAGGGGAGCCCCATGTAGAGAGCATTGCAGTAGTCCAGGCGGAAAGTGACGAGGGCATGAGTGACCATATTTAACGAGTCCTGATCCAGAAAGGGATGCAACTGGCGAATCAGGCGAACCTGATAAAATGCCCTCCCGGCCACAGCTGAAATAAAGAGGCATCATATTTCTGTTCCCCTGGTGTTTCCAGTACTTATTGTATGTACTTATTGTATAATGAAATAAATGTGTGCTTTCCACTGGACAAAGGAAAATTGCATTCTACTATATGTTTGTGTGTGTGCCTGAGATTATATACATCCTAAAGCTCCATAATAATGGGAAGTTTTAAAAATACAGTTATTTTCCAAATGTAAATAAAAGACCAGATAAACTCAAACCATTAAAAGTTTAAAATAATTTTTAAAGACTGCTGAATAGCCTTTGAATGAAGTTATGGAACAGAAACCATCCAAGCACCTGCACTAGTAATTTTAAATAGGTGATTAGTGCACACAGTTTCCCCCTTTAACTGAGGCCAATTATCATTCAAATGTACTTATCTAGCTTAGCTACAATGGGCTAATAAGCATGTGGTAGATTTTGTTTACTCAACTGTCTAGACAAAGGAGGTAATTAAAATAGACTCAAGAGCTGACAATGGGAAAGCCAATGGATTTAATACATACGGTAATGACTGAATGCAAATCTTATGAAAATAAGTCAGTTTGGGAAGGCTTAATTTAAAACATAGGTTTAGATGTCTTTTAATGGACAGTATTTAAATAACAGGAATCTAACAAATAACTAAATCACAATGCTTAGCCACTTAAACCAGTATTAATCATTCTTGACTGTCATCAGCTCTCCAAAGCCCTGTCTTTCAGATCAGTTGCTACTACATTATTCTTTTAACAAGGTGTGCTGTGTTTTGAACCTGCAACCTGGTAGTCATGTGCTCTGTTAATGAGATATGGTCCTACCCTAGAACAATCAGATACCTGATATAGATTTTTTTTTTTAAAAAATTGAAGTTTAAGGAAAAGTTAGGGCCACTTAAAAAAGTTAGCATATACAAAACGTTCCAATAGAAGAGAATATACATGTAGCTCAGGGTTGAACTATAGAATCCTTGGTGCTTTCTGAGCTGGGTTGTTTGCTTGGGGACATTTCATTATTCAACTGGGTAACATCATCAGTGCTAGTGAGTATGGTGGTTTGCTCTCTATGTACAATAGATAGCCATGCTAGTGCAAATATGGATTTATCTTTGGAAATACTGACAGAACATGATACAGGATATAAACAGGAAGCAAACCCCACACTCTCTAGCACTGATTAAGTTATCTAGTCAGGTAATAAAATATCTCCAAGTAAACTAGCAAGCTCAGAGAGTACAAGAACTCTCCAATACAGAATGTTATATGGAAGTATGCCCTCTCTATCACTGCCCTTGGCCTCTGCAACAGCATCCCCTCAGAGATACAGATTGGTACCTATTCTCCTGGCATTCAGAAGATCTTAAGATCTGGCACTGTTTGCAGGCCTGAGATTTGTATTTATAAAGCCCATGCCATTTTTAAAGAAATAAAATTGCTTTTTAATCTGTGTTGTTTGCAGGCCTGAGATTTGTATTTATAAAGCCCATGCCATTTTTAAAGAAATATAAATTGCTTTTTAATCTGTGTTGTTATGTGTTATGGTCATATTTTTAACTCTTTTAATTTTCTATTCTGAGGTGGTAAACTGCCCAGAGTTTTTAAGACTGAGTGGCCATGATAATACTAACAACAATAATTGTTTTAATAATAAACATTAACAATATTACATGTATCATAGTATATATTTTAAACAATAATTTTACCTTAACCTTGTTGATATCAACATTAATTTAAATTAAATATGCAGTACATATAATTACTATTTAGTGGAACTTGAAGCAGTGATCTTTAAATATATTCTGTCAGAAAAAGTAGAATAAAAAAATACCAAGAATCTTTGGACTTGGAAAAAATGAGCAGGAGAAGGAAACCTCTTAATTATTACATAAAACTGAAGATGATTTGATTTTTTTTTAAAAGTGCCATCTCAGAATGATCCTTTTCCTAGGAGAAATTAAGATGATAAGAATATAAATGAGAATTTAAAAGTCTAAAAGCGGTCAAGAGAAATTTATTCCGAATATCTGATATGTTTCTTCCTATAAGCCATTTAGGACTTTCAGAGAATATGCATATCTGAGACTACAAGTTGAAGCAAATTGACTAAACACAGAGTCAGAATTGGAATCCAGCTGAAAAAAAAATCTGTAAGGATCAATAGACACTTTTCTAAAGCCTGATTAAATATGTGGGAAGTGATTTTTTTCAAAAAGGGTTTTGAAGAAAAGAAACTCCAATTCTTTCCTATGTATAACACATATTGTCCATTTATATATTCTTGTGCTTTTAAGAGTCTCTACCCGCTTCACAGAAGACTTTTTTTTAATTTTAAAAAAGTTTTTTATTAATCACAAGACTTTTTGAAGCTGAGTTCCAGCAACAATTGTAGAAAGCTTTCATTTTAATGAATTGCTAAATTAGAAATGCCTTTTTCTGGAAAATTCTTTTTGCGTTGCTGACTATCTTTATTTCTGTTTATGTTTATGAAAGAGGAAATGGATCTATTTGATAAAATACAATGAATATACCTATATTCATTGTATTTTATCATATAGATCCATTTCCACTATTTGCCCATGTAAGAATGGGCAAATAGTGACATTAGACAGTGCTCACATGTAATAACTTCTCAGAGAAGATCAAAAGCAAGCAATCCAGTTGTAGCTTTCTCCAATTATATAAAGTACATAAAATCTGAATCTGTATATACACTATGTGTGTTTGTTTCCTATATTGTGCCACATGCATTTCTTCAAGGTAAATTATTTTATTAGGGTTATGACTTTGTTTCTGGGAAAATGAACAGTCTGTTACTTACATCACAGGTTTCAGGGGTTTAACACCCTTCAAATGCCTTATCTCTATCTATGAGGCACAGCTTGAAGTTAATTCAGAAACAGTCTGTTGCTTCACCTTGGCAGTTTTGCTTATCTAGAAGTTACTCCCACTGGAAACATACTTTGGTTATTTTTAAATAAACTTTGCTTAAGCTTGTGTTTTTAATTTATTCATCATGACTACTTTACAAACCATTGACTATTGCTTATGGATAGTAATTAATAATGTAATTTGTCTATATTCAATTTTGTAAAAAGGAATTCTTTGCCCATCAAATGGATGGATGGATGGGTAGATGATAGATAGATAGATAGATAGATAGATAGATAGATAGATAGATAGATAGACAGATAAAAAGAAAGAAAACAAGATAGATGATAGGATTTAGGTTTTCTTTATTAAGACTAAACAGAACTCCAGTGAGGTCAATGATATATAGGGGCTTAAAATAAATGGAAGGGGCATGTAAACCTTATGACCTGAAATTGATGTTTCAGATTAGATGACTTTTGATCATGTAGGCTGCATGAGAAGAACATTGACTTGGAAACAGTCCTGATTCTCTTCAAAGTTGACAAATCTGTGTCTTATCTGTTGTGTACCACTGCCTTGATTTGTAAGAAGGTCAAAATGATTTGCATGCCCTGTCATCACAATGTTGATATCCTTTATCAACTTAAGTGCCTAAATTGTCTGCACTTTCTTTCCATCAAAAAATCATGAGTGCACTTGACATGCCTATCCATGGCACAAGTTCCCCAACAAGTCATAGTACGTAATGCTGCCAACAAGTTCTACATTTAGAACTGGAATTTGACAAATATGAAAAGCTTGAAAATTCTGAGGGCACGGCATTATTTATAACACTTCCCCCACTTCAACACTCTTTCTGTTTGTTATTGTATTTATGAGAAGGAAGGATGTGAAAAAAGATGTGAAAAATGGTAGAACTTAAAAGATTCAACAGGAGGTAAGCATGCTAGAGTTGAAGGTAGTGATATATTACCCTATCCATCAACCTTTTAAACAAATCCATATTTCTTGTTGTATGCAGGTTTGTCTAATGTGCATCCTTTTAAAGTACAACTGTTATATGCGGTTTTCTATCATATAGATTTGTAACATGTTTATACATCTTCCTTAAACAAAATTACACATAAAATATTTGGCATGCAATTTCCCTTATATTTTTGGTGACATCTCTCATTGCGGTACAAGATACTTTGTACAAAATATTAAGTAGATGATGTATGTATGTATATTACATACTGATGTATTGTCACTTTTCTTTGCAGGGATAAACTTATTCTAGTGGGTCCATCATAATTTCTTTTACAACTCTGATTGTATAGGTTATGTCTATAAAATATACAATGCCTGTATAATTTATTCATTTTTACTCATGAAATAAACTGAAACATCTGGCAGAAAGTTATTATTTTTTTCTCATCAAGGGAACTGAATGCTACATAGGCTTGGATAAATTTAATTGCTCTTTAATAAGGAGGAATATTTTAAAATGTGTTCAGGTTCTGGAATTGGTCATACATTTTAGAGCTGCAGAGGTGAGCTAAAATTAGGACACTGTATACTTATGATACATTATTTATTAATTAGATTTTATACTGCCTTTATTACGTTACAAATAACTCAAGGCGGCAAACATTCCTCATACCTTCCTCCTCCTCTTTCCCCCCACAGTAACAACCTTGGGAGGTAGGTTGGTCTGAGAGAGAGTGATTGGTCAAAAGTCACCCAGCTGGCTTTCATGCGTAAAGCATGAAAGTGAACTCAGTCTCCTGGTTTCTATGCCAGCATCTTAACCACTATATACAGTATATCTGATTTATTTACAGATATCCAAATTGAGGATAGGGGAAGCTCACTGACACTATTCAAAATTATTCAAAACTGAAGAATCAGTGCCTCTTTATTCGTTAGCCATCAGGGCCATGTTGAAAATTCTGGGAATTTAATTGAAGTCTACATTAACAAGTTGCCTTTTTTTTTTTTTCCCGTGAGACATGCTTTCAGTAAAAGATAACCTCTATAATGGGCTAATCTGAAAGGAGGGACGTGCATTGGATACTGGAAGTCGAAGTTAACTTCTCATTTCCTAAACTGTCCTAAATTCA
Source organism: Pantherophis guttatus (assembly GCF_059756535.1). Classification (NCBI taxonomy): domain Eukaryota; kingdom Metazoa; phylum Chordata; class Lepidosauria; order Squamata; family Colubridae; genus Pantherophis; species Pantherophis guttatus. The sequence continues at coordinate 132,083,114 of NC_142065.1, forward strand.
GTTAGCTTCTGCAGATGGTAATCTTATTTTCGGAAGGGAGGATATCCTATTTCAGGCCCTGTTTCATGGCTAACAAGAACAAGGGCCTGAATTCATTCGATGAGCCAAGCTAAAATAAAATAACCACATGCTTACTTACTGAAAAAAAATCTAGCTCTTGTACAAGTTGACAGTGACCAGTTAGAGATGGTGACCAGCTAGAGAAGCAATGAACCACACGATACTGCAATTGTCTGAAAAGGTTTTTTTTTTTTGCTGTTCCTTTAAGAAGGCAGAAGAAGAACATCATGGCTTCAAAATCTAAGGGATTGGTTTGGACAAAACTCAAGAGCACTTTTTCGTGCAGCTGTTGATAAAAATAGGATCGCCAACATGATTGCCAATGTCCAATGACGGATATGGCACAAGAAGAAGTTCCTTTAAGAAATACACTAGTTGTATGGATTTTTTCCCCAGATATTGATGTATATACATGCACACCTACAAATTAAAAACTATAAATATAAAGCTTTATGAGTTCCAAAATAGCACAAATCCCTCCTGACTTTCCTACATCTGCTTTCTTCACTTGATTAATGTAATGCAATATTAGAAACACACTAGTGTAACATACCAGTGTTAACACAGAAGGCCCAGCATGCTTTGGATGCTATAAAGATCTGGCTATATAGTCTGATGTAACAGAAATCAAAATGTATGATTGAACAATTTCTTTGTAAAGGAAAATGCCTTAGAGTCTCTTATATCCCAAGCAACATTTGAGCTGAATCTGTTGTTGGCCTCCTTAAAAGAATATTATAAGAAAGTAATTGGTACAATGTGTCTCCCTTGGCAAACCAGAACACATTGCTCCTAAATGACTGCTGCTGAACATATTTTGCTTTCTTTACCCAGATGAAATGTATGCTTAATTAATCAGAAAGCAGCGAAAGAGTAGAAACAGCTGGTGACAGGACATGTTTCTGAAAAGTCATCTTCCAGCTGTTCTGGATAGCTGCTTACTTATTGAAAATGTATGTTTTGACATTCAGGAAAAAAAAAGTGTGCATGAGGGGTATTCACAGTTTACTACCATTATATAAACACCACTACAGTTAATGAGGTATGGTTCTTCATCATGGAGGCCAGAGATGGGATGAACTATGAAAGGAGTGGGGGGGGGCAGGAATGAAGCATGTTACTATGTCAGCCTTCTGACTGCTCAAGTATTGGAGAATATACAGTATATTTCCAAAGAATGCAAAGTCTTTCTTCTTTTCTCCAACTTCATATTACAACCCCTTGTATCAGAGGTGGGTTTCAGGAGGTTCTGACCAGTTCTGGAGAACTGGTAGTGGAAATTCTGAGTAGTTCGAAGAACCGGTAGTAAAAATTCTGAGTGGCCCTGCCTCCCAAGTACCAGCTGATCGGGAGGAAATGGGGATTGTGCAGTAACCTTCCCCTGGATTGGGGAGGGAATGGAGATTTTACAGTATCTTTCCCCTGCCATGCCCACCAAGCCACGCCCACCAAGCCATGCCACGCCCACCAAGCCACACCCACAGAACTGGTAGTAAAAAAATTTGAAACCCACCACTGCCTTGTATCATATCACATACTGTTGGGAAAGAATTTGCAGATCCTGGAATTAATGGGTGATCTTGACAGAATTTCACTCTCAGCCTTAACCTACACATTCAAACACATTTGTATAGTACACACATGCAGGGTTGGAGATGGGAAATGGATCTCTAGGATTCTTTTTATTTATACAAGAAAGACTTTAGATTATGTAACTCATTTAACAGAGAGAGATAGGAAAGCAAAGAAAAGCAGGAACTGATAACAGTTGTGGAGCATCTATCAAACCAGTAGTAACAAGTAAAAGTATACCATCTCTCTACTAACCATCACTACATCTGCTGGGTGTAACGGTGGAAAGGATTTTAGGTTCAGGAAACTAATGCCTGCACTATAGAATCTCTCAATAAAAATAGTGTGTAAAAATGCTTGAAGGACATAGAAAACAAGGAAGAGAGAAGAAAGGTGTAGCTGGGGTGTAATATAGAGGAACTAAATAGATTTTATTCATGCAGAAGGTGGCAGAAGGAACAGTTTAGAACCCAAATATAAAGGGCTGGCTCACCACAGTTTGAAAACTGCAAAACAATTCACATTATCATCTAAGAGCCATGGTGGCACAGTGGTTAGAGTGCAGTACTGTAGGCTGCTACTGCTGAGTGCCAACTGACTGCAAGTTGGCAGTTCAAATCTCACAGGCTCAAAGTTGGCTCAGCCTTCCATCCTTCCAAGGTGGGTAAAATGAGGACCCAAATTGTTGGGGGCAATATGTTGACTCTGTAAACCACTTAGAGAGGGTTGTAAAGCACTGTAAAGTGGTGTATAAGTCTAAGTGCTATTGCTATTATTATCTAAGTGGACATAAATTCTTAGTGCAATATAATTTTAGCTTCAGTTCTGTAATACAGGAAACAGGTTATGTGATACAACTGTTTCTGGATTGTACAACTGCTGAAAATGAGTGCTTGGCTTGTAACCTAGAGCTAGTTTTAGTATAAAGACTTATCTTTATTCTTTTAGGGGGATTTTATTTTGAATATGTTTGCAGATAAAGAAATCTTTTTGTATAAAGAGATAGCTTTTAAATTAACAAGGACCCTGAAAGGAAAGCTTCAGGATATTTCTACAGTTATTTCTAGAAAATAAAGGTGACTGATGCAACTGCTTCAATGAGTGTTTAAGAGAAATGGGAAGACACCCCTGCAGAGGTGGCTGACTGGGTGGGTGTGGCTGGGGTGGACTGGGGCCAGGGTGACACAGGCCAGTCCCATCCCATCTCCGGGATGGCCTAGTGGGACAATTCTGAGCCTATTGTGGGCCAGATCCGGCCTGTGGGCCGTGTGTTTGACACGTCTGGTCTAGAATGTTGCAGCTAATATAAGTTTTTTTTGTTGGACAAAACCAAGTGCAGAGACTCTTTGACTTGCAACCATTTGTTTAGCAACCATTTGAAGTTACAACAGGATTGAAAAATCTGACTGACAGCTGGATGTCGGTCCAGGGGTGAAATGCTCCCGATTCGGACCGGATCGCCCAATCCGGTAGCGATGGAGGGGGGTGGTTCGGAGAACCGGTAGCAAAAATCCCTGCCCCCCCATGCCCAGCTGAGCCGCGCAATCATCAGAGGCTTTTTTTCTTTTAAATGCCTCTGACGATCCAAGCTCTGACGATCCAAGCTGAGTTGCCTGATCGGCAGAGGATTTTAAAAACCCTCTGCCGATCAGGCAACTCAGGTTGGATCTCAGAGGCATTTAAAAGAAAAAAAAGATCAGGCAACTCAGGTTGGATCTCAGAGGCATTTAAAAGAAAAAAAAGATCAGGCAACTCAGGTTGGATCTCAGAGGCATTTAAAAGAAAAAAAAGATCAGGCAACTCAGCTTGGATCTCAGAGGCATTTAAAAGAAAAAAAAGTTTTTTTCTTTTAAATGCCTCTGACGATCCAAACTCTGAGAATCCAAGCTGAGTTGCCTGATTTGCCGAAGAGGTTGTAGAAAAAATGGTTTTAAAAGTTAAAAAAAAAATTGGCCACGCCCACCCAGTCACATTACCCCCCCACCAAGCCACGCCCACAGAACCGGTAGTAACAAATTTTAGATTTCACCACTGTGCCAGTCACATTATCAGAATTTGGGCTCTTGGCAATTGGCATGTATTTACAACAGTTGCAGTGTTCAGGAGTCATGTGCAAACTTCCCAGCTGATAGAAACCAGATTTGCTTAATGGTTGTATGATTCTCTTAACTTCTGCAGTGATTTGCTTAACGACTGTGGGGAAAAAAGGTCATAAAATTGGGCATGACTTATTTAACAACTGCCCTGCTAAGCAATAGAAATTCTAGTCCTAATTATGGTCATAAATTGAGGACTACCTGTAATCTACTTTGAATAATCCATTGTGGCATGGGTCTCCATTGGATATATGATGGAAGAGTCACCGTCCCTCTGGGTTAGGAAAGCAGATATTAGCTCTTTCACCTTTTAATGGATGGCTTTATATCCTCCCCCTTCCTCCTTAATACCACAATAAGTTTTCTTGAAGGATCACAGTTATGGGATTTACGCTCCTAGTTCTCTTCCCTGGGAATATAAATCGATCTTGCCCACAGACAAGATTTTAAAGGTCTTGTTTGCCTTTGAATACAAATGCAGAAAATCATTTTACATGCATGCAAGGCGATTGCTGTGCACCTTTGCAGTGAGAATGTCATCTGGATTTGCAAACTATCTTTAGATGAATTGAACTGGCTTATTAATAATGCAGCGGTCACAATGGTATGTAATGCTTCTGACCAATAAAAAATTTCAACAGAACAGCTTGGCTTTTAAAAGCTAGAATAAGAAATCAATATACAAGCTAGGATCCAGTTTAGGAGAAAAGGTTTTGTTACAGAATATGTGATGTACGTTTAAATCTCGGTATACATGTGTCAGAAAGGAAAGTACCTGACATGTTATGCCATCTCTCTGACAATTGGGAAAGAAATAGTTACAAATCTTCATAACATGCATCTTGTTTTAGGCATGAACTGAAATGAATTCAAATTAATCGGCTAAACAATTTTGAAAATCCTTGAAATCAGTAGGTCATGAAAACAGAATTTGATTCATAGTCACAAACAAATCAGTATATTATATATGGGAAAGGTACCCCTCCCCAAGATTTTTTCTTATTGATACTGTATATCAATTATACATTGGACTAGAACTAGGAAAAATAATTTTGAGTCTTTCTTCATCCACAGGAACACACTGTGTGATTTTGGGCCTGATACTGTCAGACCCAAAATCTCAGGCCATCATTGTTATGGAAATAAAAAGAAAGCTCTTAGAGGAAAAAGAGATAAAAACCTAATAAATAATTATCCCATGTTATTTTTGTTACAAATGTTTGTAACAGTAACAGAGTTGGGATCTTGGAGGTCATCTAGTCCAACCCCTTGCTCATGCAGGAGACCTGTACTAGGGATTCAAACCACCGAACTACCAACCTTTCTGATAAACAAGCTTAACATCATAGCCACTGAGCCACCTAGTCAGGCTCAGTTTGTGACAATATTGAACCTAAAGAAGAATTAATACATTTTCCTATGGGTTTAGGTTCAATGAAAGGCTGTAATGGTATGAGGGGATGACATTGAGAGGTTGGGCCTAGGGAATGGTTAGTTAAGAGATGTCATAGTCCATAACTGGATAATGGGAGGAACAAGAAGTTCAGAAGAGACCCTCCCTAACTTTTGGTGGTATAAAGGATACCAGGACAATTCTTTTTTCAGATTTGCAAGATTCTTTAATATAGGCTTACAATAAAGTAGAATTAGCTCATCTGGTCATATTACTAGTCTGGTCTACTTGGTAAGGCTGACAGTGGCAGAGTTGATGGAAGAATCACCTAGGGTAGAGCTCTGAGAAAGAGTCAACTTGGTTTCCGTCGTCCCGATATAGTCAGTTGGCGCCATCTCTGACTATTGGGGGCGAGTCGTTGGCCCCCACAGATGGGGTTCGCAACTTGGGCATCCTCCTGGACTCACGGCTGTCTTTTGAAGAGCATATGATGGCCGTAGCCAGGAGGACTTTTTATCAGGTTCGCCTGATTCGCCAGTTGCATCCCTTTCTGGATCGGGACTCGTTACGCACGGTCACTCACGCCCTTGTCACCTCACGCCTGGATTATTGTAATGCTCTCTACATGGGGCTCCCCTTGAGAAGCACCCGAAGGCTCCAACTGGTCCAGAATGCGGCCGCGCGGGTGGTAATGGGAGCAATGTGGCGCTCTCATGTAACCCCCCTCCTGCGCGAGCTGCACTGGCTCCCAGTGGTCTTCCAGGTGCACTTCAAGGTTTTGGTTACTATCTTTAGAGAGCTCCATGGCTCAGGACCAGGGTACTTACGAGACGCCTCCTGCCACCAATAGCCTCTCACCGACCAGTTCGCTCCCATAGAGAGGGACTCCTCAGGGTGCCGTCGGCCAAACAATGTCAACTGACGGCCCCCAGGGGGAGAGCCTTTTCTGTGGGGGCACCTACCATCTGGAATGGGCTTCCCCCGGAGTTATGAAACATCCAAGACTTACGCGTATTCCACCGTGCCCTGAAAACATTTCTATTCCAACAAGCTGGTCTGGCCTAACTCTCCCTTTTTAATTGGCTTTTAAACTGGCTTTTAAATTGGGTTTTAAACCTCTTTAGATAAATTTGGATGTTTTTAATCTTTGAGCCTAAATTACTTAATCTGTTTCTTAATAGTTTTTAACTTCTATATGTATTTGTATTTATTATGGCTGTTCACCGCCCTGAGTCCTTCGGGAGTAGGGCGGTATACAAATATGAAAAATACATAAATAAATAATAAATAAACTTTACTCCTACACAAATAAGGCAATGTATCTCTTTCCTAATCAACCCTCATTTAATTTTGACTGCTCCTCATTTTAATAGCTATAGCTATACCGTGTTTCCCTGAAAATAAGACCCTGTCTTATTAGTTTTTGAACTCTGAAATAAGCGCTTGGCCTTATTTTCGGGGAGGTCTTATTACTTTGGGGCACGTGGAGCAAGACGGGGCTCCTCTTGCCATCTTACCTGATTTCCAGCTCTCTCTTCCTAACTCTAACCAGAGGAAATGGCGGGGACCGGCTGCACATGCGTTTAAATATTTTTGGGGTGGGCTTATTTTCAGGGAGGGCTTATTTTTTGGGGGGGGCTTATTTTAGCACATGCACTCAAAAGCCCAATTGGGCTTATTATCAGGGGCTGTTTTATTTTCAGGGAAACAGGGCAGGTCCTCACAGCTGTGCCTTTATGAGTTTATCCTGGATATCATTATGACAGCAAGGTTGCTGCTTAGCTTGTAGATTTCTGATTTGATTTTTTAGTATTCCATAACCTGAGATGGAGGATGGGGGGGGGGGGAAGGAGTGTGTCTACAAAGACAGACATTTCTATTCGCATAGAAATATAGTAATTCAGAAAACTCTTGATTTGTTCCTTTTGAAATGTCTTTCTAAAGATTTATTGCCTTTATTTTAGATGGGGGAAAAAAAAAGATGACCTGGGGGATGTCACCACTTTACAGATCTACATATATTACCACTAGGACAGTTGATTCTAATTGCATTACTGCTTTTTTTTTTTTTTTAATATAACCAAGCGCTTAAATATAACTATTTCAAAATAAACTCTTCTGAACTCTAACAACTTCATTCAGAATGGCAAACAAAGCACAGGAGGCACATCTGTTAGGAGTATCTGAGAACTGAAGAACTATTCTAATCAGAGCTTTGGAAATTTTCATTCTCTATTTCGTAGTGGAAATATTTGAGGCTTTTTTTCATTCTTTTTAATACTGCAGGCTCATTTTTGAAAATTTCTAAAGGATCAAATGCATTTTTGAAAAATACAGCTGATAGTACTATTCTTGAAATTTGTTAAGAAACACACATGCGTTACAACTGACTCATGTTAAAATATGAATTTACTTGATAAAAGTTTACTGTACTGGTCTTTAGAAAGACTATATTTTTTTTACAAATGAACATTTGAGGAAAATGTATGAGTGGCAGCTATCTGATCTTCTGTAGAATATTCTATTTGATAGACTGTGATTGCTAATAAACAAGAGTACTTTCAAGGTCTCTGAAATCTAGACCAATGTCATTATCACCATATGACAAATTTGGAACAGAATACTGAATGTTCTTGAGTGAAACAAAATTGAATCTGGAACATTATATCTCATTCTTTCTTTAAAAAATATTCCATGTTTAATTATCTGAGATTGATATCTAACAATGTGACATACTGCAAAGTTAAGGGATGGAGAATTTATTCCTGTTCAGATGTTCCTAAATTACAGTTCCCAGAATTCCTCACTGTTGACCATGTTGGAAAGTATGATTCAGTTGTTGGAAAGTATGATTGATCACTATCTGGAAGAGATCATGTTTGTCACTATTATAGAAATAGCTGAAGGATAGCTTGGTGTGTTGAAAATGCATAGAAACCTATCAGTTTTCTGTATTTTTGTTGAAATAAAGATTTCATGAGGAACATTAACTAGGAAAGTTCAATGTCAGTGTAATCCACTTCTTTATGGTATGTGCTCTGTATGGATGGTATATCTAGGAATACTAATCATAAACACAGGACTGATTTTGTGGGTCTTATCTCCCAATTCTTACAATACTTTCTTCTGAAAGAAAAAGCAATGATCATTTCTCTCCCTCCATGCATTTACCCGCCTGTTAATATTGTGGTATTTGACATAATCCTAGACCATATGGGATTGCAGAACTAAAAAAGGGAAGAGATAATTGTCAATGGCAGCAGCAATTGCAGGGTGGCGGGGTTTATATAAACAGGACCATTCAGTCAGAGGAGAATTAGCAGATAATATTCACATGATTGCAATATTCAAGGTGCTGGTTGTCACCTTTAAAGCCCTTCATGACTTGGGACCAGGTTATCTGATGGACCGTCATTTGCTGTCACATCTGCTCAACCCACTAGAGCGGGGAGCCAAGGAACGTTGTGGGTCCCATCCCCTAGGGCAGGGGTGTCAAACTCGTGGCATCACATTGTCATCACTTGACGTATGATGATTTTTTCCCCCTTTTGCTAAATTAGGCATGGGTGTGGCCAGCACATGATGCATCCAGCCTGCAGGCTGCGAGGTTCACACCTCTGCCCTAGGGAGATACATCTGGTGGGACCCAGAAGAAGGGCTTTCTCCATGGTGGCTCCCTCTCTCTGGAACATCATTCCCCCAGAGATTAGACTGGCCCTCACTCTTCTGGAAGATGCTGAAGATATGGTTCTGCCAGTGCGCCAAAGCAGAATGGAGCCCATTAAATGGATTGTATGAATGTGTGTTGTTGCCAGGGTGGGAAGGTGGGGTGGGGGTTTATTATTTTATTATTTTTCTTTTTATTATTTTTAATTGTTTCATATGGTGTTTTTATATCCGTATAAGCCGCCTTGAGTCACCATGTGTGGGTAGGCAGCAATATAAATTTTCTAAAATAAATAAATAAACATCCAATTCAAATGATATCTCTGTTTCTAACTTGCACAAGGAACTGCTGAAAGTAACTACATTTACACATTAGCAGGCAATGTCGTGCATGAACATATTTGTAGCTGGTGGATATGATGTTGATTACTAATTTTACTTGTGATTAAATTAACATACAGTAAGCTAGCCTTTAGCTGCATTGCCATAGCAATAGGAATAGTGTGTGGGTGGGACTGATCAGAATTTTTTTTATTTCACAGAAAGCACAAATAATTGTTGATGGAGATCTAACAAAGCATCCTGAGATACAAAAAGGAACAAAACAGGGATGCCCACAGTCCCATTGCTCTTATTTATTTTAGTTCTTAAAATCTTGAATAGAAAAATAAGATGAGTAGATTGTGGGAATAAAGATTTTAAAAAATCATATTAAGGGCTTTTGCAGATGATTTGGGTTTTAAGATCCTTTAAATGGAATTGAATAATAAATAGAAAAACTATTAACTAAAACAATTTGGTACATTAGCAGTTTTTATGATCTATAAACAGAAGATAAAAATGTTAACAAAAAACATGAAAATAGAGGGTTAAACAGAATTGATGTGCATAATATGTTTTGAGAAGAAAGTAAAATACCTGGGTATCACTACGACAAATATGAATTGTATGTTAGTTCAAAATAACTATGTTCGATCATGGAATGTCATTAAAAAGACATATTTAGTTGAGAGGAAATACAACAGACATTGTTGGGGAGAATTTCTGTGATAAAAATGAATGTCTTGCCTAAAATGATGGTTTTATATCAGACAATATCTGCTTTGACAACTGATGTACTATTTAAATAGTGGTAAGAGTATTCATCATAGTCTGTATAGTAGGAGGGAAGAACCATAGATTAAATATAAGATGTTATAAAATGGAAAGGAAAATAGGAGAGTTGTTTACCTTATTTGAAATTTTATTTTTCATCTTGCTGTTTGGTTTAGAGGAAAGAATGGTGTGAGAAATAGAAAGCTTTTGGAGTTAAATGACATGAGATTTGAATAGCATGGATATCTCTGATATGACAATATCAAGGGTAATTTGGATTTCACAAATCACTATCTTAGACATGCAATGGGTTTCTTATTTACAGTTATGAGAAAGATTTTTGTCAATACTTTTACTGTCTTAACTACCATAATTTTACAGGAATTGAAACCAACAGATGTAGCATATCATCAAACCTTGGTTTAGTAAGATATAATTAAGCATATAGCCGAATTGAAAATTTTCATCCTAGGATTTGCCTTAGATGATGAATTGACAAATGAGTCAGGAAATATTTCATTAACTGCAGATTTTTGTTTCTTCTGAATTGGTAAACAATTGTTAATTATTTCAGAAGCAATTATGATATTACATTTGAGTCATAAAATGTTCACGCATAATCAGGTACATACACAGGTACTAGATACGCTGGCTTGGATCTCACTGCTTCCCATAGGAAGTTTCTAAAGCTTACGTGACCCTGTTGTATCTTCCCCACAACTCCTGGGGCAGCTCATAAGATATGTTCCCACCACTACGTCAGAAAAAGTGACTTACAAGAAAATAGATAAATCCTCCATTCTTTTTTTCCATAGCATCATGAGGTCAGAAGACATATACCGTATTTTTCGGAGTATAAGATACACCTTCCCCCCCCCAAAAAAGGGTGAAAATCTGGGTGCGTCTTATACTCTGAATGTAGCCCTGCCCAGCTTCTCAAACGGAGGATTCAGAGGCTGAAAAAAGCATCAGAAATGATGCTTCAGAAAAGAAGCCCCCAAACAGAGCTTCAGAGGCTTTTTTTTCTGAAGCTCTGTTTCAGAGGCTTTCAGAGGCAGGAAAACGTTTTTTTCTGAAACAGAGTTTCAGAAGTTTCAGAGGCAGGAAAAAAAAGCAAAAAAAAAAAAAAAAAGCAAGGCACAGAGCTCACAACCAAGGAACCTGTTGCTAAAATTCACCTCTGGGAACAGCTGATTGGGGGTATTCCGGGAGGCTGATCCACCTGCCAATCAGTTTATTTCTTATTTTCCTTCCCAAAAACTAAGGTGCGTCTTATACTCCAAAAAATATGGGTATGTTAAAGACTGCATCCATTCCCAAGAATGCTCACACTGGATCACAAGAATTATAAATCTTTATCATATATTGTAGGATCGGAGACTCTAGAGGACAAATGGAACTCGAAGGATAGAAGGAAATGCTGATGACAAAGTAATGGTCCGATAAAAGAGACCAGAATTCAGAGCAAACACCTTAGACAACTAGACCTTCCCTAGTTCTCATAAAGTTAAAAGGAGGGAGGGAGAAAGTGTATTTATCCCAGATATGGGACCTCCTAGCCCGGAGTCGAACTTGAATCTTGATGATCACATAGTAATATCAATGACATCTCTTTGGCAATTTCTTGGTACAAAAATCAATCTACAGAAGGCCACTGCCTTCATCTGCAATATTTTCTCAACTTCTCATCTGATTTCTTGGGAGTCTCCTATCCAAATATCAACCAAGATTGACTTTGCTAATTTTGCTAGCCCAGAAAGAGTTGGCTGAGTGCTGATGGATGAATGAACACTACTTACAGGAAAAATATAGTTATATATCATCTTTCCCTGAATAAAACAGGAGGGAAAAAATGTATATAGGAACTAGGGAATTGTACTTTTTAAAAATGTATGAGAGATGGAGAGATCTTTTTCCTGCTTTGTTTAATCTTTAAAAGGATTTTCAGAGATATTTCTGCATCTTCCTTAGCAATCGAGAGATGGATTATTCTGAAAAGCAGGAAAGATGGAATGAAAACGTTGAAGACTGGCAGCTGTCCAGTCTATCAGATTTTTCTTGACAGACAGATGCAGAGAGAGAGAGAAAGAGAGAGGGAGAGAGAGAGAGAGAGAGAGAGAGAGGGAGGGAGGGAGGGAGGGAGGGAGAGAGAGATTTACTGGATCTGAATAATAGAGATTTTTCAGGATTTGGATATTTCTAATGATCTCTTTTAGCAAATTCAGATGGACAAGGAAGCCCTTAATTCAGGGGTGGGCTGCTGGGGGCTCGCAGGGGTTCGGGAGAACCTCTAACTAAGATTCTGTGCAGTTTGGAGAACCCCCAAATCCCACTCCTGGCTGGCCCTGCCCACCCCACCCCACCCCTCCCAGGAGTCCCCACGTGGACTGTTTTGGATGCAGGTAAGTGCAGGGCAAAAAACAGGCTACCAGAAGTTCAGGAAGGGGCTCCGGAGCCTGGGGAGGCCATTTTCATCCTCTCAGAGGTTGAGGAAAGCCTCTGGAGCCCGGGGAGGGCAAAAACGCCCCCCACCATGGTGCAGGAGGCTGACTAGGCCCCACCCACCATGGCCATGCCCACCCAGCAACCAAGGAGTGAACCCCTTGCTAAAATTTTTGAAGCCCACCCCTGCCTTAATTATGTGGAAGAAGAATAGGTAAGGGACTATCCTTAAATCAACCCCATTATGTTAAGGTTAGAGTGTTAGCATATTATAGGAGTAACAGTACAATATGTGGTAACAGAATTGTCCTAGACATGCTGAGAAGTGCATTGAAGTTCTGGGAGAGAAGCAAGATTTCACTGAATGTCAAACACAAGTGACTGATACATGTAAATTAGCTATATACCAGTGTCTGTCAAAAACAGCTATATATAAGTAATATTCCCTCAAATATGCCCATACTATATACCTGTTCTGGAATGGTGACACAATGTACAAAAAAATGATCATGTAGAAAGGCTAAGAGAGATACACATTTAGAGGTAAAAACTGTTGTTATAATATTGCTCTCTGTAACTATTCTGTCAAGTGCTGCCCCCTCCTTTTTTTTTTTTTTTAAGGCATGTCAAACACAAGGCTAAAGTGGCCACTGTACCTTGAACTTTAGGGTGGACCAAAAATAATAAATATGTAAAAGTGAGATATTATTTAGGCCAGATTTAGAGGAGGGGGTGGGGAACTGACTGCTATGAAGAAAAGGCCTTTTGCAACATGGTAAACCTTAACAAAAATTTTGCAAGAGCTCAAAGTCATTAAAACATTTTTCCCACCAAGAGTTACATTTCTGATTTTTTTTATTTGGATATCGTATCGTATCATATATTGTATCGTATTGTATCTTATCTTATTATATCATATCATATCATTATTCATCCACAGTAGTTCTGCTGGTGATCAGCTGTCACGCGCAATCATGGGAAACTTTTAAGAAACTTTTTAAAAGCATTTTTTACTACCAGTTCGAGGCAAATAGGTAGTAAAAAATGCTTTGAAAAAGTAACAAAAAGGCTTTGACAATCACAGCTGTGCCGCGCAATCATCAGAACCTTTTTTTTACCTTTTAAAAGCATTTTTTTTACTACCCATTCGCCCAAACCGGTAATAAAAAAATGCCTTAAAAGAAAAAAAAAAGGATGCACTCCCTTTTTGACTTCATTGTTTTGGACAATATTTTCAAAGGATGCTGTGATCAAAGGAATCAGATTATTGATTAGAAATGTGCATACTGTCAAAGTGATTTGGAGGAGTGCTTTGGGATCCACAAAGACATGGGTTCAGCAGCTCTTTAAAGCAGTTGTGTCTTTTTTCAATTTTCCATGTAAACAGCCATGATTTTAACATGAGTCATTAAATCAGCTGTTCTTTATTTGTCTTTTTATTCCAAACATATCTCAAAAGTTTAAAATAACTCCCCTCCTCCTAAAAAAATTATTGGGGTTCATTTAAATTGGTTTTCCAACATGTTTGTAATATCATATTGAACATATAGATATTACTTGCTTGCACTATCCTCCCACATTTTCTCCATAAGGTAGGCACTGTCACATGTACAAATTGATTGATTGATTTACTGGAGGTTTATATATAATTCCAATCCAACAGGAATATTGGATAACTGTATGTATACATTTTGGAAACTGTCTGATTAGGTGAGAAGAACCAACTACTCTCAGAGGGATATGTTATGCTGAATCTGTGAGAGGCAGAAATAATCCCTGATTCTCAATTCTATGTTTCTTCCAAATTTGGAAAAGTGCTCATATTTTCAGTTAGTCTGATAAACAGACAGTGTTCTGTTTAGAAGTTGCTTGCAATTGGTTAGTGTAATTTGAAATAATGGTTTGAATAGGTGGGAGAAGAAAATTCACACTGCAGTTGAATCAGGGAATTATCTAAATCAGAGTGTCAAACTCATGGCCTATGGGCCAGCTCCTGCCCATGGGGAGCTTAAATCTGACCCATGGGGCCACCCTGGAAACAGCAAAGGACCAGCCCACGGTGCCTCTGCCAGTGAAAATGGAGCTCAGGAGGGTCGCATGTAGCCCTCCTGAGTTCCATTTTCACTGGCAGAGCACACGGGCCACCACAGGCATCCCGTGCACCAGTGATGTCATGCCCCCTCACCCCCCCCAAGGCCAAACACAACCCTGATGTGGCCCTCAGTGAAATTGAGTTTGACACCCCTGGTCTAAATAGACATTTCTCAGCATTAGCAGTTCTTACCTGACCTTGAAAAAGTTAAGCAGAATTAGACCTTGTCAGTAGTAGTATGGGAAACTGCACCACTAGAGGTTATACTGGAAAGAAAAAAAAAAAGTTCTGGAAGAGGCCATGGTACGTTTCTTCCATAGAGTTGCCAAGAAAACAACACTGACATATTTATGCTGTCATCAGGAATTGATGTCCACCGAGAGGATTCCTTACGTCAATCCACATCTGCCAGTGGTCATTTAGTCACAACTAAACTGGTTGCTTATGTGTTTTGATGGACCTGGGGATTGGAACGTCTCTTGAAGTTTCTGTTCAAAATGATCAGTCACTAAATAGGACTGAAAGTAAAACTAGACATTATTTAAACAAAACCAGAATGTATCAATAAGGCTGTAAGCTTTCAAATTAGAATCAAAATATTTTTGCCTTAGCACAAACCTTTATTTTTTTAAAAAAAATTTTTTAAGTTACTGGAGAAATTTTCAGACACATCTGTCGCTTGCTTTATTGTTATCTTATTTCTCAGTGATTATAATTGTTCCTTTGAAGGATTAGAAAAATGTGAGTAGGTATATGAGGCTGTAACAGTCTTTTGCCCCAATCTCTGTTGCTTCTTACTAAGATGTATGTCAACATTCAACATCTGTATTGAGTTTTCTTGTCCTGGGAAAGCTACAGTTTTTAAATGATCTTTGGTAGTTTCTATGAACCAAATCCAAGGTTTCTTTGTGCCATCTACAGGATGTCTGCTGAATTACTTCTAGATGCCTGAACAGTAAATGAATTCCAGCACTTTGTTATGTATTTGTGGCCTTACGGTTTTGTTTTTACTTTTCCTCTGGGAAACTCTTAATTTTCTTTTGCAAAACGATAAGAAAGACATTGGCCAGGAACCAAAGAGTTAATTTAGAAATGTTCAAGGCCATGAAATTCTATACTCTCCATGCTCCCCCCCATTTTTTTTAGCTTTTCTTTTTCTTTTGAATGGCAGTCCCTAACTTAGTGTCACAAGAAGCTTTAGGCCAGTGATGGCTAACCTTTTTGCCATCGTGTGCCAAGGAGAGGGAGGGCGGGGGAGGGTCGCACATGTACGTGCCCACGCGCATGCGCACGCAACCCCACCCACCCCCGCTCCTGGCACATGATGGCCTGGTAGGCCCGTTTTTCTTTCTTACCTGGTTCCAGATCCTTTCTATGCATCTGGGAAGGGAGAAAACAGCCTTTCCCACTCCCTTGGAGGTCCTACGGAGGCTGAAAGGGCCCATTTCCCAACTCTCGGTGGGACAGGAAGTGACATTTTTTGCTGTCCCCAGCCTCCAGAGTCTCTCTAGGAGTATCTAGAAGCGTCTCTAGGAGTCTCTAGGAGCCTCTCTAGGAGTCTCTGGAGGCTGGGGACAGGAAAAAATGTCACTTCCTGTCCCACCGGGAGCCGGGAAATGGGCCCTTTCAGCCTCCGCAGGGCCTCTAAAGGAGTGGGAAAGGCTGTTTTCGCCCTTCCCAGATGCATAGAAAGGATCTGGAGCCAGGTAAGAAAGAAAAACGGGCCTTCCCCACCCCCGTCTAGGCCCTCCAGAGGCAGGAAACAGCCTGTTTCCCTACTTCTGGTGGGCCCAGAAGGCCCGAAAATCAGCTGGCCGGGTGCGCATGCACCCCAGAGCTGAGCTGGCGTGCCCACTAATATGGCTCCGCATGCCACCTGTGGCACGCGTGCCATAGGTTTGCCATCATGGCTTTAGGCTATCCTATCAACTTGAAACACAGTAGGAACATGTTCTGAGAAATACATGAAACTTTATGCCTGTGTAAGTAAACCTTTGAACTCAGGCAACCTAAATTATGAAAAAATATAGAACAACAATTTCAACTCTTTTCTAGTATTACTTTTCTATAGTTTTTAGACTTGGCATAGTTTATTCTATCTTTGTGGGTTGTATGCAGGGGTGAAATGCTACCGGTTCACTCAGGTTCGGGCAAACAGGTATTGATAAAAACTACCGATTTGGGTGAACCAGCAATTAAAAAAAAAAAGGCTAAATTGCGCAGCACAGCTGATCCCCCCTTGCTGTTCTACTTACCTTCCCAAGCTTTCTTTTGGTATGTACTGCACATGTGGGCATGCACAGCATGCATTTGGCGCACACTGTGCATGCGCATGCACTATGCACATGCAGCATGCACTTGGTGCACAGCGCACATGCGCGGCCAGTGAACCAGTAGCAAACCGCTCCAGATTTCACCACTGGTCATGTGGAATGGTTACATAGGCTACTGAGGCCTTGTCCACCTGAAATCCTTTTGAGCCATCTCTCTGGCTATCAGCTTCAAATCAGGAGACAATATGTTATATAAAGTTGGAGTCAAAATTCCAAAATGAAAAGCCATGGATTCAGTAAACAAAAAGAAAATCCAGAACCACAGAATCATACAGTAGTAAGGAGTCATTTGGAGCACTGAGGGCATTCCTTTGCTCAGTAGGACACTCAAATTAAAACATTTCAGAGAGATTAGTATCTAAACTCCACTGCAACATATTCAGTGAAAGTGAGTCCTTCCAAGGAATATAGCAAAATCAAAAGCTGACATTGAAACATTGGTGCCAGTACTGAATATTCAGAAGTGAGAGAAGCTAAAACATGTACAACCTTCACTAAGGATAACTTTTCTTTAGACACTTAATGTGTCTTTGGACCTAAGCAACAACCATCTGTCATGTTTGGGGCCTGGTGAACCTTCAGCTTTTGACTTGGATGAGGGACCCTCTGCTTAATAGTAGTGTATTAGAGCTAGCAGTATTGTTGTGATCCGCCAGCAGCCTGCAGAGCTGGCAGCAGAATCGGACAGTGAGGTGGCTGGGGAGGAACATGGGTCAGTCCTAGGGTCTGGGGAAGGCTCAGACGAGGGCTCTGCATCAGAGGCAGAGAGGGAGCCAGGGCCATCTGGGAGTTATGTGTGGACTCCAGAGCCTCCAGAGTCAGACATTAGCGAGGCAGAGGAACAGGGGGAGCCTGTTCCTAGTGCACACATGCCAGAAGGCAAGAACAGTTAAAACAAAAGGGACAACTCTGGAGTAAGGCTTGGAGATGATTGGCCCCTTCCATAAGATATAAAGGAAGAGCAAAGGCACATAGGCCTTTGCAGGAAAGCAACATTGTGGATGGTGTCGGTCTGTACTTTGAAGCTCCATTTTTGACTCTGTGTGGCCTTGCCAAGATAATTGCCAATTAGTTCTTTGGCAGCGTGTCAAAGAAGATAAAGATGGGTGTTTACCACCCTTATCCAAAGGACTTTGGCAGACTTCTGTTGGACTATTTATAAACTCTTGGTGATTCAGCACGTACTGTGAATGAAAGGAATTCACAGCCTTTAAAATAAAATAAAAAAAAGGGGGGGGGTTGGGACTAATTGTGTGCTTTTTACTATATCAGGAAGCCTAGGTCAGAACAGGTATGATGTCCAAACTTCCAAACAAGTAGGACCTGTGATAGTCTCACTCCTAATGATTCCTGTGGAAACAGCTTGAGAGATTAATACAATATTACAATACAATTAATATTAATTGTAATTAATATTACAATTAATAATACAATACAGAGGGCAATGTGTAGCTCTGTTATTTTCAAACCAAACACTCTGCACAAAAAGGGCATATATTTAGAAAAGCATGTAGCCAAAAGAGAATATTAGAATGACTTAATTATGACAGATTTGAAATGTTTACATTATGAACTTCATATACTAACCCAGGGGTCTGCAACCTTAAACACTCAAAGAGCCATTTGGACCCGTTTCCCACAGAAAAGAAAGCATTGGAAGCCACAAAACCCTTCCCATGCCTGACTATTTCTTGAGCGGCCACAAAACTAGCATGTGTAGTTGAATTAAACATTCTGTTTTCTTCTGAAACTTTTCTTTTCTTGGATTTATCCATGGTTGGCCTACCGGGGGTTGAAAAGCTCAATAAATTGCTTGCCGTTGGGTGTTGCACATTGGCGGTTGTATTTTGAGTGACAGGGAGCCTCAGCAGAGGGGTGAAAGAGCCACATGCGGCTCCAGAGCTGCAGGTTGCTGACCCCTGCCCTAACTAAATATTGTGGAAATCTATGGATATTAATAGTTGGAGATTTAAAAAAAATAATCTTTCAGAATAACAATAACATTGATATTATATAGTATTCTATATAGCATTCATAAATTGTGCCTGATTGTCTAGAGATGCAATTTACGGTAAGTGATTCCCTCCCACACCCTTTTTTTTAAAAGGAGGAAAGTTTATGCAAGCCAAGTATTCTCATGAATGGTGCGACTCATACTGACCATCTGCATAGGAAATAAAAGGCATTGCTGTCAGTGTCATGTTTTTTATAGTGATCACCCGCTGAATGTATGACCTGGGACTCAGTGCTCAAATCCTCCACACCCCAACACTTTTTCAGCCCTTACGGTCTTAAGAAAATGGTGACAAAATTAACTCATTTTCTGCAAAGATTTTAAAGAATTGTTGTAGTGGGTCATGGAAAAACCTTTCTCTTTAATCTCAAGATTGTAGCTGCACTTTATCTTGATATTATTATGAATTTTCTTTTTGTACATCAGAAATTTGCTTTTAACATCTTCCTCCTCTCTGTTTTTAATGAAGGAAGACATTCCAAGCTGCTGAGATTTAATCTCTCCAGCCATGTGTTTGAAGTCTCGATTAAAAAACATTTAAAATCTGTTATCAATTACTCAGATGGGAACCATATTGAACCTACAAAGAAATATCTTCCTGGAAACATTGCTCAGACTGAAAGAAAAGGGGAAGTATGCTGATAGTAACAAGAGCTTCAAAGGTTGCATGAGAAAAAGCATCCAGTTCTAAACTAAGTGAAATAGGTCTAATCAGCCATAATAAGTACACCCCAAATTCTTTTAAGAAAATGAATGGGAAAAACACGAGAATCTCCAGCTGCAGCATAATATGTGGTGTCTGCAAAAAGCTCTCTTGACTATAACCAAGTTATCATTTATTCAGATTGAGCCCTTCATATAATTTGCTCATAGGGTATGTATATGTTATGACCAGGCTGCAAACATCCAGATATCCCCTAGATGTCAGCAGAGACTTACATTATATGATTTTCCAGTCTATAGCCCAGATATTTGAGACATCACTACAGCTTTTTGTGCCTTGTAATTATTATTATTATTATTATTTTGGCCACATCGATGAAGCCACCAACTTGACTGACTCTGGGCAGGTTACAATAAAGCAACCATTCAAGAACGTTGGTAAACCAGGACAAAAATAAAGGAAACCAGAATGGATAAGACACAATGATCCAAAATAGAAAATAAAAGCAACATCACCTCCCAGGATTTGAATGAAGCACCAGGTCTTTGAGGCTTTTTTTTTTTTTTAAATTTGATTTATATGCTGCCCTTCTCCGAAGACTCAGGGCAGCTTACAATGCGTTAAGCAATAGCCTTCATACTTTTGTATATTTTATACAAAGTCAGCTTATTGCCCCCACAATCTGGGTCCTCATTTTACCTACCTTAGAAAGGATGGAAGGCTGAGTCAACCTTGAGCCTGGTGAGATTTGAACTTGCAGTAATTGCAGGCAGCTGATGTTAATAACAATGCTTTAGTCTGCTGCGCTACCAGGGCTTGCTTAAATGATGACAGGATCGACAATGCTAACTTCTGGAGGGATTCCATTCTAGAGAGTAGTTGCCATGATAGAGAGGGCATATTTCCTTGGCTCCATTAAATGACATTGGGATTTAGTAATGAATGGGACTCAGAGCGTGCCCAGATCTTACAGGCAGGAAATACAGGAATCACATAGGTGATTCCCTCAGATAACCAGGTTTGTTTTTGGTTTTTTTGCCATGAGGGCTTTATAGATCTCACCAGCATCTTCAATGGTATCTGTTAAGTGCACCAGTGGCCAGTACAAGATCCATAGCAGAGATATCACATGGACATGCTAAGGCACACCCATAACTTTTTGTGTACTGCATTCTAACACAATTACATCTTCAGAGTGGTCTTCACAGGACCCACTCAGGAGTGTGGGAACCCCATATAAACCACATTGTCACAATGTTCACTTCACACTTGCCTACTCTGAACTAGTTCTGTCATGTGAACGACTAGTCTTCTAATTTTGAGTGATTCTATATTTGCCCCTAAAGACTGATGTTTTTATGTTCAAAATGCTTATTTGGGGGCGAGGGACAATATCTGCATCCTTGAAGATTGGCCCAATTTCTAAAGCATCGTTGTCATCGAGAACTTTCCTCACCTGGGCTTCCACTATATCACTGCATATAACAGCTTATTGACTTAAAGACAAAGGATGACTGCTGTGGGATACAGGCACAACAGAACCATCAATGAGGTTTCTGCAAGGTGTCTTTATGGGATCCTTTATCTATCTGCTTATTTAACAGAAGTTACATATGTTCTGCATCCTAGGGCTAGGTTAACAAGTGCACTCCAGATGTTTTGCACTAAAGCTGCTATAGTCCCTCCAATGACCACATTCTGCACAGATTCCCATCTTGCCAGCAGTACCCTTTTCTTTTTTAAGAGTGTAAGAGAAAGGTAAACTAGTTCATGATTTCTTGAAAGCACAAATGGATAAAGGACTTTTGAAGCTGAAGGCATACATGAACAGCACATGTGAATCAGCCTGAACATTAAATTAATTTAATCAGTTAATAACTTGTATTGTCATTAATCTTAATGTCTCTTGATGTAGCAATATGTTAATCCAGGAATATAACTAGATGACCTCCCTCTCAATTATTCAGAAGTTAATTTCCAAAAGGAGAGGTGCCAGGACTGGAAATTGCAGTCTCTGGCCTTACAGCACCATCCTCTAACCTTACAGATATTGGTTATAGAGTAATAAGGGAGATGTTTCTTCTGCCTTTTCAAAGACGGAATATCATTTTTTTTAATGTCAAAGAGCTGAGACCCAACACTAGAAATGCCAGATCAGTTCAGTTTAAAATGACACGTATCTATACAGAAAGTAGCACTAAGTAGGGTTCTTAAGCCAACACATTGATTTTAAATGGACGTGTAAAAGTTCCAACTAACAAACCCAAGCAAATCAAAAATTTGAGGCCAAAGACTTCCTCAAAGAATTTGTTTATTGGGTAAATCATATCAGCACCCTTGAAAGAAAGCCAACCCTGACTTTTTCCCCGTGGTTACAGTATAGTTAAAACCAGTAATGACCCCTTCCCCCCCAGTGTCATTAATCATGTTGGCCAATTAGGTTAATTGGTGTGAGCTTCTCAGGTATTCATTTCCTCCTTCCTCCATTGCCCAGGAGATGACCTTGGTTCTCACAAGAAAGCTGTGTGTTGTGTCTAGTAATAATTTCCAACCTCCCCCCCGCCCCATACAGAGTAGCAATGTTGAACCAGGAAAATGGCTTCTGCCAAGTTCAGTTCAGCGTTGACAGGGCGTTTTGTTGCTAGAAGGTGGCAAAAACATTGTGAATCACAGTCATATGACTGTGGAACACTACAAAGGGTCATAAATCTGACCTGCCTGACATGCTGTCATGTGTTGGGGTGGCGTAACCATTTACAAAGGTTGGGGGGGGGGTACTTTGCAGGTCACAAAACATCCATTTGTGGCAGTAGTAAATTTGAACGGTTGTAAAACGAGCAGTTGTTAAGCAAGGTGTTCTGTCCCCCCACCTCACATAGGCAGACACACGAGCAAAAGACGTCTACAGTAATTTATTTGTACAAGCCGACCTGAATCCCTTTGGCAGATAAAAATTCTGGCAGCTACTTTCTGAATGCCTGCCAAGTTTCTTATCATCTCTAGAAACAGGAGTCAGCGTATCTGTAGTCCGTTGCTGGGACAACCAAGAGTTCAAAGAGTAGTCAGAAGTCCTTCACAAAGTCCAAGCCTTAATTCCGAAAAATATCCCATCCGAAGCTCACAATATGCAGTTTTTGTCCGTCACAAACAAAGAGCAAACCCACCCACTTTTATCCCCTGTGGGGCATGGCTCAGTGACTCAGCAATCTCTTCCCCCACTTCTTCCTTTGCTGTGCACGCCTCTCCCTCCGACGCTCCCTGGGATCAATCCAAGATTGATTTTCATCACTCCCTATTAGTGAGTGCCCTGACATGCTTTCCTCCTGGCCTTCAGCTGGAACCTGAGGCGTTGCCAGAAAGGAGGATCCTGGAGAGGGAGGCCTTGTCAATTCCTCCCCATCACTTTCAGAGTCATCTTCCTCCGTGAGGACAGGCTCGGGAGCCGGAGTCACAACACAAGGTCTACCTATAGAATAAGCCACACTTACACAGAATTATGGGGTATTTAATTGCTGTTTTATTTCTTGTTACATAGAAAGGAAATTTTCATACAGAATCTTCTTTTCATGGTGAAGGACATGCTGTACAGTAATCCATTAAGAAAGTTTATCTTGTGCTGAATTACCTCCTGTTTGGGGACCATGGTGGCAATAAGATTATTATGATTTTTTAATACTTTAATAATTTTATTATTATTTTTTATATTATACACTGCTCAAAGCCCCTCTCCAAGAGAGACGTTAAGAAATATGAAATATAAATAAATAAAGAGAAGTTTTCATATTCCAGACAGACACTAAATGAGTCATCATTTGTATGGCTATCATCTTAAATGTGCTTTTTTATTCTCTCTCTGTGTGTAGTTTCTTCAAGAATAAAAGC
This sequence comes from Pantherophis guttatus, assembly GCF_059756535.1. Lineage (NCBI taxonomy): Eukaryota > Metazoa > Chordata > Lepidosauria > Squamata > Colubridae > Pantherophis > Pantherophis guttatus. Next base: position 132,106,423 of record NC_142065.1, read on the forward strand.
AAGGGGGAAAAAAAACTACCACATTTTTTTGCATCTCTTGGTTGTTGCTAAAGCGACTGTATGTTGCCAAATTGAGTGAAGAAATAATGCAGCTGGGTTCTGTAGAAATAAGCAATTGAACACTACATAAATGAATTTCTTTTCATGCTCATATAGATATATTACTCAGCATAATATATTAATGCTCTCTTAACACACAACACACAACTCTGTCTTGGGTGAAGTAAGAAATAATGCACACAAGGAAACATGGGGAAAAAGAGAGAGGAAAAACCCATACTATTGTTATGTTCAACCACAGAAACAAGTGAGTGACCTATTTAACCCTAGTTGGCCCTGTATTCTGAGTTGCCAGGCAAAATATTACCATATGACCTTGATGTCATAATTGCCTGTGGTTTCTATAGTGAGATTCTACAAGACTCTGTATTAAGTTTACAAAATAGGACAACCTGAAACAGAGACTACATTAAAGCCTCTTAGTTGTTAAGGATTGATATTAAAGTATATTTATTTACTAATGTTGGGTGTTAAAGTTGCAATTTCTGTTTTATCTCCTAGAAAAGTTATAGGGTTGTGGGGTAGTCAGTCTGTGAATACCTACTTGTCTCCATGATCCAATTCTTTCATTAACATGGAGAAAACAATGTCACACCATACTTCCACATGCTCCATCTCTTTTCTACATGCCTGATAATGTCACAAACACACATATAAAAGATGTGGAGCTTGTGACACAATCAGAGGTGGGTTTCAGCAGGTTCTGACCAGTTCTGGAAAACCAGTAGCGGAAATTTTGAGTAGTGCGGAGAACCAGTAAATACCACTTCTGACTGGCCCACCCCCATCTATTCTCTGCCTCCGGAGTCCCAGCTGATTGGGAGGAAATGGCGATTTTGCAGTATCCTTCCCCTGAATTGGGGAGGGAATGGAGATTTTACAGTATTCTTCCCCTGGAGTGGGGTGGGAATGGAGATTTTACAGTATCCTTCTCCTGCCCACCAAGCCATGCCCACCAAGCCACACCCACAGAACTGGTAGAAAATTTTTTTGAAACCCACCACTGGACACAATGCAGGATCTGCCATTTGCCTAATCCTCCCATGGTTCAGCCTCACTCTGACACAGCTCAAACTCTGTCCTCTTTCTATGTGCATTGTGATCTTGCATGAATTTTCCAAAGAAATGAATCTTTCACTGGATCAGAATGCTGCTTTTGTTACTTTGATGGGAAGGGTGTTTTCTTGTGGACCCCTCAACTTCCTATAAAAGAATGCCCAATATAAGAGGAGAGAAAACCTGACTGGCTTTTTTTTTTGTTAATTTTCAGCCAATCATTTACATTGTATTGATTTTCTTTGTCTTTTTTCCTATCCTCCCTAATGCAGACCATTACAGGAGGGAATGAAGTAAACAGTTCAACTATTGAAGGTGCTATGAGAGGAGGGAGGGAGGGAGGGAGAGAGGGAGAGAGAGAGAGAGATCTGCTTTAACTGAGATGGATAGGAGTTGATGCCCTGTGTAATACTCTTCTTCCTGGTTTGTTTTGGTTTCAAGAGAGGTTTTGAATTCTCCTCTTATCTACTTATCAGTTTCACCCACGTTCAGAAGTATCACTCCCCCTTCCCCAATCTCTATTATTCTGTCTGAAGATCTGTAATGCGCTGCCAAGTTTTTGGTCCCCATAGTAACTAGCTTTCTTTCTCCTCTTGTGTTTAAGTTTCAGCTTTCTGGACTGAACATTTGAACCCTTTGGCAAGATCAATTTCCAGATGGGGGTGGGGGAAAATACACAGAAGGCAGTTGACAGAGCCACTGCACTTCTTAGTAGCTGTAAAATATATTATGTCATTTTTAATGTCCTGTCCAAGTAACAGGAATATGTTTGAAATACCCTTTAGATTGTCTTTAAAATCACAATACAACTATTATTATCAAAAGTATTATCCCTACTATTATTTTGCACTATATTTTCACTATATGAACTTCAATGGTACTGGAGAAAGGCTGTAGACACTCATTATGTAATGTTGGTGATCAATGCAGAGTGTAACTGTAAACATGATAACTGACATAAGAGTCAGTTTCTTTGGATTAAAAACTGAGTATTCCTAGCATGAAATAGGACAACTCATCACCGCCAACTTGCCGTCGAACAACTCACTGTGGGACAATTTAACAGTTCAAATTAATTATTTAAAATAAATGAAAATATGTTAATTTTTGTCATTCACATTTCCCTCCTTTTGCATAATTTCTTTAATAATTCTGTTCCACCATTAATTTGATATTACTGTAATTCTTTTTTTTTAGTAAATTTTTTATTTATATCAAACATAGAAAAAACAAAACAAAACATAAAATCTCCATCATTCAAATACAATCACAAACAGTATGTTGATCGGTTAAAATTCTTTTGTGCTCAGTCTCTCATCCCAATTTTCAAATTATTTAGTTTCTCTCGTTTAACAGTTTTATATTTATGTTCATTTAACCACTATTGAACAGAAAGAAAGGTGAATACAAACAAATGGAAAGTCGCTTCATATATTCATATTTCATTTTTTATCTCTATGTTTTTTTATCTAGCTATTGATAAAACAAATCCCAAATTAAGTAATATTGTTTATCTTCCTGTTCCCTAATTTCAAATGTCAATTTACTCATTTCAGCACAGTCTATAATTTTCTTAATAATTTCATCTTCAGTAGGTATCTTCTCGCCTTTCCAATTTTTAGCAAAAACAATTCTAACTGCTGTTAAAATGTTCACAATTAAATATCTTATCTCTTTATTGTATATTTCTGGTAAAATCCCTAATAAAAATATCTCTGGTTTAAAGTCAATGTGTTTCTTTGTCATTTTTTCCAACCATGTGTGAATTTTAGTCCAATATCTTTTAGCTTCTACACATGTCCACCACATATGGTAATATGATCCTGGGGTCTGATGACATTTCCAACATTTCTCCGATTTATTCTTGAACACTCTGGCTATTCTCGTCGGGGGTAGATGCCACCTGTAAAACATCTTATACAAATTTTCCTTATATGCTGTAGACCTTGTCATTTTATAGTTTTGTAACCATAATTTTTGCCATTTTTCAAATCAATCCCATGCCCAAATTTTTCCCCCATGCTAACCTTGTCTCTTTAACTTGTTCTTCCAATTTTACCTCTAGCAAGTATCGGTATAATTTTGTAATCACATACTCATCAGAACCCATTAAAATCTTATCCAAGTTAGTCATAACATTGTAAATACCTTCTTGTTTAACATCTTCTTCATATCTAGAACATAATTGCCAATAAGAAAACCAATCCATCTGGAAACCTTGTTCTTCCATTTCCTGTTTCAACTTAAGTTCACGCTTTTCATCCATTAATTCACTATATCTAGCAATTTGTTCTCTTCTAAATATTACAGAATATGTAAAGGCTTCAATCGTTGAGACCCAGACTGGAATTTTCAAATAATGCTGTTTTTTAATCTTCTCCCAATTCAACAATAATGCCTCCCGTATATAATGTCTTCTAAAGTACCCCTGTATTTTTATTCCCTTATACCATAAATAAGCATGCCACCTCATCAACAAATCATGACCTTCTAAATTCAATAATCTAGTATTCCTTAATGTTATCCATTCTTTAATCCACATCAAACTTGTCACCTGGTAGTAAAGTTCCCAATTCAGTAAGCCAAACCCCCCTCTCGTTCTAGCATCTTGCAATAATTTTAATTTTATCCTCACCTTCTTTCCCTGCCAAATATATTTTAACACCATTTTATTCAATTCTTCGAAAAAATATTTCCCCAGTCTAATTGGAATTGTCTGGAATAGATATAAAATTCTGGGCAAGATATTCATCTTGATAGTAGATATCCTTCCAATCAAAGAAAGCTGTAGATTTTCCCATTTTGCTAAATCTATCCCTATCTGTTGTTTCAGTTTATTGTAATTATTTTCTTTAAGTGTGCTACTTCTTGCTGTCAAATATATCCCCAAATATTTAACTTTATTTGTGATCTGCATTTTTTAAATATCCGCCAACTCTTCTTTCTGTTTTTTCAACATATTTTTAATCAATATTTTCATTTTGTCTTTATTAATTTTCAAACCGGCCACCTTCCCAAATTCTCCAATTTTATCTATCAATGTAGTGATTGATGTTAGTGGATCTTCAAGGATAAAAACTAGGTCATCAGCAAATGCTTGCAGTTTATATTCTTCTTTTCAAATTTTCATTCCTTTTATATCTTTTTCTTCTCTTATACATCTATTTAGCACTTCTAAGGTTAGTATAAACAACAGGGGTGATAGTGGACAGCCTTGTCTAGTGCCTTTTTTTATCTCAATGGAATCTGTCAATTCTCCATTTATCATTACCTTTGCTGTTTGTTTATGATATCTAGCAACAATTGCTTGAATAAATTTTCTTCCAAAACCCATCTGCTCCATTTGAAGCAACATGAAACGCCAATTTATGTTGTCAAAAGCTTTCTGCGCGTCTAAAAATATCAAAGCCATTTGCTTTTCCGGATGTGCTTCGTAATATTCCAAAGTGTCCAGAATTATTTTCATATTGTCTCTAATGTGTCTTTTAGGCAGAAATCCATTTTGATCTGAATGTATAAAGTTATTTAAATATCTTTTAAGTCTTTCTGCCAGTACTGAAGCGAAGATTTTATAATCAGAATTTAGCAGAGAAATTGGTCTATAGTTTTTGATTTGTTGTGGGTCTGTGTCCTCCTTCGGTATCAATGTGATGTAAGCCTCAGACCATGATTGGGGTATTTTCTTCTTTATCATCACTTCATTCATCACTTCTAGTAATGGGAGACTTAGTGATTCCTGCAATTCCTATAAAATTCCGCTGGTAAACCATCTGGCACTGGTGCTTTTCCATTTTTTTTGCTTCTTAATTGCTTCATTTAATTCTATCATTGTTATATTTCCCTTTAACATCTCCTCAACTTCTTTGGGGATCCTGGGTAAATTTGCATTTTGAAGATATCGTATCACTTCTTCCTCCTCTATCTTTTCTTTCTTGTACAATTGTCTATAAAAATCATGTATAATTTTTTTCTTTTCAGTATTTCCAAATTTACTCTGTCCCTGGTCATCAATTAATTGTGTTATTTTCTTTGATTCTCTCTCCTTTTTCAATTTATATGCTAACCATCTTCCTGGTTTATTCGCATTCTCAAAATAATTCTGTTTAGAACTTCTAATTTTTTGAGCTAATTCTTCTTTTTCCAGTAGGTCCATTTTATGTTTTATCATGTCCAGTTTCACTTTAAGATCTTTTTTATATGGACATTTCTGAAACTCCTTTTCAAATCTCTTATAATCCTCTTGTAAAGTTTTCTGTGTTTGCCTTTTCTTCACATTTCTCTTCTTTGTATAGTCTATTATCACTCCTCTGGCATAGGCCTTCATTGTATCCCAAAGATTTTGTGTCGAGGTGTCTTCTTTCCGATTCTCCATAAAGAAGAATGCTCGTTTTCTCTCCATTTTTTGTACAAATTTTTTTTCTTTTAGTATAGTATTATTTAAAGTCCATCTAAATTTCCTTTTTCGTCCTTTCCATTTCACTACCACTGGATTATGATCTGCCCATGTACTTGTTTCTATCTCAATTTGATCTATATTCAAAGATATTACTGTAATTCTTGTCTCACAAGGAGTTGTCCCATGGCAAGTTGGCCATGGTGAGTTGGCTGCAATGAATTGTCATAGACCTTTCATGCAGCATGAGGTCCCAGATTGTTGGGGGCAATATGCTGATTCTGTAAACTTCTTAGAAAGGACTGTAAAGCACCGTGAAGAGGTATATAAGTCTAAGTGCTATTGCTATTGCTGTCTCATGACCAATAGAGCATATAGCGCTATATTTAGTAATTTGCTGTAAATGAGATGCTCCAAGCCGCAAACCCAAAATGGCACCCTAGACACCAAATGTAGTGATATCATCTCACTGCCTTCTGTTCTTTCTCCCACTCAGCAGTTTTGGAGAGATCCTTTTGTAAGAGTTCTATGTAAGATTTTTTTTGTAAAGATTACTTAGGTTTTAAACTGTTACAAGGATGAGGTACACTGTTCATAAGATACATTGGCAAAATAGTTAGAATGTTTTATTTTGGAATGACACTTGGCAATTATAATTGGGCCATTCTCTGCCTTCTGCATAGACCACACATGAATTTGGACAATCATTGGAAAATGTTCTGCTAAATGTTCTAATCATTGGATGCCAAAGAGCATAAGAGTCTCTTCAGAACAAATTATGTGCAAGTTGTTTCTATAGGAAATGATGGTCCTTCGTATATCCCAAACTTAGATTCTTAGAGGTACCGAGGACCTTCTTGGGTACTGAATCCAAATGTAAAGTCCTGAAGAAGACTACATTTTATGTTTTACAACTCCACACTGAACCTGTTGCAATTTCCAAGTGCTTGTCAAAACCATGAATTTCTATACATTAGCTTCTGCCTATCTTTCTCTTTCTCATTGTCTTCACTAGATAATACACTTTGGTATTATAGGGTCTATAATTTTACTTTCCTAGGCATTCATTGGCTTTTGTTCTGAAAAAGATCTGATATAGCTATGAGACTATGTTTAAGGCTATCTTTTATCCTTGGCCCATTCCCGTTTATGCGGATACTTGCCTTTGATTAATACTGTAATTCCATTTTTGTCTCTTTTCACTGCTTCTTTTTTTAAAAGTTCTTTTGAACCATCTGGCTGGACTATTTTTCTTTTGTCTTACTATGGGTGAATATATTTTAAGGTATCTGCTGAAAAGAACATATTACAATTTATTATAGACATTATACAGAAAACTGTGCATAAATTAAGAGATTTAATGTTGATGTTAAACTAAATTGAAACCTGTGACATCAAAGTAAGGCATTTTACCTTGATATGCAAGTTTTCCGGGGATGTCATGGGAGCTATAATGGGAGAAGAGTTGGCCTTTAAATGTCTCCACCATCTGGATAACCACTTCTGCTGAAAAGCGCTGATATTAAGATCTTTACTGCTGCAGATTTGAAGAACCTCTGGCACATTTAGGAAATCATGATAGACAATGCCCAGCTAAGCTTTATCAGGATATAAATTCTTTGTTTGATCATTTCAGACAGAGATGAATCATCAGATGAGATGAGAGAAGTTGACGTCTAATGTGGTGGGTGGCATTTTTATTTATTAATTAAATTTATAGACTATCCAGGTCTCTTCTACAGTACAACAAAAGATGATTAAAAATGGAATAATAGAAAGATCTGGTAAAATAAATATCTGGAAGAAGAACATCAACACTCTCAAAACAAACCTCCTACAAAGGTTCTACCAATTACTCTAGCCCAAGTTCTGGGAAAAGAACCAGGTTTTAAAGGTTTGATTAAATAGGATCTGGGTGGGAGGCCATATGACTCTTTTGGGCTAGCTTGAGGTAAGAAAGAAGAGGCAAGTCCAAAGCAAATAATCTTAGATTACTGTTCAGTGTGTATCCAGTCCAGTAGTGGGTTTCTACTGGTTTGCTCCGGTTCGGGCAAACTGGTAGTGGTGGTGGTGGGAGGCTCCGCCCAACCACCCGGACATCATCACAGACATTCTACGCAAGCACGCACGCTTCTGGTAGCAAAGGTAAGTGGAACCCATCACTGATCCAGTCCTATATGTCTGATCAATACATACAGTATTCTGAGTTGGAGGCGTCATCAGGACTTACTTAATTTACACATTTCTAGATTTGCCCAACCTGATTGTTAGGAAATCTCCACATGTTTTGTTAAAGATAGCCTGCATTTGAAAGGAGACGGAACGACATAGGAACAGTCCATCCATTGTTGAAACCCAGCCATATATGTTTCAGAAAGGATGGGTGGGTAGATGTGAGCCTATACAAGCACCTTTTGTGGGTTGTATTGTTGTATACTTCTCTACTTAACACTTGGAAAAATGTAGATGTTAGCTAAGATTAAAAACCATAGGAGTAGGCATCAAGTAACATACAAATACAGTCTCTACAAATTCTCAGTGACCTACAATTTATCTTCAGCTCGTTCACTTAGAAATTGTTTTCAGTTCTACTTTAGGCCATTTTCAGCTTTCTATTTCTTTATCTTTCTCCGAGGGCTGAGCAATTGCTAAACTTGCTGCTCTCTTTCCCTTAACTCTCTCCAAAGTACTCAATCACACACAGATACTTTTCTAGTCAATCTTCCTTACAGATACCCACTTTATTTCTTGCCAGGCTATATAGGCTGCAGAAATCCAGGCAAGATGGCAAAAATAAATAAATAAAATAAAATAAAAAATATAAAAAAAATGTTACTATCTCTATGCTGGCAAGGAATGGCCATCCGGATTTTGGAAGTCCATATTTTCATGCTTATTGGTCCTTATTAGAGCTAGTCTATTTGGACTCCAGATGACCACTAGATGTTACAATTTCTTTTCTGCCATTGGCATTTGTGCATCTTAGGTGCAGTTGTCCTAATGTTGCCTATGACATTAATTCCTCTAATCTAGTAATATCTCCTCAGTTTCATGTGTACTTCTGTCCCAGTGAACATTTTCAACTTGCTCTACTTGTTTATTAAACAAATCACTGCTTTTCAAAGAGTTGTTTGTGGCCTTTTGAGGTGTGAGACTTTCCTTAAGCACCACAAGATCCTGCATATGTTCAATTAAATATGTATGCAATGCAGATGGGTGAATGTAAATAAGCATACTTTATTATATGATAAACCATAAGCTAAACACTCTGCTGATTTGTACAAAATGCTAAGTAAAATTTGGATGGTTAGTTTGCAGTTCAGTATCACTCAAAAACTGACGCTGTTGAACAAACAAACAAACAAACAAACAAACAAACAAACAAACAAACAAACAAACACAGAAGCGGTAATCTTTGTGAGCCACATTTAACCCAATCAGTGTGCTTGCAATAATTTCATTTAGCAAACATATAATGTGGAGTTTTGGTGCTCTCTTGCTTGGTGGTTTGCTGGCAAGAAAGTTTCATTCTTTGCTATTGAAATTTAAAAGGTATATAATGAAAACTTCCTTCTTAAGAGTTAATGCTTTGAATTATCTGTTTGATCTCCAAGAGAGGCTGTATCCCTCTATCTGAAGAAAAGCAAAGGTATCAGAGCAACTGTTAGGAAAATACATCTTATTACAGAATTAATGAAAGGATGTGCAGAGCCTCCAAAATTTTGTCAGCTCCTTTATCAATTTTAAAAAGATTATTTTTGTTTTGAGAGGACCAGAATCTTTGTTTAATGCCCTAAACATGCTAAATGATTTCTCACAGCAGTTTTTAAGATTTTAAGTAAGCTCAGCTGGCTAACAGCAGGCATGATAAACTTGCAATAGCTCAGGCTCTGTTTACAATCTGCGATGTTTAAAGTTGTTGCTTTCTACTGAAAAAAAAAAAATCACACAGTGGCTTCAATGTAACCTTCTATTCCATCTGTGGATTTCTCGAGGTGGTGGTATTGAACACAGTGAGTGGGATGGCATATACATTTAATAAATAAACACAATAAATTACTAAATGTTATGTTGAAGCATTCCTGTCTTTTTATTGTGACCTACCATAATATTTCGCCTTTGACACTATTGCCAGGCAAATATCAAAATATTCCTTTTCCACAATGGCTTTGCCTTGCAAATTAGGAAAGGTAGAAATTGTGAATAATTATGACAATGTTTGTGCTGTATGGACATTACCCTGTTTGCAGATTTTTCCAGGCAGATTGAATTTTAGGGGGTGTTAGGCCCCCTAAACCAAGAGATTGGAATCATTGATGTTCTTTGATCTTGGTTGTTTGCTTGCGGACATTTCATTACTGACTAGGTAAGATCATTCACAAATCAGCTAGTGAGTGAAGGTTTTGTTCCCAGTATATAAACAAGGAACAAACCTCACATGGACTAGCTCTGTTGATGTTAGCTAGTTGGGTAATAAAATATCTACAAGTAAAAAACCAAGCTCAGGATCGCCAAGAGCTCCAAAATTCAACACTAAGCTACATAATATATTTGCTTCTATTTATTATTATTATTAGCGTATGGCATTGTTACAATAGCCAGGAGACCACAATGCTATTGAAGAATAATAGTTTGGATTATCAATATACCAGCCCTATTATGGAACATGCTTGCATGGTGTGCCACAGAGAGAAAGACGAGCAGCTCTTCCTGCAGCATCACCCAAGGTCCTTCTAGGAGCTGCCTCACAAGTGGGCACTACAACTGGGAAGGTTCAGAGCCATCAGGAATCTCCACACTGAAGTGATAATCTATCTACTTGCATAAAACATGCTTTTCAACTATTAGGTGGACAGAAGCTGAGGTAAGTGACAGGAGCTCACCCAGCCACACACTACCTAGAGCTCAAACCACTAAGCTGAGACCATCATTTGCTCCTCCTTTATATCTTATGGGAAGGGCCAATCATCTCCAAGTCCTACTCCCGAGTCACCCCTTTTGTCTTAACTGTTCTTGCCTTCTGAAAGCTCTATGCATGTGCGCACAGGGAACAGGCTCCCTCTGTTCCCCTGCCTTTATCTTGCTGATGTCCGATTCTGGAGGCTCCGGAGGCAGCACATAACTCCAGATGGCCCTGGCCTCCTCTCTGCATCCAATGCAGAACCCTCGTCCAAGCCTTCCCGTGTTCCTCCCCAACCTCCTCACTGTCCAGCTCTGCTGCCAGCTCCGCAGGCCACCGACAGACCACAACAAGACCTCTTGTATGGAAACTACTACATGCTCCCATTGTGAACTGGTAGTAAAGGTAAGTAGAACCCACCCCTGCTGCAGTGCCTCAGAAAGTCCACTCAGAAAGTGGTAAGGACAGCCGAGGAGATTATAGGAAGCCAGTTTCCTGTCATTCACAATACTGCTTATAAGCGCTATGTGCTTAGAGCTCAAAGCATTGTTAGAGACCCCATACACCCACTTCACGGTCTGTTTCTGTTGCTCCCCTCTGGGAGGAGATTTCAAAGTATTTCTAGCAGGACTACCAGATTCTGTAACAGCTTTGTTCCCTATGCCATCCATCTGGTAAACTCACAAGATTTGTTTTTCTTGTCATAAACAACATGTATACCTCCGAACTAGACTGTGTTGTTTCTCTGTGTCATATAATATATGTGGGTATATACATAATTTTGTATCTATCTATCTATCTATCTATCTATCTATCTATCTATCTATCTATCTATCTATCTTGTCATATTTATGTAGTGTATATTGGAGGTAATGACCCTTTGAGAGCTGTATGCAACGAAATTTCATTTTAATGTATGCCAATTAGTGTACATTCAAAGTGACAATAAAGTTATTTTAAGTCTGAGCCTATTATTTTTAGCACTAAGATTATGCAGTTGGCTGAAATGATGGGCTTAAAATGAGGGGGGAAAGGTTCCTGTGGCATCAGTTGATTTGGAAATATGCATGTTGAAGTTTTCATGAATGACATATGGCTCAGTGGAACCACACGTTGATTTCATATCTTGCCGTCACGGTGATAAATTACCCAAAGAGTTTCTGCTTTACAGAAAATACATAATATTTTTCTTACCATGTTTTCCTTCAAATGTCAAAACTTTGTTGCATAACGTCCTCTGTGTAGCACCAAGATAGAAAGGAGGGTATGTAGTACACTGAAATGTATGGCATCACCAGTCTAGCATCTCCACAACCTTTACATGGGGCCAGATGTTTCATACCAAATTCAAGATTAAATGTAAATAGCCCTAATTTAAGTGGAGTCTTATAGCCAGTGAGTTAGCTTTGTCTGAAATAATTTACATTTCAATAGATGGTGTCTAATGCGCTGATAAAATTGAATAACTTTTACATTTAAATAGACCTCTGTAAATTTACAGATTATTTCTTTTGATGAACTAAGAGATGGTTATCAGAATGGATGGATGTGAAACTGAAACAAAATATATTCAAGTCTGAAATAACGTTGACGTGAAATTTAACATTCATTCAAGAAGTGGGAAAGTAAAGGCATATTTGAGGCTAAATTGTGGAAATATTGTGAAGACAAATGCCGCATATGGTACATCTTAAGACATTATATTACCAAATCTGATTTACTGCATTTTGTTATGATGTCACACATTATTCCCAGAATAGGATCACAGAAAAAGTTATATCTGGAAGGAAAAAGAAAAGGCATCAGGGGAAAAGTGAGAAACTTGCTTGAGAAACAATACTATTAAGCCTTTGGAAATGAGAAACATTTGTTTCCATGGGGGTGGGTGAGGGTTCTTTAACTGGTTTCAGTCATAAAATTGTAACTGGAGGTGTAACTCTAGCTGTAACTGTGGGACACTAAAGGAAATACAGGTAGGTTACAATGAATGTGAATTCAAAGAGCACAAAATTCAATTTTTGGGTGATTTTTTAAAATTGATACCAGGTCTCATTTAATGCGAGCCAAAATTCAGTTAGTGCAAGGCCGACACACATGCAGCTGAGGCTAGCTCATGAACAGTTTTTTTAGACACTAATTGTCTTTTGTGCAAAATGAAGAAAAGGAAAGCTTGTTCGAGGAAAGCTAAAAAAAGAAGAGGCTCGTTTTGAAGAACTACAGTCGAATACAGAAAGCAGCCAGTACGCTTTAGATACAGGTTTATTCTCTTTTAATGTTATGCAGTATTTCATTAATAAACTTGATATTTAATAATTTTTAATTACTTATTTCTATCAAGCTGGAACCAATTACCCTATTTCCCCTAGAAATAGTGCTTTGAATAGTGCAAATTGGAATAATGTGCTCATTTCATGGGGTTCATTAACTGCACTAATGAAGACTTACCTGTAATGAATCTTCAGTAATGTTAAAAGAAAAACAGTGTCAGGCTGTAACCCTTTGTAGAACAACTGGCTTCTTACGAGTGCTCCCATTTTCCCCTTTGAAATTTTGGAATGTATGTATTTAAAGGGTTCTATATTTTGGTTATGTGAAAATGAATGTTCCTGAACAATGTATTGAATGTTCTGTCATATGAAAAAAGGGAGCCATCTGGTGGCTAGACTGTGCTACAATAAAACCTAAAGAGGTTAAAGCAAACGGGACCAAATTGCTATGTATCTAGTCCAGTGATGGTTAACCTTTTTGGCACCGAATGCCGAAACTGGAGTGCACATGTGCCAGAGTGCCAGAACCCAGAAGAGAGCAGCTGGCCGGTGTGCATGTGTTTGGTGGACAGTTGCACTTCCAAGTTCCATCGTGCGTATGCACTCTGGCCAGCTGCTTGCTTCCAGGTTCTGGTGCGTGCATCAGGGGTGAGTTCTACTTACCTTTACTACCGGTTCGCATCATGCCCGTGCGTGCGCTCTCACTTTGCTCTAGTGCACATGCTCTTCTGCGCATGCGCAGATCACTTCTGATGACGTCTGGGTCAGTGGGCGGAGACTCCCAACGGTTTTACTACCGGTTCTTGCAAACCCAGGGGCAACCCACCACTGGCGTGCATGTGCACTGGATAGCTGGTCTTTGAGCGAAGACCAGCTGGCCGGCATGAATGCACGCACTGGAACCCAGAAGAGAGCAGCTGGCTGGTTTGCATGCCCACAGAGAGGGCTCTGTGTGCCACCTCTGGCACGTGTGCCATAGGTTCGCCCTCACGGATCTAGTCCGTATGAATTTTTTCTGTATGCCTTTATGCCTAAGTCAACCTGCTACTGCATTTATATAGATGACAAATTGGTTTTTAAATAAACCAATACAAGCCAATAAATAAACAAATTGGTTTGAAATTGTTTTTTAATTAATATAAAAAATACTAGTCAACCAATCAACCAATGGAACAGAAGTCGCCTTCAGACATTGCGGGAGCTTCATCACTGGAAGCTTTCAAGAAGAGACTGGACTGTCATCTGTCAGAAATGGTGTAGGACTGTGATGGCGAACCTATGGCACGTGTGCCACAGGTGGCACACGGAGCCATATCGGTGGGCATGTGAGCGTTACCCTAGCTCAGCTCCGGTGTACATGCATACATCGGCTAGCTGATTTTCAGGCTTTCTGGGCCCACCAGAAGTCGGCAATTGGGATGTTTCCGGCCTCTGGAGGGCCTCCAGGGTGTGTGGGGAAGGCCGTTTTTGCCCTCCCCAGGCTCCAAAAAAGCCTCTGGAGCCTGGGAAGGGTGAAAAATGGGCCTACTGGGCCTACCGTGCCATTGCGTGCCGAAAGCAGGGATCGCACAGGGGATGCGTGCATATGTGCGGGAGAGCGCATTGAATTATGGGTGTGGCACCCACATGCACGACCCCCCCGTGCAACCCCCGCTTTTGGCATGCGATGGCAAAAAGCTTAGCCATCACTGGTGTAGGATCTCCTGTTTGGGCGAGGTGGGGGTGGGGTATGACTAGATGACCTACGAGGTCCCTTCCAACTCTGTTAATCTGTTAAATCTGTTAGTTTCTCCAAAGTAGCAAATATTCTTTTGAAGGTGTTACTAATTTATTCATTCATGTGTTTTTTTTTTATGTGAAAGATATATTGGAATATATAACGGAAAAGTCTAGGAAGTCTTTGGAATTTGCAGAGATGTAGGGCCTCAGGCACTCCATGACTGACTCTGGAGACTATAAAATTATAGAAGTCCACTGTGTGCAACTCTGCAATGTTAAAAGTTTAAATATTATTTAGAGATCTTATCTGGACATGCCATTTTAATTTGCACGTGATGGAAATGAAGTTGCAACTTGAGAAGTAAAAGTAATCAGTTACAGATTTCTTTGTGACTGAACCCCCCCCCCACCGCTTCTCAAAATGGAATTTACTGCTTCACAAATGGCAGCAATCAATGTAATTCAGTTATTCAGTATAATTCAGTGTCATTCTTTATTAGGAAGCAGTGCAAAGCCTAACATGTGTTTGGAAACATTACAAAAAATGAAGAACTTTTCAAGAAAAGGTTTTTTTAAATGTGGCAAAATTTAAAAAAAACTGCACAACATACTTGCATAAAAGGGTAGGTTACACAAAGATACTAGGGAAAAAAACCTATGTATCAAGAATCCTTATATAAAACCTGCATGGACTGAGACGGATAACATAGAAATAAAATGAATATTGTGGAATGGGCATTAAAAATCTACACACAGATTTTTAAACACCATTTAATCTTAAAACGTGTTATAGACAGAATGGTCTCTGAAATCTCATGACCCTTAACCAAACAGTTTTAGACATCCAAACATGTCTAGCTGCATTTTAAATCATCTTAGTTTGCATCTGAAAAGAACAATAAAAAACCATCAGTGATAACATTCTTTCCAGATGAGATTTATGTGGAATATTTCTTGTTTTAGAATTGCTCAAATCGTAATGCACTACAGAGTTCCTTCTATAGGAATATATATTTTGGTTGTAAAAATTCAGTATAAAGATGTGGCTGTTTTCCCAAAATATACCCCTGGAGGGCAGTAGAACTTCAAATACAACTTAAATTTGAAGCTCTTCATTTCATTCCTCCTCCATCCCACAGTCTGTTTTGTTTCAAATTAGGATGGCATCATAGCCTTTCAGAAGGCTTTAAATTTACCACACGCAGGGCTGCATCTCTGCTGTTTTAGGGAAGCAATATTTTAGTATTTTCGTTAAACATATGTTGCTTGCTTATTTTATTTTTATATAGAGTCTGGTACTTCTATTCTTACAAATAAGAGGAGATTTAAATTAAATGTATGAGTTAATCACCTTTATAAATTTTACAATTAAAAAATGGCACAGCTGGTTTTATACATTAACAGATTAACAGAGTTAGAAGGGACCTTGTAGGTCATCTAGTCCAACCCCGCACCCAAGCAGGAGACCCTACACCATTTCTGAAAAATGGCAGTCCAATCTCTTCTTGAAAGTCTCAAATGATGAAGCTCCCACAACTTCCAAAGGCAAGCTGTTCCATTGGTTGATTGTCCTCACTGTCAGAAAATGTCTCCTTATTTCAAGATTAAATTTCTCCTTGATCAGTTTCCATCCACTATTCCTT
Organism: Pantherophis guttatus; assembly: GCF_059756535.1. Classification (NCBI taxonomy): domain Eukaryota; kingdom Metazoa; phylum Chordata; class Lepidosauria; order Squamata; family Colubridae; genus Pantherophis; species Pantherophis guttatus. The sequence continues at coordinate 132,122,461 of NC_142065.1, forward strand.
GTCTGGCCTACAGGTGCTTTAGAAAATAACTTGATCCTTCCTCTCTGTGGCAGCCCCTCAAATATTGGAACACTGCTATCATGTCTCCCCTGGTCCTTCTCTTTACTAGACTAGCCATGCCCAGTTCCTGTAACCGTTCTTCATATGTTTTAGTCTCCAGTCCCCTAATTATCCTGGTTGCTCTTCTCTGCACTTTTTCTAGAGTCTCAACATCTTTTTTATAGTGTGGTGACCAAAACTACATACTGTTTCTTTCTGTTGAATGGGGTGCAGATGTGACAAGAACTCCCCAGTTGTTTCTACCCAGCCAATCCAGTCTGGCAGACTCATGCTGGAGCCCACCTTTTAATCTTGTGAGGTTTTGGACTTGTGCTCCAAAAGCTCAGAATATGGTGAGAGAGAAGTTCCTTCAGGATAGGCTCCAGCATGAGTCTGAAAGGTTGGAAGACTAAACCTCTGGTCCAGGTGACCGCTCAAGATTGAGTCCTGCAACATTATCCTGTGACATATATATTTGCCTTCATTTGTGACTAAATTTGAATAGAGAATGGAAGGGGAGGGGGGGAGGAGAGAGGTGGAGAACCAATTACCAATTGCCACGTGGGAAATCACAAAATATCTTTGCCTTCAAAAAGTTTTTAACAACATTAAAAGTGGGAGTGAAAGGGAAAGATGAAGGGATAAATTAACTGTTGATGAACTAAGATCCATGTCCTTTCAAAATTTCAGTTGCAGATATAATCATAGCATCTTCATCTCAGCATCTTCATTGCCTCCCTAGCTTGCCTCAGGGTTGCTAGACTGCCCCAGTTAGTCCGTTCTGACTGAATAATTAACTTTAGCTGCCCTTTCAGGCTAGTTCTTCGTATTAGAACCCTTGGCATCACATCCAGAAATACTTCAAATAATTGAAACACTCTATTCAAGTCTCCCACAGGAGTCTTAGGAGATTCTGTGTTTAGTTACAAATCATTGAGTTTTCAAGTTTGAATCAATACCAGTTAGTAGATGTAGGAACTGAAGACATATAATATAGTGAAGGTTGAGAACTAGATAGTGTCCAGAGGCATCATCAAACACCAGAAACAGAACTATAGTGTCTATATATTGTCTGTCTGACTGTCTGACTGTCTGCCTGCTTGCTAGCTTCTCTCTCTCTCTCCCCTCTTTACCTTCCTTCCTTCCTACCTACCTATCTCTTTTATTATTTTTATAAATAACTCAAGGCAGCAAAGATATCTAATACCTCTTCCTCCTCCAATTTTCCCAAAAACAACACTGTGATGTGAATTGGGCTGAGTGAGGGTGATTTTCATGCCTTTAAGGTGGAATTAGAATGCAGAGTTTCCCGGTTTTTAGCCTGGTGCATTTTTCCTCATGGTGGCCTTCAGCTGCTTGTTTCCATCCGTTAAACACCTGAACATTAAACTGGCTTAAGATGTTCTTTTCTGGATTCAACTCCTTCTCCTACTTTGACTGCAGGGATGGCCAGGAAGTCTGTTCAGACATGGCCCCTGATTGAATTATTCCTTTGTTTCTTTACCTCAGCCATTTGTGCTAGGAAACCAATAAACATTCATGTTTCTTTTCACATTCAGAACTTAACAAGAGATAATTCTTTTTTTTTTTTAAAAAAAGGACATTTATGAAATTCAAATATAAATATGCCCATTTATGCAAACACAATAGACAGCTTTAATTTGTGGATGGGTGTTTTTTTCCACATTCCCAGGGTTTGGTGGATTAATATTGGTTTCCTCTCTCCCCCAATACACTTTGAATGTGCATTAATAAAAAAGCATCTCATCTTACAAATTGCTTTCAATCTAAATACACTTCAAAACAACTAGTTTAGAAAAATGAATGCCAATGTAAAAAAACTAAAACTACTACTTAAAACTAAAACAATAGAACTCCTATATAGCTCATTTTTGCTGGCTTCCCCCGCCCCACCTCCACTTCATTGATATCAGTAATCCATTCGTTCAGCTGGGTCCCCTGTTCTGGATATAGAGAGAAGCCTTTTCTGTTGAGCTTCATTTCACCTTCTTGATCCATCCAGGATTCTCCATAATCACTTGAGACTTTACCTTTAAAATGACGAAACATTGACATAGCTCATTTTACAATATGAAAAATTTTGTCTTGCTCACTTGCTCCTGGAGGAGACTGTTTCTATGGAATCTCAGATTTTTTTCCACCAAGGCTGCCTGTTTGTTCTTTTTTTCACCAGCAGGTATAATTCCCATGCACTGTATCATTTTCATGGTCTGAATCACTGCCAGAAGAGCTTGAAGACATACAGTATGTTCCTTAGATATAGGCAATATTCCACTTGAATCCTTCTCCATTGGTGGACTCCAATGTCTGTCTTCTTTTGGGTTAGTGGTCAGCAATCCACAGCTCTGGAGCCACATGTGGCTCTTTCATTCCTCTGCTGCAGCTCCATCGCTCAAAATGTTCATCACAACCGCCAATGTGTGACAGCCACTGGCATGCAATTTATTGAGTTTTTCAACCTCCGGTAGGTCAACCATGGATAAATCCAAGAAAAGAAAAGTTTCAGAAGAAAACAGAATGTTTAATTCAACTACATATGCTAGTTTTGTGGCCGCTCATCAAATAGTCAGGCACGGGAAGGGTTTTGTGGCTCCCTGTGTTTTCTTTTATGTGGGAAATGGGTCCAAATGGCTCTTTGGGTGTTTAGGGTTGCCAACCACTGGGTTAGTCCCAACACTATGCATCTCCTTAACCTTGGCTGTTGTTACTCTTAGTCCAGTGCTTCAACAGAGTAGTGGGTATCATATTTACCTCACGCGTGAAAGGTTTCCAGTTGGAAACCTGGGAACATCATCATCTTCCATTTCTCCTCTTCCTCCTCCTTCCATTGCTGAGCTACCAACTACATTGCTGTGTTGTTGTTTTTAATAATTTCACCACAAATCTGTTTTATTTCCCTTGGTGTCATTTGAAATAGAAGAGAACTAGAAAATGTGCTAATTTTTTAGTTTGTGGCATACATGATGTGTGAGCAAACTCCTTGGGGTAGTCATGTGGGCCCTCTCTATGGAATCTTTCTCTTGTAAATGAAAAAAAATGTATTTATTTGCCTACATCTTCTCTTAACTTTGTCTCTGCTTTCTTGCCAATGGCCCTAGTAATTATTCATGACTACTGTTTCCCATTACATTTACTGTTTTTTATTCTTTGATATTTTATTGAATGATATAAATATTTTAAGGTGTTTTGATAAAACTTTGAATGAAAAGTAATCTTTAAATCCCAGTGCATATATAATGTTTGCTGTGTTCTGATCCAACATCCCTGGCATATTTCATAAAGAAGAAGGTGAGATTTCTTTCATCAGACTTATATTTTGTTGTGTGCTGAGCAAATTATTTTAGTATGCCGAATTAGGAATCTCTCTTAAGTGTAGGAGGAAGTGATTTGTTGTTTAAAATATCTGCCTTAAAAATATCTCCTTTTCTCTTTTTAAAAAATAACTTTGCCTTACTTAGTTTCTTTTTATGACATGCTTTGGTAAAAACATTTTAGATACATAGAGGGAGGGAAAGGAAAACAATTAAATGCAAAAATGTCGGTAAAAAGATAAAGGACTGAATGTCCAAAGAAAACAGAAGCTAATTGTTTATTATCATTTCTGCTTTCTCCTACCTTGTATATTAAGGATACTACAAATATTTGTATGAAAACTACCTCATTTTTTTGTTCCCAAGTTTTTTTAAATTCCAGTTGTACATGAAAATTGGATTATACTACCTCAGAGAAAATGAGAAAATATATTCAGAAAAAATAGCATCCAGTGAATCATTAATGTAGATTATGTTGGTAAAAAGAAATATCACCTATATTTTGTTGTCAAATAAGCCATGTCATGAAATAGGCATGACAGGAATTGCACAAATGCTTTTTATTGTTATAGGGTAGGATAGCAGGATGTTGACTACCTGACAGAGTTTTTCTCTGAGTAAAATCAAGATAAAATTATTTTGATTTCCCCTCCTCACATTCTCCTCTTTCTCAGGACTGAGTAAATATTGCCTGAAAGTTCACTTGTAATGCATTTTCCATCATATGGTCAGGTCTCTGTTTCATTTCTTGTGTTTCAAACTTCCATCAGAACTATGTCCCATCTTGTGATTATTGATACATCATTGTCTGATTCTCAATTATATTTAATTTTTTAAAATCTTTATCTTTCATTGCCTGATATGGACAACAATCTAAGCAGAGGATGAATAGAATGCTTGGTCAGTGATTTTTGACAATAGATCACTTCTCCAATATCAAAAGTATTTGGAAAATGGATCAAGACTCTTAAAAATCTGACATTAGAACCTTGTCATATAACATGCAAACACATCAGCCTTGTTAGTTCCACAGAATAACTAATAGAAAAATAAAATGAAGGTGATAGCTAAAAAATGTTTGAAATTCTAGGAATTAGTTTTCCAGAGAAAACCTGCTTACCTTCAGCTGTAGGCAATCAGTTGGTTAAGGCATGTTCTGGTCTTTGTTCTGGTCAAAAGAGCAGACAGAATTAAATGGAACAAAGCTGGTTTATATATCCATTTGGAACAATTGAATGATCAATACCAACTGAAGTTATGAGTACTACTGAAAAGCTATCAACACAAAACAGAAAAGTGCTGTGTTTCATATTTTCAAGATAATGGATTGTTTCTGCAATTATGGGGTCCAGGCTGGTGTAATAATTAAGGTGTGGGACCAAAATCAGTGTAACCCATGCTCAAATGTATCCTCAGCTTTACACATTAGTTATTACTTCCAGCCCATTCTATATCTCATGATAATTTGGAGAAAAAAACACTATGTATGCTGCCTTGAACTTTTGGACAGAAAGCAGGGTGCAATGAGAGGGAATGACTGTTCCTTTTGTAAACTTAAATGTAAATTTTTGAGATTGTAGGTGAAATCCAAGATTGCATAATGGACATATCTACTCTATTCCTCCCTCAGGCCCTAAGATTCTTCAACATTCAAAATTTACTGTGAAGAGTAATCCAACTATCTTTAACATTAATTACTCATTATATCACCTATGTGGTAACACTCATATTTCCTCTGAAGTTCATTGTGTATAGAATGGAAAACTTTAAATATCTCCTTTCTTCCAGGAAATCCAGTCTCTTGGGAAATCCAGTGTTGCCAGGTGGAATTTGAAAAAGAAGAAAAAAGTGCTGATCTTATTCCAAAATAAAAGTAAATCAGGAGGATCAGCTTTCTGTCATATAATCAATGTAATATGTATTTAATTGATTTTGTTAGAAACTCACACCTCTTTTACAAAATTTATAGGGAACATTCCTTCAAGCATACCCAACTAGAAATAGCATCCAAGTACTATAGTATTCACTAAAATCTGTCAAGATTTTGCTTGCTTGATTTAACACAACAGTGTTTGGAGAAGATAAGACCTTTATTTAAAAAGTTATGAATTTTCAAGTTTTGCTCAATTGTTATGAGAGAGAGGGAGAGAGAGAGAGGGAGGGAGGGAGAGAGAAGGAATGTGAATACAGCAGGATCAAGAAAAATATATGTAATAAGGATTTGCACAGCTCTTCAGGCAGAATTCTGTATTCTTGTGCTCTTTTTTTTTCCTTTAAAAAAAAATCCCTATATTTTCTGAGGTTCCTGCTACTGTTGCCTCAAAATGTCAGGAAGTGAAGAGATTTCAAGAGACTTCATGCTGCATGAAATAAGACAGCATGGAGTAAGTTAATATTTCATTGTGTTCTGCATAGACAATTTCCCAAGAGGCAATTCTTCCCAGTATTTTGTTAACTTGGGCCTCATAGTTTCATGAGAAGTTTTTAGGGTGGCGACAAAGGCAATACACAATACATTTGTGAAACTATAAGTTTTACTCTTGAAAGCATTAACCAAGTTCATAAGAATAGCTGTAGTGTATCAGACCAAAGATTTATCTAATCTAGTATTTTTTTCACAGTGTGTAAAATCTTATGCTACTTGGAAATAGGGTGACAGTCTTGTCATTGTTCCTACCAATAAGTGATACTCAAAGAAAAGTTGTTTCTAATTCTTGAATTAACAACATACCTGTGATTATTGCAGTAGATCAAGGGGCCTATGGCTACTAACTCTTTCATAACTTTAGCCACTGTCTTCTCCCAGTGAGGGAGGGATTTTATTTGACATTTTTGACCTCCTTGAAGGCTGTCCTTGACCTCCCCTGTGCTGCAGTGAAATATCAGCATGGACAAATAAACTTGGAGTTAAGAAATGTTGATAGAAAATCCATTATTTTCTGAAAGATAGCTTGATTATATTTATGTATTGAAAAATAATATGTATTTTTTGGAGTATAAGATGCACTTTTTACCCCGCATAAAAGAGGGTGAAAATTTGGGTGTGTCTTATACACTGAAATGTAACCCCGCCCATCCACCGGCCCCCATCCTTTGGCCTCTGCCTCCCAGAAATTTACCTCCTTGCAGCAAACAGCAAACAGCCCGTTTCAGGTTCAGCACAGCCTGATTAGTAGAAGCAGCTGGGATCAGCCTCCCAACCATCAGTTGTTTCAGGCTGTAGGGATTACCATTGCCTATTGTTGCGCGGGCCTCCGCTGTTTGCTGTTTGCTGCAAGGAGGCAAATTGCTGGGAAGCAGAGGCAGATTTTTTTTCTTGTTTTCCTCCCCAAAAAAGTAGGTGCATCTTATAGTCTGGAGCATCTTATACTCCGAAAAATACAGTAATTCAATTTGTAATTGTATACCTTATATATTATCACTGATTAAAGGTCAAATGCTAATTAATTCATAATTTGTAATGGGTGATGAATATTTGATTGGTGAGTAGGTTGTTTGGACTAGTCTAAACCAGCTTGTGCCATGGAGTGTGTGCTGTACTATTAGGACTTGAATCAGTTAATTTCCTCCCCCAGTCCCTCTAGCTCAGTGGTTCTCAACCTTCCTAATGCCGCGACCCATTAATACAGTTCCTCATGTTGTGGTGACCCCCAACCAGGGGTGGGTTCTAAATTTTTTTACTATCGGTTCTGTGGGCGTGGTTTATTTTGTGGGCGTGGCTTGGAGGTCATTTGACTGGATGGGTGTGGCTAGCTGGTCATGTGACCGGGTGGCCATGGCTATGTGTATAGGGACTACTCAGAGGGCTGAAAAAAGTCATTTCTGACAGATCCTTGCACTTTTGACTGATCCTCACACTTATGACCATCCTCACATTTATGCCCGTGCAGCATTCTTAACAACCATGTCATTCATTTCACAACTGCTTCTCTTCACCATGATGACAAGATAGGGCAAAAATGTAAAATGTGAGGACAGTCGTAAGTTTGAGGACTGGTCAAAAGTGTGAGGACCAGTCAACAATAACTTTTTCAGCCCCCTGAGTAGTCCATATGCATAAAAGGATACAGCAATAGAGAGGATGAAGGAAGGGAAGAGAAATTAGAGCAGGAGTGAGGGTAAGAGGAAGAGAGGAGGAGAAGGAGAAAGGAAGAGGAAATAGGAAGGAGAAGAAGGGGGGGGAGAGAAAGTAAGAAGGAAAGAAAAGAGAGAGGTGGTAGGTTTGAGGAGAAAGATTGCTGTACAATAAAAAAGATGAAAGGGAAGAAAACCAACCCCAAACAAATATAAAGATATTAAGATAAAGAATGAATTGTTAAACTTTAAAGAATAAAAGAGAACAAATATGAATAAATAGCAATAATTAGAAACACACATACAAACATACAATGTATTTTCTTTGAGCAGAGTATTTGGCCGGTTCACAAATTTAACCAGTGTTTAGTTATTTCAATTACATTTACAATTTCTATATTTCCTTTTTGCCATATTTATTCCTCATCTATTTTTTTAAAAAACCAATATTACCCTTCATCCTCATCTCTAATCTTAATCAAATTCAATTTTTCCCTTCTATTCTATATTATACCCCTTCCCATTGTCATCTATTTTTATACCCATCTATTGGTTAATTATGTAATTATGTAATACAGTTGTTTAATACAAATTCAACATTTTAATATAAATCAATTAGTTATATAACTATCTTTTTTGTATATCAATCAATATGAACATGAATATTCCAATTATTTCCATGCAATCCAATTTCTTACAAATCAATTAATTATATTTACCAATAATAATAAACCAAATAATTTCCCCCATATATTCCTCCAAACCACAACTTAACCATTTCTGCTTTCAACACAATATACAATTAATAATATCTCTATTATTACAATTCCCTAGTTAAATAGAGCTTTTTTTCTTTAGTGTTTTAAAATCTTGAACCTCCTCTTTTGCCCTAAATTTCCCATTGTTTGCAGTTTTGCACTTACCTTTTTTGGTGAGGAAAAAGAAAAAGAAATCTCTCTTTGCCTCATTTTGTCACGTTGCAGCAAAGACCCTTACTTTCAGTTTCGGTTTTTCAGCGTAGCTAGGGGAAAAAAAAATCTGTTCCTCTCTTTGCAGCTAGCAACAGAGCCCTCCGCAAAACAGCTGAGAGCAAATCAGCTGAGAGTCCGGAGGCTGATCAAATCAACTTATGGTAATTAACCTATGCTGAAGCTGAAAGGGGCTGTTTTTTTCTCTTTTTGAGGCACTGGTCTTCTCATTTCTTTTCTTTTAACACTGATCAGCTGTAGGGTGCCCCTTTGAAGCCCTGCGGCAAGAATTTAAATGGTTTGTTTCTCTCTAGCCATCAGTTGGGACTCAGGAGGCAGCAATAGATTGGGAGTGGGCGGGGTAAGTGAATGGCAAACGGCGATCCAACAGAGGCAGAGGCTGAGGGTGAGTGAAGGCGTGGGGGAGGGGGTGAGAGAGGGCTTTGGCGACCCCTGTGAAATGGCCGTTCGACCCCCAAAGGGGTCGCGATCCCCAGGTTGAGAACCACTGCTCTAGCTTCTCCTTCTCCAGTATCTTCCACTTCTTCTTCTCCAGGAGAGTTTTCCATTTATTTTCATGCTATAGATGTCACTGTAAGGCTTCAGTATGAAAGACAATTTTTCCGTACGATGTAAGCCAAGTGAAGAGTGCTACTTAGTTTTGAAACTGGACATGAAAATGTCTATAGTTAAAACATTTATGGATATTTTAGAGAACATTCCCAAAGAAATGTTCTAATAACTCTGGAGAGTCAGAGCAGAGGAATCCTAAGCATGTAAATCTCAAAGAGTTCAACGAGACTTATTTACTAATACATATCCATAGAACAGCACAGCACAGAAGAGCACAGAACAGAGAAGAACAATAGAGTTGGAAGGGACCTTGGAGGTCTTCTAGTCTAATCCACTTCTCAGACCTGAAGCCCTATACCATTTCAGACAAATTGTTGTCCAATTTTTCTTAAAACCTCTAGCATTGAAGCACCCACAAATTCTGGAGGCAAGTCATTCCACTGATTAATTGTTCTAACTGTCAAAAAAAATTCTCCTTAGTTCTAAAATCTTTCCCTGGTTAGTTTCCCTCCTCTGCTTCTTTCCTGCCTTTGGGTACTTTGGAGAATAGACCCCCTCTTCTTTGTGGCAGCCCTTTAGATATTGGAACACTGCTGTCATGTCACTTCTAGTCCTTCTTTTCAGACCTACCCAATTTCAGCAACTGTTCTTCATATGTTTTAGCTTCCAGTCCCAATGGTGGGATTCATTTTTTTTTACTACCAGTTCTGTGGGCGTGGCTTGGTGAGTGTGAAATGGCTTGGTGGGCGTGGCTTGGTGGGTATGGCAGGGGAAGGATACTGTAAAATCTCCATTCCCTCTCTACTCCAGGGGAAGGTTACTGCAAAATCCCCATTTCCTCCCGATCAGCTGGGACTCAGGGGGCAGAGAATAGATGGGGGCAGGGCCAGTCAGAGGTGGTATTTACCAGTTCTCTGAACTACTCAAAATTTACGCTACCAGTTTTCCAGAACTGGTCAGAACCTGCTGAATACCACCTTTGTACAGTCCCCTAATTATCTTTGTTGCTTTTCCCTGTACTCTTTCCAGAGTCTCAACATCTTTCTAGAGTCTCAACATGGAACTGATTTGGGATTTTAAATTGTATGTTGGTGCATTATTCAAGATCCACATGACTATGATTCTTTTTTACGAGAGGGGCTTGGATTGGCTAGCTTTTAGTTTTCATATCTTTGGGACTGTTCATTCAACAATCCAGTTTATTTTGAAAAAAAAACCCAGGTTTGTCAGGTTGCATAAATTCAATAAAATAGTTAGCAATCTAAGAAGAGTCTGGAATCTCTGAGTTCTCATTGTTCAGAATCAAACTGCTAATGGATATGTTCCATCTTGGATCACTCTGAGAACCCCACAGTCCTTTGTACTTTTTATTCCAAACTCTTAAATGAACTTGAGCACAGATGCTAGATATCCTCCTTTAGGCGAAAACTAGCCTAATGGTTCCTGAAAAGATTTCTGATTGTGGTTAAGAAGGAAAGACAGAAGAATAAGGTTCAAGGGAAGTCTTTTATATTTAATCAGCATGTGCTACTGCAGAACTGCTGATGCATATGGAGCTACAGCACAATTACAACATTTAGCAATGAAAAATGAAGCATCACAATTAATGTTAAGTCTGCAAAAATAAAAGCAAAGGAAAAGGGGCAAAGAAGCATCCAAACATGGAATTTGGAACTAATGCATGTTTAGAGTCATTCTTCAAAACCAGATAAACAACTTCAGAAAAATAGCCATCCAAAATCTATCTTGCATAAAATGAGTTTTCAAAAACTAAACAGAAATGGTTGAATAATGATTACAGAAGAACTTTTAGCAATTCCTCCAATGAAGAGGATGATTATATATCCATGAAAGATTGCAGCAAGCCTGTGCATCACTGTTTTCCCTTTCTGTTTTTCTGGGCACTAGAAAAACAAAAAGGGAATCTGAGCATGGTGAATCTATTTTATCAAATTTTACATGAATTTCAATTTAGAAAGAGCTCTGGGTTGAATAATCTTTTACATTCTGGGTAGTACACTTAAAATATTGGAGCAAGTGAAGGCTGTAATAGGCAGACTTTTTTGGTGTCCTCACATCCCATGGGATTTTTTTTAGAGATTTTTTTCTCTCCTTAATATGGCAAAATTTTAGATTTTTGCTACAAACTATGATGTTGGGGAAGACTGAAAACAAAAGGAAAGGATGAGATGGTTAGAGAATGTCATAGATGCAATGAACATGAATTTAGGCAAACTCCAGGAGACAATGAACTACAGGGAGCCTTCGTGTGCTATGGTCCATGAGGTCACAAAGACACAATTTAGCGATTGAACAACAAATATAGTTTTTTACCACACCAATGAATTTTGGCAGCTGTGCTTGGAAGAATCATGCTTACATACAAAAAAGCTTGTTAGCTATTTTTTTTCTTTACTATATTTATATCCTGCTGCAATGAAGTAATTCTTAATACATATATTTATCTATTTTATGTAAATATAGTTTTTTCTCTCCCATCTCCCTATATACCAATTTGAAGCATCCACTGAAACAATAAAAATTAAATACCTTAAAATAACAAAACATAAATAAAAGCACAGATGGCCCAATTGGCTTAGAACCTTCAAAGGGAAACTGGTGTTTTTAAGATTCTTGAAAATCTGAGCAAATTTATCAGCAAAATGCTTTGTGAACTGGACACAATAACCAAGTGGGAGAGCTTGCCATTGACTTTTCCTTATCAGGGAATTAGTTTAGCTAAATAAATAAAATAAAAATAAACCAGGCCACTGGATCACAGTCTTCTGCCATAATAATGGCAGGTGAATAAAGATGCTTTGCTTTGCTTAGACAACTGGGTGGGCACACCTGAATTCATCTATGTATCCTGCAAACAACCCAGGTGGCAGATCAGAATGCAATCTCATTATGACAAACAAATGGTAAAATGTCTTCATGTCTAATTAATAAAAACTTCCTAAGATAAAGAAGAGATTTTACATATTTAACATATGATCACATATGTGGGCTAGAGGTTACTATGGAGACCATGAATTCCAAGACTTTATTGAACTAAGCCTCTAAGGCTTGGAGGTTGAAGTCTCCCAACAACAACAACAACAACAAAAAAAAAACATATACCTCCCAATTCAGAGAATACATCCAGAAGACCTCTGGGCAGTAGGAAAGTCAGGATATTAACAGGGTCCTCAGCTTTTTTCTACAATCTGATTTTACACATATACACTTTAACCCTGGTAATTCAAGAGCAATATATTGGCCAAAAGGCCAATATTGCATGTCCAAAAGGCCAATCTTGAAAGACAATAACACTCTCTCTAGGATCAAGGACATTGCTCTTGAATTACCAGGGTTAAAGCACCTATGTGTAAAATCAGATTGTAGAAAAAAGCTGAGGACCCAGTTAATATCCTGACTTTTGATCGTTTCTGGAAGAGGGGTACAAAGAAATAATTGAATGAGATAGCATGTCAGAAACCACAATTGGTAAACGTCTCTGTAAAAATGTTAAAATAATAGTGGGAGGTCTTGCATGCTTTTGTGACTATAGCAGGTATCACCATTCCCAGGTAAACCAGACAGGAAACAGGACAAGATGAGCTAATTCTACTTTATTGTAAGGCTATATTAACAGAATCTTGTAAGTCTTCCACTGTCTCCTTTAGAGTTGAGAACTTAGGAAAGTTCCTTTGTGAGGAACTCTTTCTCTGTCCGTTATGCATCTATGGGTTATGCCCTCTCTTATCTGATAATTCCCTGGGCAGATTTTCTTCTACCATCTTCCGAAGTAATTCCCACATATTATTACATCAGGTCAATGAAGCGAATCAGGTCAATGAAAAAAAGCAGATTCTATAATTTAATTGTGCAATATCTTAAATACCTTTTGTGAAAATTTCAAAGTTGGGCAGATCCCGGCTGAATACATTTCAAAGGATCATAAAGATAAAATTTGCCCCCTTACAGTGGAAAGTAGACATTTAGTTTCTTTGAAATCTACACACACTTCACTTGTAAACGAGAAAGGTCTCAACTCTAAAGGTCACATTTAATAAAAGAATAAATGTTTCTACTTTCTAGAACCCAAGTGGACCGTGAGAAGTATATAAGCAATTTATTGGTGTTCGTGTTCTTATTCTTGGCTGCTGCATCTCTTAGTTTCCTAATATATAATCTAATATCAGAATATTTCTTCTGGGAAATTAATAGGTCCCCCTCTTTTTCTGAAATGAGGTGAGACCTTGAGAGACAAGCGGAAGAATCACAGATAGAGGAATTATCAGATAAAAGGCAGCTTACATTTTTTAGGGGAGTTACTAAAGCTTGAATTTTCCAGTTGACTAGATATTACCAGCGACTTCCAGCGGTCTCATAATATACCGAGTGATGTAGTAAGACTGCCAGGCTCTCCATGGATTGTTGTTGGGCCTGGGAGGCGGTGACAACAGTGAAGAGAGAGGAAGCAGAAGCGGGGAGGCAGAGCTGGTTTGCTCAGTGCTGGGTTTCAAAATTTTTTACTACCAGTTCTTTGGGTGTGGCTTGGGGTGTGGCATGGCTTGGTGGGTGTGGCAGGGGAAGGATACTGCAAAATCACCATTTCGTCCTGATCAGCTGGGACTTGGAAGGCAGAGAATAGATGAGGGTGGGGCCAGTCAGAATTTTTTACTACTGATTCTCCAAACTAGTCAAGCTTTCTGCTACCAGTTCTCCAGAACTGGTCAGAACCTACTGAAACCCACCTCTGGGTTTGCTAGCTCAGTTACAGAAGCAGCCTCACAGACCAGCATTACCAAGTATTTTTCTAACCAAAGCTAGATCCTTTGTCAACAATTTTTTTAACCAATTTCGTTGTACATATGATGTACAATGACAATAAGGGCTATACTATACTATACAGGGGTGAAATTCAATTTTTTTCCCTACCAGTTCTGTGGGCGTGGCTTGGTGGGCATGGCAGGGGAAAGATACTGCCCATTCCCTCCCCACTCCTGGGGGAAGGATATTGCAAAATCTCCATTCCCACACCACTCTGGGGCCAGCCAGAGCTGGTAATTGCCAGTTGTCTGAACTACTCAGAATTTCCGCTACCGGTTCTCCAGAACTTGTCAGAACCTGCTGAATTTCACCCCTGATACTATAGCTTAGCTCACAGAAGGAATATGGAGGAGGCAAACATCCTGGTCTTAGTTTCTTGGATTGTAAAGGCGATGGGGGAGAAATGTATTTTCAGCCTTACAAGATTGATGTCAGCCTTGCAAGATATTCCAGACAGGGAGAATACCGAGATGAATTAATAACGTTTTATTATAAGGGTACATTAACAGAGTCTTGCAAGTCTGACTGATGGATTTTCCCCCCCAGAAGTCGGAGTTTTGGCAGTGCAACTGTAGAGTCAAAGTCTTTTCTGATGTTAGTATCTTTTGAGATTTTTCCAGCTACTCTTTATATCAGAGATTTTCTATAACATTTAGCAAATGATTTAGTTTAGAGATAATAAATCTTTCTTTTAGAGACCATGAGATTTCTGTTATTCCTTTCTTGATAGTCCAGAATTTTCTTATAAATTTTGATTTTTTAAGTTCCAGCTGACTGTTTCTCCACATTGTTCCTTTTTTTGGCAACTTTTTGACCTCACTCTTTCAGATCTATCTGTCTCCTGTCAAAATGTCCATTTCATCCTCCATTCATTGTCTAAAATACTTAAATATGCATTTAAATTCCAAGAAATGAAGATGCTTCTATAATAATGAACAGATATTTTATGGTTTTAATAAATTTAATATGGTATTATGTTGTTTTACTATTGATATTGTTTTAATTGTTGATTGGGAGCTGCCCAGAGTTCAGTACATAATGGGTGGTTATATAAATGTTTTAAATAAATAAATAAATTATAGAAATGAAAATAAGCTACACATACATGAATACGTATTGTATGGATCATTCACTACAAGCAATTAGGATCAGCTTTCTACAGTAAAGGAAAGCCATTGGAAGGTAACTCTACATTGCTATTTCATATTTCTTCATGCTTAAGGAATGGAATATGATGGGTCCAATGTAATGAAGAGAAAGAGAAAGAAGAAAATGGGACTTTCAAACATGAAACATGGCAATACGTAGAGAAAAATATCTTTGCTGTGAATAACTAAATGGTTCATATATCAGCAAACAACCTCAAGGATTGAAATTAAGTAAAAGATGGTGAAATTAAGTACAATTTTCAGTGTCTTTGTGTCAGTTTTGGAAGACAGTTTTCCTTTTTGCTTCCTAACTGCCAATATTTTAGCCTGGGGTAAAGGTAGAGTTAGTCATAAGAACATTCTGTATTCAAGGACAATTTTGCCTGCATCTGCTGGAGACTGCCTGGAGATTGTATCCAGTTGAATGTGAAGAGTTGATTGGACTATGTGATGAACTTGTGGGGGTGGGGCAGGGCTGTGAACAATTACATGGGTGGGGGAAACCTGGAAGCTTTCAGATTCGGGTTTTCCCAGATGTGCCATCTCTAATAAATTGGAACTTTGAGGCACCTCAGGCCTCGGAGTTTTATTTCGTTGGGGGTGTTCCTTGGAACCCTGACACTTTGAAAGTTAGACCGCATGCAAGTTAAATATGTTGTTTGCTTTCTGACAAGGTGACACAAGGGACCTTAGCCAGGCACAGAACAGCTTCTACCATTTGGAATGGTCTCCTTTTTGTGGTGAGGTGAGGTCAGCATCTATTTTGGCATTCTGAAGTCTGCTGAAGACCTAATTGTTCAAAGAGGATTTGGGGAGTGAGACCTCTTATCAAAATGCCTACTTGAATGCCTACTTGAATTTGTTGCAATTATTGCATTTATACTTGATTATTTTTATTAATTTGTTGATATATGGTTTTATGCTTACTGTTTTATGTCATAAGTCATCATTACCCTTCAAATTATGGAGACATTGAAACACAATAATAATACCAGTAAATGCCTGGTGAAAAGACAAACAGTGACCGTTAGGATGATTGCAATTTATTTAATTAAAATTTCCAGTCTTAATATTTACTCTAAATATGTTTATAGTCTTAAAGTGGCTTCCCTCTCATTCGTAGTAATCATATTATATTCCCCATAGTATGCATGTATCTGCTGCTACAGCAAATCTTAGTTCAGGCAATGTGTTATTTTTGAGCTACATCAATGAACTTTTGAACACATCCTTGGAATGAACCCTAGTGGCAAACTTCACAGTAGCACATAGTGTCAAGATCTGCAGTGAGGCATTTCAGATGGAGATGTATTGCATAATATTTATTTATTTATTTATTTATTTATTTATTTATTTATTTATTTATTTATTTATTTATTCAATTTATATATCGCCCTTCTCCTAGTGGACTCAGGCACAGCCAAAACTAAAATACATAACAATACAAAATTTAAAATTAATTAAAAGAATTATATACTTTGGCCCGAATTAAAACAGTGCGAATTAAAACCCATTAACAAATTAAAACTAAACAATTAATAACCATTAAAAACTAAAAAAGGGGGGCGGGGTTCACGCCAGCCCTGCTTGCTGGAAAAGAAGTGTTTTCAGGGCTCGGCGAAAGACCCGACGATCCGATATCCTTCTTATCTCCGGGGGCAAATCGTTCCAGAGGGCGGGGGCTGCCACAGAGAAGGCCCTCCCCCTGGGGGTCGCCAGCCGACATTGCCTGGCCGACGGCACCCTGAGGAGTCCCTCTCTGTGAGAGCGTACTGGACGGTGGGAGGCTATCGGCGGC
Source organism: Pantherophis guttatus (assembly GCF_059756535.1). NCBI lineage: Eukaryota > Metazoa > Chordata > Lepidosauria > Squamata > Colubridae > Pantherophis > Pantherophis guttatus. The sequence continues at coordinate 132,139,211 of NC_142065.1, forward strand.
AGAAGGCGGTCCCGCATATTGATTAGAATTAACACAATTCTTTTGACATGATGGATTATCTGAGTATTTATCTATGAGCAAAGCTACAGGAAACATTTTAAATGATTTTGGGGATGATCGTATTTCACCAGGGATACTAACAACTTCTCTAGCACTTATGCATTTTCTACTCTGTGGTGCACATAAGGATTCTTATTTATTAATCAAATAATACATAGAAAGCCACCTTTACTTAAATGCTTGACACGGAAGGGCTTGCAGAGACATGTTTGTGCTCATGAAAGATATTATCTTGTGAAAACTGGAATTGATACTTTGGCTTTCTGGAAAAGGGGAATGGCATATTTATAAACATAACCTTCAGTCTCAGATTTATAATCAATAGCTTCTGCAGTAGCAGCCATGAGAGTGTGTCCATATAATTAGATAGGATCAGTTTTAGGGGAAAAAAACCCTGAAAGAAATATGGACAATATTTTTTTTAATGCTATTTAACAGAATAACAGAGTTGGAAGGGACCTTGGAGGTCTTCTAGTCCAACCCCCTGCTTAGGCAGGAAACCCTATACCATTTCAGACAAATGGTTATCCAATCTCTTCTTAAAAACTTCCAATGTTGGAGCATTTACAACTTCTGGAGGCAAGTTTTTCCACTGAATAATTATATATTCTCTTGTTATTCATTCAACGTATACTGTATGCTGAATATATACTGAGAGGGGGCTGGATTGGAAGTATATTGCTGTGGTTTTAAAACTGTAGGAAGAAACATCAGTAATGTGTGATGCTGGTGACACTATTCTGATAGCTAAACATGCAAATGATCTGGAAGCTTCAATAATAAAAATCTAGGACTACAGTGAAAAAAATGGGACTGCTATTAAAAATAAAGAAAATAAAATTAATAATAACTGATACAACAACTGGCCATAGAACCGACAGTGAAGGTATCGAAATGATAGATAGCTTGTGCTATCAATACTAATTGAACCGGCAGTTAAGACAATATATTGCAAGATAGTTCTTGAAGAGTAGCAATGAAGGCTTTGATAAAAGTATTTAGATGTTGTGTCTATTGCAACAAAGATCAAAACTGGGGAAGCGATGGTTTTCCCTGTAACACTCTATGGAAGTGAAAGTTAGACACTGAAGAAACAGAACAGGAAAAGTATTGATGCTTTTGGTATTAGCGAAGAATACAATGGATAGGTAATGCAGTATGCATAGCACTCCCTCTATTTTTCCTCAGTACAATAATCCTATGAGGTGAGTTGAGTTGAGAGAGTCATTTGATGAGCTTACATACAGTAACTGAGGATGAGACTAAAATCTGGTTCTCCCTGTTCCACATCCAATGCACTAAGTACTAGATATTGGTAGATCCTGGGGAAAAATGCACATGACAAATTCTCCTAAATGATGGGAGGAAGGAAAATAATTGGTGCTATATATATTTATAGCTCCTTTTAGTAATTGTTCTGAATATATAAAAAAAATTGATATCAGTGGAAAGCATCCCAACAAACAAAAAAACAAACAAACAGATAAAATGTTCATGACATAATTTTCTTTTTTTTATAATAAGTTCCAAATTCAAATTTTGTAATCTATATTTTATTGGTCTAAAGTAGGTTCATTGACCTGTGTTCTCTTAGATGTTGTTGGACTAGAATTCCATTCATCTTAAGTGCTGCTGGAGCTGCTGTACCACTATTCCAAATTTTGCGGAGGTTGGAGAGATCAGATCTTGGTCCAGGATGCTTCTGACTAGACTCTGCTATCCTTAGCCAGTACCACTATTAGTTTGGGCTTTTATGGTCGTATGTTCCTGTATAATACTGTAGATAAGCCTTCCCCATCTTGGCAACCCCAAATGTACTGGAACATGAATGCCCAACAGTTCATTGTGTTCCCAGGCAGTATGTACTTAGAAGCTGTCAAGTCTGGGAAAACTATCGTAGCTCAGTACATAGTGCTTTAAAATGGCTGCTATATGCCAGGAAAGTTAGAGTAGTACTCATTAACATTATTGTTTTGCTCTTTCCAAAGCAACAATGGAAAAAAGAGAGGGGCAATTCAATGAAAGTGAAAGAAATTCAAATCCCCAAACATGTTTTGGATTCAGATATGATGCTGGAATAATTTGGTCTCTACATAAATTCAAACGACAGTCTAGATGGGATCTCTAAGGGTTGAGAGGTGGTGTTGGTATATGCTTTTTTAGCTATGTAAATTTGGCTGCTGGAATGCACTAACGAGGCCCCAGGATACTATAAGCTTTTACTATTTTGTTGCCTAGGTGAATGAAGCTACTGATATTTTTTAAAGTAGGCATGCATACATACATATATAACTTTATTACTGTCACTGGCCAGATGCAACAGTCAATAGTAGAGGGAGCAACATAAAACAGCTTATAGCTACTTCATTGATGTAATCAAAGTATGCCTAGTTTTGCAGACAGCGTAACAAAATTTGGCCTGGTTTACAGAAGCACAACTCATACTGGTCTGATAATAACAGCTGTGCATAGAATAAATTAGAGTTGCCTGGTTATTTTATTAAATGGGGAGTGATGAGATGGGCCCTTGCATCTTTATTAAAAATACTACATACCAGGACATGGATTATGATATATAGACTATGATTTCGACAGACCTTTTCCACAGGAGCATAACCTTGGCTAATATGTTTTAATATATATATATGTTATTTGTTAAGTAAATGAAGGTACTGAATTTCTTTCTTTTTTTTTTTAGCTCTCTTGGAAACTATTTTCATTATTTACTACTGGTCTTTCAAATGTTGCTCAATCTGATAGCTACCCTTTATGAAGTTCAAATGGAAAGGAAGGTTCAGTTTTATTACAAGAGGAGTCTAAAAAGGTACATTTTTACCTCTCTAGTGCATCAACATTCATACACACCACAGCAGAATTATGAAAAGCTATCTTTTCTTCCACTACAATGCTGCCTGCTATATCTTAAAAGCTAATCTGCAATATTTTCACCAGGGAAATCACTCCGTGATTAAGTTTGATGTATTTTGATATTGGCTTGGTCCGATGTCTATCCCTTGTATTGTGATTTTAAAGCATGGTGCATTTTCAGCAAGTTCTGTGAATCAACCACCTGTGATTTACTCAACAAACCATTTGTAAACAAGCAACGCTGAATACAAAGTTCATATGCCCGGTTCATATGGGTTATGACATTCAGCACAAAGCTTTTCAAACTATCTTGAATATTGAGAAGCCTTAAGTTCAATGTGAGAAAGGAAGACATTCTGAAGAAGGGATTCTGAAAGATAAACCTTGTGACAGAAAGATTTTTGTTCCTCTTATGGTACTATTCTGCAAACGGTTGCTCACAAATAAAAAAAAGTCTAGCCACAGCAAAGATTCAACACAAGCACATCATTTGAAGTCTTCACAATAATTTGAGAAATATTCTTTCTAATCATGAAACTGTACTCTTCCACCTATGTGAATTTCCAATTTTTGTTTTAGCAAAGGAATATCCACCCATCCACACTACAGAGGACTTAGTGAGAAGTCAACACAAGAAATTAAAAGTGAAATTAAAACCCCTAGGTAAACAAACTGCTAACGAATTGAGTATTGAGTATTGAGTAATTAAAATATTTAATATTTAACCAATGATTTCTCACAGCCAAGTATTAAATATACTCAATTATATATTCTGTTTTGGGTTGTTTGTCTGCTTCCAGAAACAATGAATTCAATATATGTTGGAAGTGTCTACAGAAAATAAGACAGCAGATTTAAGGCAATTAGAAAACTTAATCCAGAATGGGTTCCTCAAACGAGGAAGTTAGATATCCATTGTCTTACATTATTTAGGGTTTGAAACATAAAGGTTGGTTTAGTGGTTAAGATGGTCTGCCAGAAGCAGGGAGAATTTAGCGGTAGTCTGATTTCAGGCATAAAGCCAGCTGGTTGACTTTGGGCCAGTTGCTCATTTTCAACCCAAGGAAGAAGGCAAGGACAAACTACTTCCAAAAAAGTTGTCCAAAAAACTGCATAAACCTGACCAGGATTCAAGTCTGACCCAAAGTAATGGAAATACTAAAAGCATACTTATTTAGAAGTAAACCTTATGAAATCAAATATAGTTTAAATCACAATGCTAAAGATGGTTAAAGAGATACATCCCATTGTATCTTGTGGAGCATACTTCCTAGTTTATGTCCTAATCTTAATAAATAAGCCTTTGGGAGCCAGATTTTCATTAGTTTCATGAATTTTCTTTTCAACCTCAAAAGAAGTCACATTATGGTAGTAATAGATTAGAATTATGCTTTATTAATGTTTTAAATTGAGCAGTTAGAATGTTTCTCCTCTAGCTAATTGTGGATAATAGAGGTAATTACATGTTTGCATTACTGATTAGCATCTTGTCTTCAATGTACTGCAAAGGAGGAAAATGAAGTTCTGGTAGCTGTACTGATGGAAAACAACATTACTTTCAGTCACAATACATGTTAGGGAAAGCGGAGAAAAGGGAGGGAGGAGAAAATAATGTTATGAAATAATAACTTATTTTATCAGTGCAACTTTAATATAAAAACTGTGCAGAAGAATTCAGAAATTGTGCAGAAAAGCCATCCCCAACCTATAAGAAAAATTTGTGCTAGAGTTCACTTGTTGAGATGGTATCAAGGAGGGTCAGTAGTAGTCAGTAGAAAGAGAAGAGAAGATCAAAATCAGAAGCAGCAGCAACCAGGGCTGCACACAAAAGGTCAACTACACTACCAAGTGACTTCATGCAGGGCTAAGAAAGAACTAACCTCCAGCAGCCAAAGAGCTATTGCCAGCTAGTGTGAACAATCCTCAGCTACATAAGTAGGAGTATTTGTGTGGATACAGGTGGTAAAAAAATAAATAAATCAAGATCGCAGTCAAGATCACTACAATTAAATTCTGCCCTTTTTATTTCCACATGAAGGCATCATCTCTACAAAAGGGATGGAGCCTCTAACACATTGTACAACCATCTCCTTAACTTTGTTGACCTCCCTACTATGTGCATCACAGTGTGATTCGGTAAGCCATGTTTTATTTACATACCTTTTGACTTAGCGACAGTTGGCTATGATTACATAATACACTATGTCAAAACCTGTTATAGGTTCTTCAGATCAGGCAACAGGATCCACAAGAAGACTAGAACTGTATTTTTTTTTTTTGAGATAGTAAGAGAATATTGTAGTAACAGAATCTTGCAAATCTGATGGCATTTTCCATTCCTCCCCCTCATACAGAATTCAATGGGGCTCATTATCATAAAAAAGGCAGCACAATCTATCCACAATATTTGTCCCCCCCTTCCCCCCCCCCTTTGGACAGACTCTATGAAGACAGTTACAGCAGCCATAATTTTAAAGTCAATAATGGCAAGACTTGTTAGGGAGTTAGCTGAGAAGACCATAATTATGTATCCAGTGGCAATAAATTATATATCTGTATAATTTTAAATTAGATTATGAATGAGGTTAACACAATGCTCCTGTTGACATTCATAATTCTGAGAGTTAATGAACAGATTTAAAAAAAAAACTAGATATCTTCCTCTTTTAAACACTATGGTTTTTTAGGGCTTGATATAAATCCAGAGAGGGACATTTTTAAAGATCTATCCTGGTTCTTATTCAGTTACTAAAATGGTAGCCTTCTCTACAAATTTGTAACTGAATAATTAGGCTGGGTAAGGGCTAAGTATCTCCTATTGCCATTTCTGTCATATCACAATGGTTTTAGGGAGAAGGTTGTGTCAAAACTAATCAAGAAGTTGTGACTGTGTGATTAGAGCCACCACCCATTTATTCATACATACAAGGTTGACACATGTAAAAAAAGGTGAGGCTTTGATTACACAATTGTGTTTGCCATCAATATTTTTTTTTAAAAAAAACACCTCCACTTGAGGATGCCTTCATTGATGAAACTTTGAAAGAAGCTGCTGAAAAGCAGAAAGTCATCCATGACCCACAAGGAAAAGTATTTCATCTGAAGTTGCTTGTTACTTTAGAACAGGGTGTCAAACTCAAGGCCTGGGGGCCAGATCCGGCCCATGGGTACGGGTACTTAGATCTGGCTCATGGGTACGGGTACTTAGATCTGGCCCATGGGGCTATCCTGGAAATAGTGAAGGACCAGCCTGCAGTGCTTCTGTCAATGAAAAATGGAGCTCAGGAGGGCCGCTTGTGGCCCTCCCAAGTTCCATTTTCACTGGCAGAGGGTTGCAGGAGGCCGTGGCAGCCGAAAACTGAGCTCAGGAGCCCGTTTTCACTGGCAGAGTGCTTGGGCCACCACAGGTGCCCCCGACACGAGTGACGTTGAGGTGGCCACACCCACCCTGGCCATGCCCACCCCACCCCCTGAGGTCAAACACAACCCTGATGCAGTCCTCAATGAAATGGAGTTTGACACCCCTGCTTTAGAAGCTCTGAGTCCTGATTTAGTTTTTGTTGGCTATGTTGAAGCAGTAATTTAAGGCAACCCAGAGTCTGGATTCTCTGGATAAGAATTGGGCAGCATTCAAAGCTTTTGTTATTGATTCAGATGAACAAAATAATTATTCAGGTTGAAGTCCTGATAAATAATATTAAGTTAATGTGTGAAGTTTTTCCGTCCAGAAGCTACAAATAGGTTTATTGGGGTGAGATCAGATTGCATGTTTTTTGATTACTGTCATCATTATTAGCTGTTTTTTTTCCAGTTCTTTTAAAAATGTTTTTAAAAAGTTTATGTTATCCAATGATTTTTTTAAAGAACTTTTCCTTGACCTTTGTATGTGCATGTGCACATATCTCTTACATATCACCACCTATTTTCTTCCTAAAACCTCTAAGATGAATGAATACTCATTCTCAGATAGTGGTCTAAAAATTTATTATCCTCTTTATTTGAACATTAAATCTGTGAGTCTCAATTGAAGAGCCATTTAGAAATTAGGCCACTTATATTACTATATACAGTATATTTAATCCTCCATTTGCTCCTTCTTTTTAATTTAAAAGATAAATTCATTGGCATTGAAGCAAAGTAATTGCCACATATGATTTGGGGAGATATATAGATACAAACACATATTGTCTATGGACATGAATATTCATGAACTATTGTCTTTTATCTTTTTGCAATTACATAGATTGTAATATTAACATATGGAGTGCTAATACATAAAGGTATTTAAAATGATTTGAAAAATGTGAGGAAATTAGAGGGAAAAAATAAAAACAATTCCTTTCCTCAGTATGTAGTTATGTTTTGTCCTTACTGAAGAAGTTTTTTACAAAAATAATGGTGGGAAGGAGATTTTTTTTTTTAAGTGTTTGGTTAAGTATCATTACATGCTGTAAAGAAGCTATTACTGTTTCAGTTCCTCTTTCAGCTCAGTGTTTAGCTTTTTAGAAATGTAATCTCTAAAAAGGATAGTCTTTTCAGAATGTAACTGAAAAACAAGAGAAAAACAACCAGAGAATGACCATGAAAATCTTACAGAACTATATTATTTTCATAATAATGTTACATGCCATTGTTGTCAGAAAGGTCAGTTCTGTACTAATTCAAGGTCCTTTATTTGTCACCAGATATTAATGACATTTGTAGTAAAAAAAATCTTGTTAATTACAACTATTCTATTGGCTTCACTGGGTTCTGGAGATGCAAATGTTTCTGAGGTTGTGAAACAATTGAAGAGAGTCCCAAAAGTTGCTCATTTGGGACTGTACAGAATAGTACAAGATCAGGGGTGAAATCTACTTACCTTCCCAACCGGTTCATCACATGCGTGCATGGACTCTCTGCGCATGCGCAAACCCTTCTGTGCATGCACAGAGAGTAAAAAACAGGTTACTTCCTGGTTAAAACCAGGAAGTAACCACAACCGGGCGGATGGGCAGAGCCTCGCGCTGCCATCACTACCGGTTCTCCGAACCACCGGCTGCCATCACTATTGGTTCGGCCAAACCGGTCCGAACCAGGAGCATTTCACCCCTGTACAAGATGCCTCTATCTTGTACTAACTTCATTTTAAGCACTTATCCAAATTGCACCATCATGCCTTTGCTAAATTCAGGGCAGGTTGAACACAGTCAAGTACAATTTTCAGTTGCTGGTAGGAAATGGCATTTTGGTTCATCAGAGCACCCAAGCACTTGCCTGGAAAATTTCCCTTAGTTTCCACTCTGACACAACACACAGGAGAAGTTGCCTTTGATGATCGAGGCTGAGTGGTTTATGTGTTAGGGGGTAGTTTAGTAACAGTGTGGTGCATGTCTAAAAAAACCCCTGGTACTCCTATAAAACATATTTTGAATACTGACCCCCAATTTATTCCCTCAATAGCACAAAAGGCTTCACCAGGAGGGATTATGGGTTAAATAAGAGTTATTGGTAGGCAGGCAGTCCAGTAGCTGTTGCATTTTATATCTTGGCAAGTGTAAACAAGCACAGTGAATGACACAAACACAAATTTTAACAAAACTGTTGTATGGCTGCAAAAAAAGTAAATATCCTAATTGGTGGAGCCTAAATGTCAAAGTTAAACTGTTATGAGGACTATTGCCTCAAAGTCCATTGCAAACTAATCTCCAGAGCTCTTCAGGTTTTCATATTCGAAACTTCATCCTTCATCTTTCTTCATCCTTGTTTCTTCTGCCCACTTCCTAGGAGCCTGGAAGCCTTTATCAGAAGTCTTTGGCTTCTGGGGTTTATGGAGTTGGAGCATGCCTTAGATGACTTAGATGAACTCATGAGGTCAGATTGGCATTGCTGTGAGCAACTAGGAACCTGATAGGAACCTTTCCAGCTTGGAGGCAGATAGGCTTATCTTTGATGCACTTTGCAACACACCCAATCTCCTACTTGCAACTGTTCAAATGGTGCAGCTGCAGGTAAGCCATTCTGATCTTGAACTGCTCTTGGGTTCGGCATTGCTCCTGTTGAAAAGTTCATACAGTGCATAAATAAATTGACAGTGGATCAGGATGAATACCTCTTGGGATAGAAATTATTTCAAAGCCTAGAGCCAGTGGTTGCCCATAGACAATTTTATTGGGAGACATCTTCAGTTCCTTTAAAGGTGAGATTTAAAGGAATTGAAGATGTGCTTCTGTATGAATTCCTTCACTTGCTCAAATGTGCTTGGTTCTTTGAGTTAGTGCTTCTGCTTCTTCATGGGTCTGGTTATGGAACACTCTAAGATATGCTGCACTGCCATTCTTGGAATTATTACTTTCCTTTTCAATTTCCAAATTCTTGCTTCACAGGTTACTGCTTGGTGGTTTTTCCATTTGTCTTTTTCTTCTTCAGCTGCATGTTCTTGCAAAGCTGCTCCATTTGCTAATTCATTTCCTTCAATTCCTGAATGAGCTTTGACCTGGACTATTGCCAAAGTTTTCAGGGTTTGAATGAAATGTAAAATAGCAGAGATGAAAAGGCCATGTTCAATCTCTTTTTCACTGCTTATCAAGCACCCTCAGTTGACCATAGTCTTGGGCTATTCCTCAAGCATAACTTGAATCTGCCCTAAATATTTGTTTCATCCAGTGGTGAAATCCAAATTATTTTACTACCGGTTCTGTGGGTGTGGCTTGGGGGCATAGCAGGGGAAGGATACTGCAAAATCTCCATTCACACCCCACTCCAGGGGAAGGATACTACAAAATCCCCATTCCCCCCCACTCCTGGGGGAAGGATATTGCAAAATGTCAATTCATACCCCACTCTGGGGCCAGCCAGAGGTGGTATTTGCTGGTTCTCCAAACTACTCAAAATTTCTGCTACCTGTCAGAACCTGTCAGAACAGGTTCTCCAGAACCTGTCAGAACCTGTCAGAACCTGCTGGATTTCACCCCTGATTTCATCCCTATGTAAGGTAGGGTTTGTGGCAAGGGTACCAGTTCTGCTGCTTGGGCTGAGTTGAGGGAGAAAGAGACAATGCTGTATCAGATTCTATAATTGAAAGTTCTGTGGTGACTGCATAGCCTGCCTTGCATTCTTCTCTCTCTGGGATGAAACAAGCACCTTCACACTAAAGTTCAATATCTGCATAAACATTAGGATCCTCTTTTTAATCCCCCCTCGGTTTTGTTGCTGCTATTGTAAAAAATAAACAGACCCAATAGTCTGTCATGGGGGGAGGGCAAGAAAGAATTCAGTTGGATTTTTAAGAGGAGCTTTAGAAACTTTTGAGACTGGGATTTTGCACAAGTTGTAAGATGTAAGAAGGGTCTGGAGGCTAAATTGTATGATGAATGGCTAAGGGCACTAGGTTTACCCTAATGAAGAGAAGTAGTGGTGGGTTTCTACCGGTTTGGGTGAGCCGGTAGCAGCAATGGTGAGTTGAGAGCGAACCGTTCTCTCTGATGGTTAGCTTGGCCCTCTCACCTGCCCCTGCATTATACATACCTCATATTCAGTTGGTTTTAGCCCAGCTGAAAGGCGCAGCAGAGTGGATTGCTGCATCTCAGCTGTTCTGTAATACACTGTGCTTGCATGGAGTGAAGCGCATGCATGAAGCGAACTGGTGGTAACACTGGTTGAAACCCCCCCACTGAAGAGAAGGTTAGGGGAGACCTAATAATAGTCTTATAATAGTCTCCAATACTTGAAGGGCTGTCAAAATGAAGAGGGAGTCAATTTATTTACCATAGCATGGGAGGGTAGGACAAGAAAGAATGGGTAGAACCTTATCAGAGGAATCCATCTGCAAATAAGGAGGAATTTCCTGACAGTGAGAACATTTGCCTCCTGAAATTGTGGGTTCTTTATTGCCAGAGGTTTTCAAGAAAGATTAGACAACCATGGTATAAGGATGCCTGCCTTGGGCAGGGGGTTGATGAAGAAGACCTCACAGGTCCTTTCCAGCCTACGATTCTATGATTTCATTATAATTTGGTGTGCAGTAATGGCAGATGTTTCTAGCTTATGCATACAATACATATTGTGCTTGAAAGCTCTGCATCTCTGTGTAAGGCTGGGAAAGACTGTCCCAAAGGTGCTTCCCCCCCAAAAAAAAGCACCATTGGGACAACCATGACCTGGATGACTGAGAATCTCTATAGATGGATGGGAAAGACACTTGAACTTCTGCCAATAAATCACATCAATGCCCTCCAATGCTTTAGACTGTAAGATCTATCATCTGTTACCAATCTCTGTTCTGGCTGAAGCTGATTACAGAGTCCAAAACATTGGATTATCTATACACCCAGGTATAGATAATTTGAATTAGATGGACTAATAATCAAATTAAATTGGTATGAGAAAGCTTCCTATGAAGCTTAGGTGTGCGTTCAATATGGATTGATATTTTGTTTATAAAGGAATTAAATAGAACATTTACGAGTCTAGGAACTTAAAGGAAAAATGAGAGAGAATTGGAGAAGGAGGAATCTCTCTATGTTCTTTGATTTTGAGACTCTGTTCTTGCATTTAAAAGCTTTCCAGAAGGAATGATTTATGACCATACTGTGCTGACTAAATGTTAATTTTACCCATTTCCCCATTTACAGGTTAGTGCTGAATTGCAGTATTCAATAGAAAATTGCCAATGGCCAGTGTGATGAAAGGAAAATGTAACAAAGCCTCAGGTCTAGGGAAATATATTAGTGTTACATGGAATCAGCCAAGTTGTCTCACTGTAATTGCCATCGCTACATGAAAATCATAATTATGCAAAGGGATGACAACACAAAAAGCCTTCCAATTCATGCAAGATCTATAAAAAGTCCTGCGAAGGTATATGCAAGACATGTCTCATATTTATGAATGTTGTATTTACTGGGGATAAAATGTGTTTTCTTTCTTGTGTTTATCAGAGGAATACTAGTTTCTTTTGGTTTTTAAATGAAAGAAGTAATGAGATAGTTAGTACATTTTGTTATAAGCATGATGCATTGCTGAAGTTTTTAATACTGTTTTTAATTTAATTTGCTAAAGAAATTGTTCCTGGACATAATGTGAGTGAATATTGCGTAATTAAGTTGCAGAACATCCCATTAAAACTAAAATAAAAACTGAGTTGTTTTGGAGGCAGAGTTTGAGCTTAGTGCAGCTACCAGTGGATGTTATTATAAAGATTCTTGTTGGAAATAAAATATTTGTTAAGCAATGCAGGAATAGGGAAATCACTCTTCTGTTTAAGCTGTATCTTGAAGAAAAGAAGAGGAGAGGAGAGGAGAGGAGAGGAGAGGAGAGGAGAAGAGAGGGGAGCTGGAAGAGGGGAGAAGGGAAGAGAGGAGGGGAGGGGAGGGGAGGGGAGAGGGGAGGGGAGGGGAGCTGGAAGAGGGGAGAAGGGAAGAGAGGAGGGGAGGGGAGGGGAGAGGAGAGGAGAGGAGGAGAGGAGATGAGAGGAGAGGAGAGGAGAGGAGAGAAGAGAAGAGAAGAGAAGAGAAGAGAAGAGAAGAGAAGAGAAGAGAAGAGAAGAGAAGAGAAGAGAAGAGAAGAATCATAAGATTGATGTCAGCATTTCAAGGTTGTCCTGATAGGAAACCAAAACCATGAGAACTAATATTAACTTTTTTTGTATGGTGTTAGTTTTGCTCTCCAGAAAAATAGGGAGGATCCCTTCTGATATCCTTTCTTCATCTCCCTTCCTTCTATGGGCTGAGATAGCTCTTATCAGACCATTGCCCTGGCTGCATCTTTTCTTCATGTCCCCCAAAGATATTCTTACAGCTCACTACTTGCAAAGAGGGCTTCTTCTGCATGGATTCCTGTTGAAATGTGATATTTAAATAATTTAATCAGGGCAAAGCAGGTCATTGCAGCTTGTGTGCTATGCTTTTAAAGGTAAAACAATTTTCACAGTCAAGTATAGTGCTGCATAAAATACAGTCTTTTGTCCTCCTCTCGTCTTTCTCAATGGTTATTTATTGCTACTCAATAGCTCAATATTGCTATGACTACTCACTCTATTACCTTTACCTTCACACTGTCTTCTTTGACTTCTTGTCTCAAGATTGTTTCAAGTACAATGTAAACATTTCAGATTTTCTACTTTTTTCCACATCCTTTATGTTCATAATTTCCTACTCTTTAGATAATTAGACTCTAAAAACCTGCCTTTTCTAAGCCTCCTCCCAATGCCCCACGACCTTTTCTTCAAATAAAATCTATTCTGTACTTCTCCCACTGAATATCTGCGAAAAAGGCCAAAATGCTACCATCATGTTCATGGTTTCAAATTGTCAGCTTCACATAACAAATATTTCTGAATATTTTTCTCTAGCTGCTCTGATTCTCCAGAGTAATTGGTTGTGATATATGTATATTCACACTGTAAAAACAAAAAGATAAATTAATTGCACCAAAACCCTCACCTCAAAAGTAACTGTGCGTTTCAGCTTTAGAAAGCTCACATTCCCTCCTTAAATGTGAGTTCAACCCATGATGGAGAAAGAAAGCAATCACAGCAGGGGTACTTTCTAGAAGTCTTGAGTAAAATGCAGTAAAAAACCTATCTTTTTGCTCTTTTTTTTAAAAAAACAAAACAAAAATAAAAAATGTTTTCTAGATAATATATATATATAACATTCTTCTAAAGGAAATTACCCTAAAATGAAGTTGCTAGTATGACAGATATGTTACCTCCTACCCTTGGCCACACCTGCTTTTCCACCAGGCTACGGCCCATTCGACACCACACTGTTTGTCCTGGGCTTTTAGCCTCCTGGGATGGTTAGCCACCAGCCAATCGGCTAGTTGCCAATGCTGGCACTCACCCCCACCTCTGCACTTTTGGCTGCCAGAATTGGCAATTAGCCAATTGGCTGGCAGCTAATCATCCCAGGAGGCTAAAAGCCCAGGACAAACAGTATGGCATAGAATGGGCCACACTGAAGCATATGGGATGGAGTGGCCGTGGCACACCTCCTGATGCTCTTTTTTTAAAAAAAACAAAAACAAAAAAGTTTTCTAGATAAAATATATATACAGTAACTTTCTTCTACAGGAAATTACCCTAAAATGAAGTTGCTGTTACGACAGATGTGTTATCTGGACATTAGTAACAGTTAAGATCTGTGTGAAATGTGCTTAGAAAGTAACAGTAATAGAATCCCCGAGTCCTTGAAAAAGCCATTTTTTCTCTAAAATAAAAAAATATATATTCTGTGAATCTACTTAAAATGTCATCTGAAATAATTTATTTCTTATAGAAGTTCAGATTATGATAGAATATTCTGAAGAGGAGCTGGTGCATTTTGAATTTGCAACCTAATCCTTTTTTCCCTGCTCTTCAGTGTTAACAAAATCTCTGCTCAGCTCTTCTGTGTGTTCATATTTAGCTGCTAGTGTTGGAGACAGTAATGTCTCTAGACGCATATAAAACTGGGATCCTTTTCTAAATATTTGAGCTATGCTTGGATGCATTTAAATGAATGATTAGCAATGGTTTGAGTTAAGTTCTATTCTACCTTCCTGTATCCTGGTATAAATGAGTACTGTGTGTGAGAAGGAGTAATCAGAATGAATACAATAGCTTCTCCCCCTGTTATTCACACTGTTTTTCATACATTTCAGGCAAAGATTTACAGCAGGAAACTTGCTCTTTGTATATACTTGGAATGATGCAATATTGAAGTTCTAAACTGCATGTAGAGCTTTTCATCTACAACATGGGTGTCAAACTCATGGGCCGCAGGCCAGATGCATCACACTCTGTCCACGCCCACCCCTGGTTTAGCGAAGGGGAAAAAAGTCATGATACGTCAAGTGATGACAACATGATGCCACGAGTTTGACACCCCTGATCTACAGGCATCCTTCTCCCTCCTCCCCTTTCCCTCCTCCCTCCTCCCTCCTCCATCTTCCCTCCTCCGCCTTCCATAGTGAGAGATTTTGGTAATAAAATAAAAGTTATCATTATTCTCACTGAAAAACTATTTCCAGGCTTGCTAAAAGAAGAAAATTAATTTGCTTAACCATATTGGCTAAATAGTAACACTATTGGTGGTTGCTATTCAAGCTATGATATCACGTACGCTAGCCTATTATTTACAGGATGATTATTTTGAGTGTGATGTTTGGAATGAAATAAAGAGGAATAATGTTCCAGTCCATTGAAACTTGCTTTTTGTAAAAAAAAAAAAAAAAAAAAAATTGAAAAAGAAAGAAAAGAAAAAAAGAAAAAAGAAATGCTTAAAAAACCCATCCAGTTTTGCCAGTTATAAATAATTGTATTAAGTGTTGACGTCCAATGAAGCATTCTTTTTTATACTTGAATATAATCTTACAATCAATGTAGTGTTTTCTCTCCCTCCTTACAGAGAATATCAATAGAACATGCTTTCATTGGGGAGGGAAAAAAATACCAGTGCTTCAGTTTTTTAAAAATAAATTGAAAGAAGTTTGAAGAAAAACAGTCAAATAGAGGCAAAGAGTGGCGGTGATTATAGTTACTGTTAGTTATATGGAAAAAATTCTCCCCTTTTGTATTTCCCGAATTCTTCAATATCTTTGCCAGTGAAAATTGTAAAAATGTAAGGCGTGTCTTAATAATATATAAAGGGAATGTACAAATAAATAGTTCCTAGTAAGTTTTTCTTTTCTTTTCTTTTCTTTTCTTTTCTTTTCTTTTCTTTCTTTCTTTCTTTTTTCTTTTTTTTTTTTACAAAAAGCAAGTTTCTTAGGTTCTTTGGTTGTGAGCTCTGTGCCTTGCTTTTTTTTCTGCCTCTGAAACTTCTGAAACTCTGTTTCAGAAAAAACTTTGTTTTCTGCCTCTGAAAGCCTCCAAAACAGTTTCAGAAAAAAAGCCTCTGAAGCTCTGTTTGGGGGCTTCTTTTCTGAAGCTCTGTTTGGCGGCTTCTTTTTTGAAACTGTTTGGGGGGGCTTCTTTTCTGAAGCTGTGTTTGGGGGCTTTTTTTCTGAAACTTCATTTCTGATGCTTTTTTCAGCCTCTGAAACCTCCATTTGAGAAGCTGGGCAGAACTACATTCTGAGTATAAGACACACCCAGATTTTCACCCTCTTTTTTGGGGAAAAAAGGTACGTCTTATACTCTGAAAAATACGGTATAGAGGAGAAAAGTTCAGTTAAATACCAAGAGTTCCCAAATGGTTGAGTCTGACAGTGGCCTTGGTTTTTTGTTGTTGTTAGTTGTATAGGTACTAATGGCCTACATTCTCAGGCTAGACTGTTATCTATAGAAACTGCTTTGATGTCATCAAATTAGCTCAGCTCTATGAGTTAGAATATCATCTTATCAGAATTATGTTTTCCTAGAAGGCCATGTTGAGATGGAAATAAAGTTTTCTGAGCCAAGTAGCTACTTTCAATTACCTTCATTTGTAAAACTATTAACATCCAGTTGTTATTTTGCCCCAGTTCTATTTGTGGACCTCATTTAGGAATCTGCCAGATCACTGTGAAAATGAGATGTGGATTAAAGGCCTGATGTTCTAATCTGATTTAGCAGGGCTTTTCTTATATTTTATGGTACTTCTGAGAAAAATAAGTTGCTGCTGTAAAAAAACAGAGGAGGTATCTCAAATCCTCCTATAATTAATTAAATATGGAACTGTTGCTGTGCAAAGGGAATTATTCCAGTGATTTCAGAAGATGAAACTTGAAGGAAAGGGAACTCCAGGAAAGCGGATGAAAATCAGAACAGCAAATATTGGAGTGGAAGTGTCAGGAAAACAATCAGCAGATAACGTGATAACATGCTGAAGGAATAAAATTCTATATTGGCTCAGCCTCTGAATTAATGATCAGATGAGGTAATGGCAAGATAATAGATCTGGAGAATGTTCTTGCATTGTACTATCATTGACTCCTGCTATGAAAGATGATAGCACCTGTACTAAATCTATCACAGTAATAAAAAAAACACTTACTTTATTAAACATAAATGTTATTTGTGGCTGATCATGCTTTAATAATGCATCTTTTTTGTTTTCTTCATTTATCAACATCACCCTCATTTAGAGAATAGTAGAGTTTGTTAGGACTCTTTTTTTTTTTTTAATGAGAATTGGCCAGGGCATAGCGGTGATTTAAAAAGAAATGATCTAATGAGAAAATGAACCACCTGTTTACAATATAAAAGGGGGAAAAAGGAGAAGAGCAAGAAGAAGAAGAAGAAATATGTTCTATAATCTATAATCTATAATTCAATTTATTCAACCTGTTTACAATATAAAAGAAAAAAGGGGAAGAGCAAGAAGAAGAGTAAATATATTCTATGATCTATTCAATGAATACATTTTAATCAGAAGAACAGTGTGAGAAGGTCTGTTGGAGGTCTTCTAGTCCAACCCCCTGTTCAAGCAGGAGACCCTATATCCATGATGGTGAACCTATGGCACGTGTGCCACAGGTGGCACGTGGAGCCATATTAGTGGGCATGCCAGCTCAGCTCTGGGGCGCATGCGCGCGCCGGCCAGCTGATTTTCGGGCCTTCTGGGCCCACCAGAAATAGGGAAACAGGCTGTTTCCTGCCTCTGGAGGGCCTGGGAGTGGTGGTTAAGGCCTGTTTTTCTTTCTTACCTGGCTCCAGATCCTCTCTATGCATCTAAGAAGGGCGAAAACAGCCTTTCCTACTCCCTTGGAGGCCCTATGGAGGCTGAAAGGGCCCATTTCCCGACTCTCGGGGGGACAGGAAGTGATGTTTTTTCCTGTCCCCAGCCTCCAGAGACTCCTAGAGAGGCTCCTAGAGACGCTCCTAGAGACTCCTAGAGAGGTTCTGGAGGCTGGGGACAGCAAAAAATGTCACTGCCTGTCCCACCGAGAGTTGGGAAATGGGCCCTTTCAGCCTCCATAGGGCCTCCAAGGGAGTGGGAAAGGCTGTTTTCGCCCTTCCCAGATGCATAGAGAGGATCTGGAGCCAGGTAAGAAAGAAAAACGGGCCTACCAGGCCATCATGTGCCAGGAGCAGGGGGGGGTGTTTGCGTGCGCATGTGCGTGGGCATGTGCGTGCGTGACCCTCCCTCGCCTCCCCCTCTCCTGGCACGCAATGGCAAAAAGATTAGCCATCACTGCCCTATACCATTCTGGACAAGTGGCTGTCCAGACTCTTCTTAAAAGCCTCCAGTGATGGAGCACCCACAACTTCTGAAGGCAAGCCATTTCACTGATTAATCGTTCTCACTGTTCAGAAATTTCTCCTTAGCTCTAGGTTGCTTCTCTCCTTGATTAGTTTCCATCCATTGTTCCTTGTCGTGCCTTCTGGTGCTTTGGAAAATAGGATGGTCCCTTCTTCTCTCTGGCAGCCCCTCAAATATTAGAACACTGCTTTCAGATCACCCCTATGTCTAATCAGATGTAGGTAAATCCTTTCTTATTACTAGACAAGAAACTGAGTATTCAGTTCCTGAATAATATGAATCAGTAGTTAGACAGACATGCTTGAGCTAAGTAATAGAAGACCTTTCATATACTTGGCCATGGTGGGCTTGGATACTTGGGAAGTAATCTAATTGCCTACATTAGTTAACTGTAATTTTCTTTCAGCTGTAATATTAAAGCAATGAAACGATCATTCATGGTAGTTTTCTACTGTACTTCTAATGAGAGAGGGTTTGAAATTGTTCTGCCTATGTGGGGGCGGGGAGTTTTGAACACTTTCAAGGATTTCCTAATAGCAAAGTTTTATAGAAAATAAAAAAAAAAAATCTCAATTTGCAAATATCACATATCTAGCATATAATGTGCATAATTTTGAAAATGCAATGCCTCAGGATCACTCTTCACTTGTTTTGACAACAATATGGAAATAGTTCATGACCACGTCTAGGATTTTTTAAACCAATTTCTGTAGTATACAGCCTTGGGATTTCATGATGGTCTCTCATTTAAGCTCCTTGATTCAAATGCCCGTGAGAACATCAGGCCTGTATTTCCTTGTGAAAGACCAAAAGTACTAGACCCATCCAGAATAACAGAGTAACAGAGTTGGAAGGGAAGTTCTTGGAGCTATTCTAGTCCAACCCTATACCATTTCAGGCAAATGATTGTCCAATTTTTCTTAAAAACCTCCAGCGCTGGAGCACCCACAACTTCTGGAGGCAAGTCATTCACTGATTGTTCTAGCTGTCAGGAAATTTCTCTTTAGTTCTAAGTTGATTCTGTCCTTGATTAGTTTCCATCCATTGCTTTTTGTTCTGCCTTCAGGTGCTTTGGAGAATAGGTTGACCCCCACTTCTTTGTGGCAGTCCTTACATATTGGAACACTGCTATCATGTCAGCCCTAGTCCTTTTTTTCATTAAACTAGACATATCCAATTCCTGCAACCATTATTCATATGTTTTAGCCTCTAGATCTCTCAGGGAATACTATTTCACAGGGCAGGCATAGCAACTAAGTAGACATCCTTAGGTCTCACAAGATGTTACTGTCTTAATATATGATACATGGAACATACACTACCAGCTCTGTCAATACTAGAGACAAATGAGATTGTACTTCAATAAATTTCTCTTTTGTGTGTGGCAAGTTGTATCAAAAGATAAAACATATATCAGTCTATGATCACATCAAGAAAAAAACCAATACAGCAAATTATATCTCCTAGGAGGAAAATCTTCCTGGTAAATGGATTGCTTTTCTTTCCTTCAAAATTTCTCATATTTCTCCTTGATAGGTGATTCCATATTTGAGATAACAAGAATTTATTTATTCATTTAAGTTTTTATTTATTTTATTTTATTTATTAGTTCAATTTATATGCCGCCCTCCTCTGAAGACTCAGGACGGCTTACAATGCACTTATAGCAATAGCCTTCATTCTTTTGTATATACCTGCTTATTAGGGCTTTTGGCCCCCCCATAAGCGGTGTTTCTACAAAGTCAGTTAATTGCCCCCACAATCTGGGTCCTCAATTTACCTGCCTTGGAAGGATGGAAGGCTGAGTCAACCTTGAGCCTGGTGAGATTTGAACTCGTACTAATTGCAGGCAGTTGGCAGCTAAGTGCTACATAACAGCACTTAGTCCGCTGCACCACCAAGGCTACATGCATTTTTGATTGCATGTATTATTTACAGTAAAATTTCATTCAATTTGAAGATGGCATCGTTTTTAAATCTTTCTTCCTTGAGATCATGAGATAGATAGATAGATAGACAGACAGACAGACAGATGAAACTTGCAACTTTGACTCTGCCTACTTTCAGTATGTAAGGGTTGCATTTTCATAACAAATTTCAAAAATATTGCTATGATATCAAAACAATTTCTTTTTGTTCTTTTAGATACCTTTGGTATTTTCTCCAACTTGATTATTTAAAAAAAAAAAAGATGAAATGACTATAAGCATAACAAGCTGAAATTTCATTTTCCAAATATTAGCTTTTAGAAATGAAAAATAAATTTCATACACACACACATACACACAATACATATACACAATTTATATGATTTAAAGAAGGCAAATGAAATATTTAGGTTTCCAAATTTCTAGCTGTTCTCTTATTGATTCAAGCATCTGTCCCTGATTCGGGTTTTTAGGATTATATGCATTTATATCTATATAAAGGAAGTTAAAAATTAATGAATAAGCATAAATGTATACTACTGTATCATAAAATTGAGGAATAAAGCACATTACGGGGAGCATTATGCATTACTGTTCTAGCCA
The DNA here is from genome assembly GCF_059756535.1 of Pantherophis guttatus. Classification (NCBI taxonomy): domain Eukaryota; kingdom Metazoa; phylum Chordata; class Lepidosauria; order Squamata; family Colubridae; genus Pantherophis; species Pantherophis guttatus. Next base: position 132,159,816 of record NC_142065.1, read on the forward strand.
GGGTTTTTCCTACGTAAATCAAGATGTTTGTATTGCCATAGTTAAGTGACATCCCAAATCACTATTTTCTAGGCTTTATCAGACATTTCAGCAGCATTATGTTGTCTGCTGCAAAACTTAAGGGAGACTAAGATAGATCTATTTCGGCTTTATAACCCTGGCTAGAACAGTAATGCACATATAGACCTACAAAAAAAGAACAAAATAAATATTTGACCTTTACAGGGAGGAGTCATAAAATGAGGGTGTGGCTAACTGATGAGGCCTTATTGTTGTAGAAATGAAAGACTGAAGCACATTCCTGGGTCAGACAGATCTGTTTATTTTGCGCAAAGATTCAGGGCTTTGTTTGAAAGTTGCAACCTGAATGAAGATTGGTCATTTTTCTATTACTTAAATTTGTTTTCAAGACAAAGAGTCCCATGAGCCTTTTCCGGCTACCATATATGGTTACATTAAAAATACATTTCACTTACATTACACTTTACTAATTATCAAACCATTACATGCTACTTAATACAATTATTTTGGCTATACATTTTCACTACTTCATGATTTAACCATTATACCTTAACTAACCCATCACTTCATGTTTTACAACTGTTCTTTAAAAGCTGTAAGGTGTAAATGCAGAAATTATGACTATACTTTTTAAACAATAAATAACTTTTTGCATCCCCTGTATCCGTCCAGATGTTCACATTTGATTCTGTTAAGAAGATGTATAGAATCAGAGAGTTGGACACAGGGCCATAGGTCAAGTGATTAGGGGGACATCCATGAACTAATTGCTCAGTTCTATTCACCAAACTCCATTCTTACTTTTTCTGCTGGATGACAGCTGAGCCTTATCAGAAGATATATTTGACTAATAAGGCAGTCCAGCTGCTTTTAGCCAGCACGTATCTTTAAGTGAATAGATGAGCTCATTCAAAGGTTGCTTAGAGTTCATAGGATTTGATCTGACTTTATATACCTGACTTGGAATGATTATTTCTTTTATTCACCTTTTATCTTCTCTTATTTATCCTGATTCCATCTCATTATAAGGCCAAAATAGATCTATCTTAGTCTCCCTTAAGTTTTGCAGCAGACAACATAATGCTGCTTAAATGTCTGATAAAGCCTAGAAAATAGTGATTTGGGATGTCACTTAACTATGGCAATACAAACATCTTGATTTACGTAGGAAAAACCCTGGCTAGAACCCTGGCTTTTTTCGTAGGCTTTTATGTGCATATTCTTTCTAGCCAGGTTCCACCTACGTAAGCTAAGTTGTTCTTCAGCCCTAGTTCTGTGAAATCTCATTCACAAGTTTCTGGGCTTTTTGTATCCTGGCTAGAAAGAATATGCACATAAAAGCCTACGAAAAAAGAAAAAGACACATTGTACCTTTACAGGGAGGATACTTGAGAAGAGGGTGTGGCTCACTGATGACGCCTTATAAGGCAGAAATAGCTATTTGAGTCTCCCAAATTGCAGCACAGAGTTGTTGCTTTTCAGCAGGATACAAAAAGCCCAGAAACTTGTGAATGAGATTTCACAGAACTAGGGCTGAAGAACAACTTAGCTTATGTAGGTGGAACCTGGCTAGAAAGAATATGCACATAAAAGCCTACGAAAAAAGAAAAAGACATATATATATATATATATGTATGTATGTATGTATGTATGTATGTATGTATGTATGTATGTATGTATGTATGTATATATGTATATATATATGAAATATAATGCATATCAAATAATGTGGTTAGACTAACATCATGGAACAATTTTATATGATTAGTATCCTATGTGGACTCTGTATGTGTGCAGTTTTACAATGCTAAATTGATAGCAACCTAGATAGAGTAAATAGAGAAATACATCTTGCTTTTGTTTTACAAGTCAGCCAACATTTCATTATTCCATACAGTTCATCTTTTTTTATTGTGTCTTATTTCTTCATTACATGTGATAATAAATAGTAAATATATAGGTGAAAGAAAATCCTGCTTTGTATACCATCTGGATATAGTAATTCCGGGTTTACAAATGATCTCTCTTCTTACATCCCAACAAAATAGACATGAATAATTCAAGCATTTTCTCCATTTTCTTCCAAGTTTCTTCCATTCAGTGACATACTAAAAGTAAGAAAGCCACAGAATACCAGAGCTGAAAAAATTAAACTGGAGTCTGTATTTCTCTGGTATTTTAGATGATGTTTATAGCTATGGCTGGCTGACCAGCTGCAACTTGTAAATGATCACACATTATAATTTCCTGGGAAACTCAGGGTGGTTTCATATCAAATATTGATATGAAAGGCCAATTAGTGTTCGTCAAATGACCTTCTCATCATCTTCTCTTGTCTGGATCTCCATTTGTGTTGCTTCACCACATATTCAAAATGGAAATGTTTTGGTGAGGAATACGTTATATCTGAGCACACCGTGTCTAAGCTCTTGCATTGAAGTTAAATGTTAGAATTAAGGTTAACAACTTCAGATTCCTAAAACAACAACCACAAAGCAAATATTGTGCTTGTTGTTAAAAATTCAAATGCCCAAACTGGCAATAATGAGGAAACATTTTTGGACTACATGGCCTAGGAAAAAGAAATGCAGCCGAAGAATCACTTATTTTTTTGCCAATCCTATTATTCCTTCCTTGCTACAAAGACCTCAAATAAGCTTATATACATGAACATCACCAGATGGAGTACATGAAAATCAAATTGATTATATTATTGGTACAAGGAGCTGGAAGAAGTCAGTAATAGAAGCAAAGATGTGGGCAGAAGCTGACTGTGGAATAAATCATAAAATTCTCACGTGCAAATTCCAGGTGAAACTATGACTGAGAATTAAATCTCAAAAAGTCTGCCCACACTTTGTCAATAATGTGATGTCCACCATCTGTATTTTTTTTAAATTTCCAAATACAGAGCATGATGAAAATTAATGTCAATTAATATTGGCTAGTATTAGCCTTTGATGGCTAATTATTACCATCAATTCATTTCCATTTTATGCTCTTGGTTCTTCCTCATATCCAGTATATAATTGTTTGAGAAAATTAATAATAGTTTTAATATATCTCTTCTTATATATTGATTCATCTAATTTTTCCCCTTCTTTAATCTTTCTCTTGTGCATTTACAACTCACCTGATTAAATAGAATGTGTAGCCTGAAAATGTAATGTTTTATATCCTTTGGTAAGGAGTATATAATAAGGTAGTTTAGTTGGCTGTGTAGATAGTATAGAAAGAGCTTTGTGTGAAAAATATAAATCATGAATAAGGAATTGAGAGAGGCAAAAATAATTGGATGATAATAGGCCAGATTATGCATAGGCTGCAAAAGGAGAGGCAGTTCAAAGAAGTACAAAATTAAATAATGGAACAAATGAGAACGTGGATATTGAATAATAGTGAGTATGTTCATGGGAAGGAGAATATTAAATTTCTAGACCATGAAAATATTACTGGTGTTCAAGATAAGAAGAACAAATGCATGAATAAGGATCTGAGCTTTCATTAGTCATCAAGCTATACCAAGAGGTGAGATTTCTTCTTGGCAAAGAAAAATATTAAAAAATTGCCATATTTTAATACCATGTATATTTCTAAAGCATTCCTATCAGTCACAGTTACAAATGGACAATACATTGCGACATGGAAGGTTAATGTTCTCTGCACTCTGTCAGTGCTATATTGGAAAATATACTGGGATGCGGTGGTTCAGTGGCTAAGATGCTGAACTTGTCAATCGAAAGGTCAGCAGTTCAGCGGTTCAAATCCCTAGTGCTGCATAACAGGGTAAGCTCCCGTTACTTGTCCCAGCTTCTGCCAACCTAGCAGTTTGAAAGCACATAAAAAATGCAAGTAGAAAAATAGGGACCACCTTTGGTGAGAAGGTAACAGTGTTCCGTGTGCCTTTGGCATTTAGTCATGCCAGCCACATGACCATGGAGATGTCTTCAGACAATGCTGGCTCTTCGGCTTTGAAACGGAGATGAGCACCGCCCCTTAGAGTCAGGAACAACTAGCACATATGTGCGAGGTGAACCTTTACCTTTACCTATATTGAAAAATGTGATCAGTGCTTGTTCTTGGAGAAGAATGGCATGAGCAGAAATGTGGATTGGTTCAGAGAATCAAATAGTTACGCTAGATTGCCCAACTCATTAGCAATTCCTCTGAATTTTCCTTGAAATATTTTAGTCTTCTTCTGTTATAGGTCCATACTTATAAATTTATAATGAGCAATTATACATGTCCCTTTCTGGGATGAATACAATCTACTTTTCTGAAATGTATCTTGGGGGTAGGTAAGTCTACACCAGCCACATCAATAAGGGAAGAGTTTGAGCATACCCCCTGTACTAAGACATTTAGTAATTAAAGTATTTAATTAAAGTATTTAATTACTGGCTGAAAATCCTATCCATCAACCCAGAGAGCTACCCAAGATGTGCTTTGAAGAACAATTACATAACAACAACAAACATTTGTGTCACCCAACTTTCAAATGTCATCTCTCAATATGGATTCTCCATCCAATTCACAGTCTAATCAGATCTTAATGTCAAGGAAGCTTTCAAACAAAGACTAATTGATGTGGTTGCCCAAGGTGATATTGCAGCACTCAAATGTGTCAAATCTCTGAAGTGGCTGGCTCAAGATAAATCAGCCAGTCAGTTAGAAAAATATTTAACAACTTATATGCCTCAATATCCCAGAAGAGCTTTTTCTAGAGCTTGATTGGAACAACTTGACTCCATGGTAAGACAGGGAGGTTTCATGAAGTCCCAACTGAAGAAAGATTGTGCATTTGTGAAGCATCAGCCATTGAAGATGCTGGACACATTCTTACTGACTTCAAATTGTACTTTCCAGAAAGGGCTGCTTATTTAGACCTTTATTTAAACACTAAAAATTTTTGTGGCACTCAGGAGAAACAGTCTTACTTATTGGTGGGAACATCATCATCAATAAGACTGCATTCTTCATTTCAAAGAGGACAGAATACCTTGGTCTGATTGGAATTAACTGTAAGGGTGAAAATCTATTATGAAATTTTGCTTTCTTTTTATCTATTTGCATTTGTATTAGTTTTATATATTTGATACAATCAACTTAATAACGTTCTCTTCTTACATTTTACCTTATACTGTTTAATTTTACTCTTTATCTTTAATCTTCAATTTATCTTACCTACTATATTTTAGTTTATTTTATCTCACCGTAGCTATTTTATCTCACTCCCTTATATCTTATCTCATTTTCTTGTATTTTATTTGTGCTGCTGTTCACGTTTGATTTGGTCAGTTGACTAATCAATAAAGTACATTGCATTGTATTATATCATAATTAACAATGTTGTCTCTCCATATATAGGCCAACTTTTTCCTGCTGGATTACCTGAACAGACCAGTTCTCGATGCAAAAAGGATCCTGCAATGTGGAGTAAAATGGTCAGCTTTTAAGCAACTTAAGCACTTTTCTTGTACATTTTATTGTAAACAGATCATGGAATGCTCAATAGAATAACACAAGTAGACTACATATACTCACACTCACAACATGTAGACCAGGGGTGGGTTCTAATTTTTTTTACTACCGGTTCTGTGGGTGTGGCTTATTTTGTGGGTGTGGCTTATTTTGTGGGCGTGGCTTATTTTGTGGGTGTGGCTTGATGGTCATGTGACAATTATTTAGGATTTAGCAGAGGTACTGGTCTACCAGGCTGTATCGATCTACCCATTTATTTTTGCAGGCACTGGTCTATCCATTTATTTTTGCAGGCACTGATCTACTCATGTATTTTTGCAAGCACCGGTCTACTCATTTGTTTTCTTTTAACACTGATCAGCTGTAGGATGGCCCTTTGAAGCCCCGCGGCAAGAGTTTTTTTTCCCTCTAGCCATCTGCTGGGACTCAGGAGGCAGCAATAGATTGGGGGTGGGGCCAAATAAAAGGTAAGAATAACATGGGGGATGGAGGGGCGGGGGGGCAGAACCGGTTCGGTGACGTCATGTCATCACTGCTACCGGCTCGGCGGAACCGGGCTGAACCGGGAGGAACCCACCACTGATGTAGACTACCCTCTGCAATGTACTGCCTCTTCATCTGTATTGGCCTGTTTAAATTGTGTGCATTGCTGACAGAACTTCATTGCTATCGCGATCTGATTTCAACTAATTACTGTTTTGCTTTCTCTATTCACATTAGTTCATTGCTGTTTTTTGTCTACAGGGACTAATTAGCTGACTGTGGATGTGTACTTCCCAGATTTTTCATTATTGATTTTTTTAGCATATTGATGGATGATATTTGTTTTATATACATGTATTTCAGAGACTCACTCCATCATTCTGTATTCCTAAGAAACCGTTTGGAATACAATTAATTTGTTCTTCACCACAAACTGAATTGGCTAATTGCTTTGTAAGTCATCTATGGAGGAATTCCCCAAATTTTCTATTCTGTAAGATCCAGTTTTGTTGGCAACGGTCCCATGTTCCTGTTCTTTAGAAGCATTCAAATGGTAATTTGTTTTATTTTACTTTATTTATTTCATTTTCAGTAAAACAGAAGCAAAAAAATAACAACAGATGAAACACTTTGGTATGGAGGCTGAAGGAGGTTTTTTATTTGTGTGGAAACAGTAATTCTTCAATAAAAAACTTTAACAGCTGTAGATAGGAGGGAGCTTTTTGCCCATTAGTTTCTTTATGTCAAGCAGTAAAGATGCTGATGGTACCTTATGTGGAATCAGATTGAAATATCTGCAAAGATGCTTTAAAAAGTAAGATGATGTATAATGTGCACAATGATGAAGCCCTTGCAATGTGACACACAATACCATCTTGGTGTTCGGAACCCTGCAGATGCCTTCACTGGCTTATCTAGCTCATTAATTGCAAAATTGAATGGTTGCATTTCTTTAGGGTAGTATTTCTCAGCTGGCTGTGGAATTCTGGGAGTTGAAGTTCATACATTTTAAAGCTGCTCTAGACCAGGGGTGTCAAACTCACAGCCCATGGGCAGAATGTGTCAAATGTTGGCCACACTCACCTGGTTTAGGTAAAGGTTCCCCTTGCACATATGTGCTAGTCATTCCCAGCTCTAGGGGGTGGTGCTCATCTCCATTTCAAAGAGCCAGCGCTGTCTGAAGATGTCTCCGTGGTCATGTGGCCAACATGAGAAAATGCTAAAGGCGCATGGAATGGTGTTACCTTCCCACCAAAGATGGTCCCTATTTTTCTGCTTGCCTTTTTTTATGTGCTTTTGAACTGCTAGGTTGGCAGAAGCTGGGAAAAGTAACAGGATCTTACCCTGTTATGCGGCACTAGGGATTCGAACCGCTGAACTGCTGACCTTTCGATCAACAAGCTCAGGGTCTTAGCCATTGAGCCACCACGTCCCTTTAACCCTGGTTTAGAGAAGGGGAAAAAAATCCCGATATGTCACATGATAACGTGATGATGTGAGTTTGATACCCCTACTCTAGACTTTCAGACAGGAGTTGTTTCAAGTAGTTTTAATCGTAGAAGGACGCATAACAAGCCATCATTACAGGTATATATCTACATAAGACAGGAACCAGAAATACCTCACAGGAATATCTGAAGGGAGCTCCTCGAGAGTCAAGGAATACATCTCAAACTAATCCTGCCAAGATTGCAGACATAACCGCTGTAACATCTTCCCTTTTTCATTCACATTTTAAAACATTATAAAACCTTATTAACCTTATAAGCATTATATATGCATTAAAATGATATAAAACATTGTATTATTAAAACATTATAAACATTATAAAACATTGTGAAACATGCAAAGTTCCTACGCAAGCAACTGTAACAGGAGTTTCCTGTTAAAACAGGCTTAACTGGAACTAGAATACTACTCACTGAATTCATTCATTCCTGTAATCCATACCAACCTCAAACAAAAGAACAAAAACAACATCACAACAATATTAACTAGATCCAAACCAATATTAACACAGAAACAAAATCATCAAATTATAAAACAGAACAGCAGCAATGGCGAGTATAGCAGAAGGTGAGGGCTCTTAGATGGAAGGACTATCATCTCATTCCCATCTAATCTCATCAGGGAAGAGAACTCTCAGACAGCTCTGTATCAGTGCCCAAACCAGATGGGCAAATTCAGTTCTGGCAAGAGTTTTAAAGGAAAGGAACAATATTTTGAATCAGGCCCAGAAACCGCCTGACAACCACTGCTTTACAAGCAATATACTGTAGGCATAATTCTGTAATGTCCTGCCAATAATCCTGCTGTGATACCTACTGAAGAATTTGGGTCATATTCAAAGGGTGTATTGTGGTAGTCCGGCTGAGTGATGATCAAAGCATGAATTATTGAAGCAGGGAGATTAAATACGAAATGAAATTATTTTATTTTGGTCATTGATCAGCCTGAGATGAAACCTTCTGCCTGAAAACAGGATTTCTGCCACTAGAGATACATATGTAGTTTGTTTCCTGTGTCTCTTAGGTCTCCTCATACTCAGAAAATGCTATTTAAATTTCATAGCTATTTATTCATGGATAATCATTGCAATTGTTGAAGATTTATTATTACTATTATTTATGTCCAGTCTTTCGAGCAGCAGCTTACAGCAAAAGATAACAGTCTTTCCAGATCAGTTTACAGCAAAAAGAAATGACTATAAATAGAATTACCATAAATATTATTGAAAAACAAACTTCTCAGATTTTCTCAGATAGTTGCCAGTAATAGTGGTGGAGGGAGAGAACAGTCCATCTGAGCACTCTTAATAGAATAGAATAGAATAGAATAGAATAGAATAGAATAGAATAGAATAGAATAGAATAGAATAGAATAGAATAGAATAACAGAGTTGGAAGGGACCTTGGAGGTCTTACACTTCACAAAGCAAGTGCCCTGGGTCTTAAATGCTTTGGTCTCCTCTTGTGCCTTTAGCAAATGTTGTATGTAATAGTACTCATAATCAGAATAACAGAATTGGAAGGGACCTTGGAGGTCTTCTAGTCCAACTCCCTACTCAGGCAGTAAACTCTATACCATTTCAGACAAATGGTTGTGCAATCTCTTCTTAAAAACTTACCAGTGTTGGAACACTCACAACTTCTGGAGGCAAGTTGTTCCACTGATTAATTGTTCTAACTGTCAGGAAATTTCTCCTTAGTTCTAAGTTGCTTCTCTCCTTGATTAGTTTTCACCCATTGCTTCTTGTCCTATCCTCAGGTGCTTTGGAGAATAGCTTGACTGCCTCTTCTTTGTGGCAGCCCCTGAGATATTAGAACACTGCTATCATGTCTCCCCTAGTCCTTCTTTTCATTAAACTAGACATACCCAGTTCCTGCAACCGTTCTTCATATGTTTTAGCCTCTAGTCCCCTAATCATCTTTGTTGCTCTTCTGCAAGACTGCCATGTTCCTCTACTTCCTCTACTTCTGTCTCTTTTTGAGGATTGTTCCATAGGGCAGTCTACAATAATGGCTTTGTAAAGGAGTAAAGGAGGTAGTCTCCTACCTCATAACCTTTGTTTTTCTTTCTGCTGCTGAAAGTGGAAGGGTAAGGTATAGGAGGCATTTCAGCTCAGAGCTAGACACATAGGATCTTTCTCCCTTCTGTATTTAACATTAGGTTTTCTATTTAAATAAGACTCAGCAACTCAGATATTTAGTTTGCTGATTACAGAAGGGAGGCTTCCCAATATCTCCCTTCCTACTCCCAAAAGTATATCTATAGCATGTGAATTATTATAATGTGGGATAGAAGTGATGGGTTTCTATGGGACGTAGGAACTGGTATATGACAACTCAACAAGGCCAACTTGACATGGCCAACTCACTACAGGACAACTTGCCATGGACAACTTGCCATGGGACAACTTGCTACCGGGCAAAAGTTACACTAACATCAAAGAAATGGTGGAATAGAATCATTAAAGAAAGGATGTCAAAGGAGGGACAAAATGAAATGAGAATGACAAAATAATAATAATTAAATTGATGAATTGTCCCCTGGTGAGTCATCCAAGACAAGTTGGCCATAGTGAATTGGCCATGGTGAATTGGCCATGGCAAGTTGTCCCATTCTGATAGGAACTGGTCTTCCAGAAATCTTTCTGTAAGAGAAAGTTTTGCACGGGAGAAATGGAGGGGGGGATAAGGGAGTAGGAAACTCATTCTGAGTGATTAATTTTATTTATTTCCTTATTTATAAGGAGATAACATTGTGGATTTGTCATGCTAATTTCTATTAAATAGTTTAAATAAATACATACATACATAAATAAATACATATAAGTTATAATAGCAGAAGTAATAATACTAATTGAGCAAATTATTTGGGAATTCAAATCCCTCTTGGCGGCATTACAGTCTATTGAGGAAGAAAAATGCTTTTCTTCAATGCTTGTGCATATATCATCTGCTAGTATCTTACATTTTCTTTCTAGTCTGTTTTTTTTTATTATGAATTATATTTGATTTCCATGAATAAATAGGGACTTGAAAGATGCCTGGTAATTGATCTTCTCATTTATAGAAATTGTGATTCAGCAGAATGTTGCATCAATCAGCATTGAGGCAATTATTTAAACTGCTAGCATAAACGGGGGACACATAATATTTATGTAATTAGCACCTATAAACAAGGGGAGATGATTTCATGAAAGAGGGGGAAAATATTATTGACAAGGAACATCAGCATCATCTTTTGTGCTACAAAAACATTCATTTAGCGTAATTAAAACATACATATCATATGGTTGCTTGAATCCTAACTTTTTGTAATACCATTAATGTAATCAGTAGTTTAACTGAATAAAGTTACATGACTTTGTGCTTAAAACTGACAAAAATTGTACTTCTATGCATTTTGGGCAACAGAAATATCATATTAGAGTAGCTGTAATATAGAACTATTTGGAGAGTACAGTACATTGCTAAGGGTCCTATATTCCACACCCAGTTTGGCTGAACGCTGTATGGTAACATTTTGGCAGCAATAAGGAACAAACAAACAAACGAACATATGATATTAAATGAAGTCAATTTTTCCAGGCAGAGGTTGTGCAAAAATACTTTTTTTCCAAATAAATTACCAGCTGATAGTAAAACTATGACAACAACTATCTTGGGAGAATCCAATAACCCTTTTGTAAAATTTTCTTGCCAAAGAAAAGCAAAGAGTCTAGAAAATCCTATTATCCTTTAAATTTTTTTCCAAAAGCAGGAAGTCCACTAAACCAATCCACACACTGAACATTACTATTGTAGGAAGCCCCCCCCGCCAGATTAAAATATTTTTTATTCTTAATATTAAGAAGAGACAGGATAGAATATTTTCCCCAAAGGAGAAATGGAGAAAAATCTTAACAAAGATAGAAAGAGGCCCCAGTCTTCCTGCCATAAAAAAACACCCTCAAGCAAAAGCTTGAAGAGGCTGGTATTTTGGAATGGAGGCTGGTCTTTTGGAATAGAGATTTTGTATGCATTCAGAAAGACTGGAGCAATCTGTTCATAAGCAAAGAGACTCCTAATAAGCAACACAATTAGGCAAGCCACAGCTGACAAGATTAGCTCAGACAAACACCTAGGATTTGCATTTCTCCTTTTGCCTGTATGACCCTACATGACCCCATAGGAATCTGGCAACAGCCATTAAAATATTAAAGGGCACATTCTTACACAGGAACAGGCATCTCAATCACAAAGCCCCAAAGAGTGTATAAAAGCCTATCTATCCCAACCCCATTTTGTCAGCCATTCCAGAAACATGCTGCTGTCACTGAAGTTTCTGGCATCCAAATAAATAGAGACCTTCTTTTCTGCAGCCAGCCTCCCTTTTATTTCCAGCATCTTTCTCCCGGATTGGAACTGAACCGGATTTTTCTTCCAACACTAGGTATATGTCCTTTTTATTTATTTTTCCACTTCATTTATCATTATTTTTCCTAGTTTCAATTCTGTTCTTTTCTCATCTTTCTCTCTCTTGTATTTTTCACTATTTTTATAGTCAAGCTAATCCAATAATCAGCACAATATTTGATTAAATCATTAATTAAAGAAATTTTACTCCAATTAGAAAGAGTTGTCAGATCTTTTTTGATAGAAAAGTAATTTTAGTCTGGAGCCTACTCCACTTAAGCCCAAAATGGTAATTTTGGCTGTGCAAGTCAATATACGAGAATGTAGGAGAGCTAACAACCATTCTTCAGATATTATTGATCCCTAACCCAAGAAATTATTACGAAGCGCACACTCATTTTGGTAAAATTAGCCTGCCTCATCCTTTTGCAAATCCTTTCCTTACACTTAAATGGGTAAATCAAACTTTTCCTAGTAATTATTGAAATAAAAAAAAACTTACATGTATGAAACTTGCCTTTCACCCCCAAGCCTGAGATTTTTTCAGTAATTGATTGTACTTGTACTTTTCTCTTTCTCTTCACATTTTTTCTTTTCCCCCCTTCTCATTTTTTCTTTTTCTTTCTTTTTAACTATGTAAGTTACCCAATGTTGTCTGGCAGTCAGGCAACATTCTAAATCTCTTGAAATAAATGAATCCAATGAAGAACTCACACAAAAGAATGTAAACTAATTAGCTACGCTAAATATGGAAAAGTGAAAGTGCTTGACTGCTTTGATAAAGCTCGGCTTTTATATCATTTTGTTTCTATAAACAGAAAAAAGGATGAAAAACCTTGGAATCCATGTGACCTTGCTTAATCTACAATTCATGTAGACCTCCTTGTTTGGTCTATTATTAAAAATATTGAAAAAAATTAAGTTATGGGGTCATGATTGGACATTAAAAGAAATAAAATAAAACAAAAGTCATTTTTATATGAGTTGATTGCCTACCATGTGGTAGCAATTTCTAGAATTCCTATAGAAGGGTATAATGTGGTAGCAAACTGACATGAGCATTTCAGGATGAAGCAAATGAGGAGGAATCATAGTACACATAGTAGCAATGTGAAAACCTTTATATTTTTGCATGTTTTTCACACGGTTAATCAGTTTACAATCTTTATTAGGTAAACTTTTTTAAAAAAAATATTCCAATTTATGTGGAAAAGCTTGTTTTCACATCTACTAGGAACTGGAGGCTTCAGTTTCTATTACCTCCGTGTTTCTGTACAAAATGAATCAATTAGATAGCATACACCTTCTCCCACTAATTAAATCAATAAGAACTTAACTTGTGATATAATGAAATTTGTCATTGCCTGAGAAGAATGTCCAAGATTCTAGTGAAAATAAACAGGAAATCTTTGCATTGACCAATTCAGAGCCCTGGACAGGATGAATAATCCAATTTTTAAGCATTAGGATCCTCTACCGAGGTCACGAAGCTTATGGCACACAGGAGGACTCATAGTACCCCTCTTGTCTCTAGAAGGCTGGTTTCTACATTGCCAGGAGACCCTTGGTTTTGTTCTGGTCTGGTTTATCTTGGCATACTTTAAAGTAATTAATGTTTTACAATATATTTCCAAAGGTCCAAAGCTAATTATATATACCTCCTATAGCTTTGCTTCCAATATTCTCTTGCTTCACACAACATCATGTTGCTTTACTTATGGAAAGTGATTTGGGTCTGTTCTGTTCCTTGTGAGCTGACAAGGCACATTTCACTTCCGCCGTGGATTTCTTTCACATCCCTAGTGTGATTCCCAATGTAAAAATTTGTAGCAATCATCATGCAGCATAACTGATTTTACCTTTATCTCCCTCTGCTGCTTAGCATGTATGTATCACAGCAGGCTGTCTTTTGTAGCTGAATCTGAATTTACTTAAATTGAATTAACTGATCCTTTATTAATGAATGTCTAATGTGTATTAGTTTTTGCATTGTCAGCAACCTTCAAATATATCATGATATGTTCAATGAAACAAAATCACATCTATTTAGAAAGAAATTAAAGACTGCCACATCAAAACAAGAACTCATGCCTAAGAACTGCCTGTGCTTAAGGAAATTGCATGAAGATATGCAACATTTTTAGAAATATTGCTTAAATTAAATGAAAATTAAATCGTACATTTGAAACCATGAAGGAGGAGCCATGCCGAATATAAACCATAAACCAAAATATCTTCTGCTTGACATTTTAACAATCTCTCTCTATATTCAATAAAAATCACATTTTACTTTTATTATTTTTCTTATTAAATTCAATGAAATTTCTCATTATTTAGCTCTAGAGTCCTTTGTTCAAAATGTCCTTCAGTATATCTAACTCTAAGGTACCTTACTCCATTTTGTATTACTACATCAAATTTAAATGTTTTTCTCAATTTAATTTTAATTTTTAGTTCCTTCTAATTACCACTAGTGTCCAATCTTCTAAGTTCATCCAATCAGAATTTTTCAAGAATTCAAAACAAAAACATTTTCCCGTGAGGAGGACTCTTATAATTAATTCCAAAATCTTATTTCAAACCCATCTGGACACTTAATCCATTTGTAACTTTCCAAAATTAAAATGCTAATCACCCCTTTGCTGTTTATTCCAGTGTTTTTTCTGTCCTTAAACTTGTATTTAAACTTCTTTTGCTAAGGATTGAAGGAAACACACCCAGTGCTTTAAAACTTGTTGATACAAAAGTTCTTGATAAAAGAACTTTAAAAACTTTAAAAAGCAGTTAACAAGCCATTCCTGAAAGTGAATTAGAAAAAAAGTATGCAAACTCGATATCCTATGAAAATGTGCCGACTGTGGTTTCAGCAAAAGATGATTTCCCCTCATCTCCCTGAGCTCCAACGCCATCAGAGACTATTATCTTGTGGTTTCCTAAAGAGGAACTACTATATAGCACTTGTGGGCAATCTCAAATCATCTCTTAGTCCCGTGATGGCAAACCTATGGCACGCGTGCCACAGGTGGCACACGGAGCCATCTCTGCAGGCACGTGAGCAGTCGCCCTAGGTCAGCTCTACTGCGCATGTGTGCACGCCTCCCACTGGCCAGCTGATTTTCGGGTCTCTGCCACACATGTGGGAGATGTGTGTGCATGCGCGGGGAGCAGGGGTTGGGTATGCATGTTCAGTGGGTGGGTGGATGCGCCCCCCCCATGGCCCATTTTTGGTCCCAGGAGGCTTCAGGGAGTCCTGCTAGGCCAAAACGGGGCATGGGGGGGTCACACGCACATGCATGCGGGGAGGGTGGGGGAGGACAGGGGGATCATGCGTGCATGGGGGACATTGTATTATGGGTGTGGGCTATCGCATGTGCAAATGCACTTTCGGCACCCAAGGGAGAAAAGGTTAGCTATCACTGTCCTAGTCCATAGAGGAATTACAAAGAGCTGGCTTACTCATCAGCTTTTCATTCCTCCACCACTGCCAGCTCCACTTCAATTCATTATTTCTTCCCCAGAAGAATATCAAGGGGGACTATTCTGAATTTCTTTCTCATGTCTTTTACTTTTCCAGGACTGAAGTGTCATTTTTTTTTCTTCCTTAACATCTCATCCATTTCTTCATAATGGTAATCTCCATATTCCTTACAGAGATTAGAGAATTATTGCTAAAGCAAGTAATGGAAAGAGAGCAAAGAATGGAGATGAGGAAAAACGGTCCAGATTGGTAGCCTCCTGATCTATGGAAAGATAAAACTATCTGGATTTGTAATAAATTATCTGGAGTTAAACCAGTTTTTCTGGAAAACAAAGATGAGGAAGTGAACTCGGTATCAGAACCCAGAAGCTTCCAGAAAAATAAAGGAATAAAGTTGAATTGTTCCTAAACCCCTAATTAAAAATTTGAAAATCTGCAAGAACAAGTTGTATCAAGTAACAAATAGGGTAACAGACACCATCAGCTTTTTATGCTTTTTAATTTTTTCTTTGGAAACTGATCTGTTTAACTGCATCTGATATCTTGATTGGTTTCTGTAACTGCCTCTATAAGATTTTATGCCTGGCGTTTATTGTAGTTCTGCAAAGTAAACTCAATGATTTCATTTTGTTCCATCATGCATTTTCATTGATCATCATCCTATTGGATCTGACCCCAAATTCAAGAGGTAATTTTGAATTCTAATTTTGCTCTGTAAAGTGGCAAAGTTCCCATAACTTTATGTCATCTACAAATTAAATAAGCATCCTTCCCATTCTATCTTTAAGTCATTTAACCAGGTGGAGTGGAAAGGAAGCTTATTAAATACTGTGGGGGGCCAAGATCAGCACCTTGGGGCACTTGACTTGATATTATTGACCCTCCAAATCAATGCAAAATAATTTATGGGCATATTTGCTCAATCAGTTGCAGAACTGTCTAGCCCATGTTTATCAATCTTGTCTACAGGACTGATTCAAATACTTTACTGATATCAAGGTACATTGCATCCACAGCAATCTTTTTGACTGATCAAGCTAATAACTCTGTCTGAAAAAGAGATAAGGTTAATCTGGCATGACTTGTTCTTGACAAAGCAATGCTGGCTTCTTAGTGCTTGCAGACCTGGTGTTTGACAGCATGTTTTATTTAAACTACCTGGCTGAGCTTATATCACATATTCAGGATTTAAAGATCAAGCCCCCATTGATTTAAATGGGATACAGAAGTTACCTAGAGGTAATGTGACTGGTTGATCTAGTGCAAAGCCTGTCTCCATTACCATCTACAAATTCTAATGATTTCATCAAAATAACAGAAAATGTGTATAATCCTACAGTGCAAACTGCTCCTCTTTGCAATTTCATATATGACTTGCTCCCCTTGCCCTCTCTCCCCACATGCTCTTGGTCAATCCCAAATGTATTTATGATCATAAAATAGAAGAACATTTTTCTTTTGAAAAGTGACACAGATTTTTCCATGCAGAAAGACCCAAGCTGATTGGCCACCCACGAGAGGAAATGGGTCTTGCTTTATCTGGATTCCATTAGGAAGCAGGAATGTGTTTCTCCATCAAACAGTTGGAATCACCAGCTAGAAAAAAATAGGGAATGAATATTCCATTTTCTAGACTATTCATTTATTTTGGAATCCAAATTAGATGATTATTAAAAGATGTTAAATGATGATGTTCATCCATCGTGTTCGAAGAAGACCTTGACATCTAACAGGTTGTGGGCTGTCCACGATGTGTCCACAGGTGACTGGTAAGATGCTAAATAATAAAGAAGATGTTAAATAATTCTGCTTAGAAGAACAAAACACTCCAAAAATCAGAGACAGGCTGCTTTACTTAACTTTTCTCATCTTGTAATTCCAATTATTAAATTTGCTGCTAATGAAGAGGCATCAAAATGCTATTTTATAGAGCATAAGATTAGATATCAGCAATACATTTCTATTCTTGGATTTCAATTATTGAAAAATACGATGTATTTTAAATAATAACATTAATTTCACATGCTTCATTGCTGTACTGCAGATCTCAGAAATATTAAAAAATCTTATATCTGAATCTGCCTCTCTGGAATATTTTACTTGGTATGGGAACCTAAAAGAACCATTAATGGAAAAAAATATAGAATCACAGAACTGAAAAGTATATTTAAGCTAAATCCAATCAGTTGCTCAATGCATACATTCAAATCCAAGTACCACTTCTTCTCTTAATTGTTTTACTATTGAACTCCACCTATTCTTAATATGTTTTCCTAATATTCAATTAGAATCTACCATTTTATAATTTAATGTAATCAGTTTATAATCTGGGATACTGCATATCAGGTCTCGTCATTCCCTTTAGATACTATATTCTTCATCCAAACATTTTTAAATTTTTAAATTTAAATTTTAAAATTTTAAAACATGAAATATATCAAATTCTCTCAATCTATCCTAAGAAGATTTAGCTTCTGGTATCCAGTTTATCCTTGGAGGTTTTTTGCATTGTTTTAGTGTCTCTAAAACTGTATTTAATATATGTTGACCAGAAGTACATAATAAGGTCTGGTCAATGGAGAATATAGTGCAATTATTTATTAATTAAACTATTATGCCACCCATCTCTCCTACAAGGTGACTCTGGGTAGCTATCATACTTTATTGGATCTATTATTATGGTAAATAATAATTATACTTTTGTGCATTTAATATGGCATTTAATATGTTTTTTTAGAAGCATACCACCCTATTAACTGATATTTGACTTGGGATCAATCACAGTTCTAACACTACAGTTGACCACAAGCCAGATATTAAACATGTGAAGCACTAGCAGTGAAACTAAGTGAAAATAGATTATCATTCAGTCTGTAGTTTGATACTGTTATGTTTTTAAGCATGGTTGTCAACATGCTAATGATGGATAGGGACTGCATAATCCTATATGTATAACCTCTTCTCAAGAATTGATCAAAAAGAATTGCTTAGAGCCAGATAGACAAATAGACAAATCCTCAATTTATTCAAGTTTTTCAATAAATTAGTGCAAGAGTTTGTTATTTTATTGATTTGTCAAATCACATTCAAGCATTAATCTGCCATTTACAATTATGATTCAGCGTTGGGTGAGCTAATAAGGTAAACAATTCTTCACATTAAATAATTATCCCAAACTTTCTGTTCTAAAAGAAGGAATTGAACGAGAGTTTTCTAATAAAAAGCAAATATTTTGGTGTCATGGAGAAGGGCTAAACCTAAAATAATAATAATAATAATGAGAATTTCAAACCATGATCTTCTCCTGCTCAGTCTGAATAAAGCAACCTGCCAAAAATATTTAATATATGAGTCTAATGATGACATCAACTGTCCCTTAAAAGGCAGTCTAATCATCCAATGTCTGACATACAGAGAACAAGTACTTCATACCATACTAAACTCAGGAACAAACACAAAATACTATCCTGAGATTCTTCCTAATTCCTCAGTACAATTTCACCCAATGCAATTCATGTCCAATGCTGATCAGTGCAAAAAATACGTCAGTCTAAACATCAAATATTCAAAGACGTAAAAATAAGTTAAGTTATTCCATTTCATTCCTGAAATGAAACATTTCTTTCAAAATAAACTAGTCTTTCCATATAAATATAAAATTTTCTACATAGCCAAAATATCGCCCATTATTTCTGACTAAACTTTGATTGACTAGTGTTTGCCCACAAGTGTTATCACTCTGGACAGTTTCAGATAAAATCACTATCCAATTTTAATCTTCTCCCTTGAAAAGCCATTTTTTTTACTATTTCCTATCAGGAGAAAGGTAAGATTACTTAGAAAATGGATGTTTACTTTGATTTTGAGATGGAAAAACCATCAGCTGAGTCACATAGATGATGTTGTTGGGGATAATAAAAGAGAAAACATCATAACATGAATTTTGACAAAACCATATGTATTTTTATATACTTTTCCTTTCTTTTCTTCCTGTCCTGGTTATTTTAAAGTAACACCAAAGCTAGAAGGTAATATACTATTTTGATCATTAATTGTGAGATGGTAAAATGTATGGAGTACTTTTAATTCAGTCCTGACTGAAACTGTTTTTTCTGTTGCAGTGGGAAAAAAAGTGACATTTAGACTTCAACAATGTTCTAATTTACTTGTGTGTAAAAGGGATTAAATATGCAAACAACTGCTCTTATTAAGTAAACCTAATCATGTTTATTCACAAATAAATTCCATTGATAAATATAAGATGTAGATCTACATGACATGGATACAGATATAGATATATGCAAGTGTTGTAAGCCACTGGAGTCACATTTATGTCATGCCATACTTATTTGTTTAATAAATAAAATAAAACAAATGTGTTCTTGAGAAGATTGCAGATTAAATTGCAATTTTTTTTCCTTCAGAAGATGTACTGAAATATATTGCATTTGTTGATAGATTGCAATGTTTATGGTCTCCAATCAATTCTTACTAAGTTACTAAGAACTAATTCTTCTGAGCATGGTTTAACCTTAAATCCAAAATTGTTTTCCTTTGTTTGTTCCTTGACCAGTTAGGGCACAGATGTGTCAAGAACTAGAAATTTTAGCTTGGAGGTGTCTAGATCTTGAGTTTATTAATACACGTGAGTAACTGAAGTCTCTCAACTATATTTTCTCTTTGAATTGTCTTCCGCATTTCATTATCTAGCTGAAAATCACCAAAGAAATGATCTTCACCAAAGGAATGAGGCAAGGCAAGAAACAATGGATGGAAACTAACCAAGGAGAGAAGTAAGTTAGAACTAAGGATAACAGTGAAAGCAATCAACTACTGGAACAACTTGCCTCCAGAGGTTGTGGGTGTTCCATCACTGGAGCATTTTAAAAAGAGGCTTGTCAACCATTTATCTGAAATGCTATAGGGTCTCCTGATCAAGCAGGGAATTGGACTAGAAGACCTCCAAGGTCCCTATGTTCTATGAATTAGCCAGAGAAGAGATCACTTAAGTTCTAAGTACTGTATTTTTTGGAGTATAAGACACACCTTTTCCTCAGAAAAAAAGAGGGTGAAAATCTGGGTGCGTCTTATACTCTGAATGTAACCCCACCCAGCCTCTCAAATCAAGGTTTCAAAGGCTGAAAAAAAGCCTCCAAACAGAGCTTCAGAAAAAAAGCCTCCAAACAGAGCTTCAGACAAAAAGCCTCAATAACGAAGCTTCAGAAAAAAAGCCGCAAAACAGAGCTTCAGAAAAAAAAAACTGTTTTTTCTGAAGCTTTTTTTCTGAAGCTCTGTTTCGGAGGCTTTCAGAGGCAGAAAAAAAAGTTTTTTCTGAAACAGAGTTTCAGAAGTTTCAGAGGCAGAAAAAAAAAAAAAGCAAGGCACAGAGCTCATAACCAAGGAACCTGTTGCTAAAATTCACTTCTGGGAACAGCTGATTGGGGGTATTCCGGGAAGCCGATCCACC
This sequence comes from Pantherophis guttatus, assembly GCF_059756535.1. Lineage (NCBI taxonomy): Eukaryota > Metazoa > Chordata > Lepidosauria > Squamata > Colubridae > Pantherophis > Pantherophis guttatus. The sequence goes on from NC_142065.1 coordinate 132,180,646, forward strand.
CACCAATCATCTTTTTTCTTATTTTCCTCCCCAAAAACTAAGGTGCGTCTTATACTCTGGAGTGTCTTATACTCCGAAAAATATGGTATTATTCTTGGCTCTGTCATTTTTGATATTTGTTTTGAATATTATCAAAAAGTTATCTAAGAGTTAACAAGTGTTGGAGTAGTACTTCATAATAATTAGTTCTACAACATATTGACATAATTTGTGCTATCTTAGCATGCTATGGTCTTTAGTCTCTCTGTACTTGTATTTTTTCCCATACATCTAATGTATTTGAAATAAAAGTAAAAACAGAGTTTAAAAAGAGAAGAGTGCCACTCTACACACTACACACACAGAGAGAGGGGGGGAGGGAAATAATGAAAAGTAACATTTTATACACATATACAGAAACACACACTGTGTATATGTGTATAAAATGTTACTTTTCATTAATTTTTTTCTTTTTCTCTCTCTCTTTCTTTATGCTAAACAAGTCAAATGAACTGTACCAGGACTGTTTTAAACTGCAAAACTGTCCTCATTAATTGCATCTGATATGAAACAATTAACAGAATCCAATCATTTGCATTTTAATAACATTGTAACCGTCTGGTAAATTAATCCATTAATCTAGATTATCTGAGTATCAGGCTCTGGCACATGGAGTTCACTGAAGTGTTTGTGCTATTGCAGGAGATTTCAGAGTCATGTTTGGCATAATTCCTCATACTTAAGAAGCAACTACAAAGGCAGCCCAGGTAGGTAATGCAAGCATGACAGATTTCTTTCATTAAAGGATTATAAGAAGGGTGGGAAGAAGTCATGCAAATCAAGTGTTGATTTCTGTAATGCTTCTAGATTCTCCTCCCATTGCTCTACTACTGCTCTACACCAGGGGTGTCAAACTCACAGCATCATGGTGGCGTCACATGATGTATCAGGACTCTTCTCTCTTCACTAAACCATGCCTGGGCGTGGCTAGCATGTGACGCATCCAGCCTGCGGGCTGGGAGTTTGACAGCCCTGCTCTACAGAAAGGACATTCCCAGATGAAAACCTACCTAGATATATACTCCAAAGTGATTTCCCTAGCCTAGCCTGAATCTAATGCTAAACTGGCACTATAAGATTTACCTAGAAGATTCTGGATCAAGGCATTCAAAGCATGGATGAGTCAATTTTCCTTGTTGAAAGCTTCTCCTGTCCTCTATAGAAAGTACTATGTTGAGTAGACATGCTTTGTCTTCAAGTGGGATTTCAACCTGCCATCTGTCGGCGAAATGTCTGAGGTGACTCGGGAGTTCATGGCTTCCATGACGGCCATGGACCTTACTCAGTTAATTCATGACCCCACTCACATGGGTGGACACACTCTGGACTTAGTTTTTGTCTCTGGTCAGTGGTCGAGTGGCCTTGATACAGGGGATATAGTCATCGAACCCTTGTCATAGTCTGACCACTCGCTCCTTCGACTGGACTTTCTAACCGCTGCACCCCGCTGCAGGGAGGCGGGACCGACCAGGTGGTTCCACCCCAGGCGCCTGATGGATCCTGATAGGTTCCAGATGGAGCTTGGGCCATTTCCTGAGACTCTGGCTCACGACTCGGCTGAGGACCTGGTGGCCGCCTGGGATAGTGCGGCTGCCGGGGCCTTGGACCGTGTCGTGCCTTTGCGGCCTCTGACCCGGCACCGAACTCACCTAGCTCCTTGGTTCTCCGAGGAGCTTAGGGAGATGAAGCGCCGGAAAAGACGCCTGGAGAGTAGTTGGAGGACCAGCCGCTCCGAATCCGACCGAACACTGGTGAGGTCTCATATTAAGACCTACCTAGTGGCAATAAAAGCGGCAAAATCTAGCTATTTTGCCGCTCTTATCGCGTCATCAGATAATCGCCCGGCCGCCCTGTTTAGGGTGACCCGCTCCCTCCTCCATCTGGAAGCGCGGGATGACCCCTTGCAGGGCCGAGCTGAGGACTTTGTGCAGTATCTGTATGACAAAATCACTCAGATTCGGGAAGGGCTGGCCTCTGACTGGGTATGTCCGGACGGGATGACTGAGGCAGGTCTTGAGGGTGTTATCTGGGGGGAGTTCGATCCTGTGGCTCCCGAGGACATGGACAGGGTCCTGGGACGGCTGAACGCAACGACATGTTTATTGGACCCGTGTCCCTCTTGGTTGGTACTGGCTTCCCGGGAGGTGACACGAGGCTGGCTCCAGAAGATTGTTAACGCTTCTTTGAGTGAGGGGGTCCTGCCGGCCGCTTTGAAAGAAGCGGTTGTGAGGCCCCTCCTCAAGAAGCCCTCTCTGGATCTGGCTGTTTTGGCTAACTATCGTCCAGTCTCCAACCTTCACTTCGTTGCGAAGGTTGTTGAGAGTGTGGTAGCGCAACAGCTTCCCCGGTACCTGGATGAAACTGTCTATCTGGACCCGCTCCAGTCCGGCTTCCGGCCTGGGCACAGCACGGAAACGGCATTGGTCGCGTTGGTAGATGATCTCTGGAGGGCTCGGGATAGGGGTTGCTCCTCTATCCTGGTCCTGTTAGACCTCTCAGCGGCTTTTGATACCATTGACCATGGTATCATGTTGCACCGGTTAGCGGGGTTGGGGGTGGGGGGCACCGTTCTGTGGTGGTTCTCCTCCTACCTCTCTGACCGGTCGCAATCTGTGTTGACGGGGGGGCAGCGGTCGACCCCGAGGCACCTTGCTTGTGGGGTGCCACAAGGGTCGGTCCTCTCGCCCCTTCTGTTCAACATTTATGTAAAGCCACTGGGTGAGATCATCCGTGGCTTCGGGGTGGAGTTCCATCAGTACGCTGATGACACCCAGCTGTACATCTCCACCCCAGGCCACCCCAACGATGCCCTTGAAGTGATGTCCCGGTGCCTGGAGGCCGTGCGGGCCTGGATGGGGAGAAACAGGCTCCGACTCAACCCCTCCAAGACCGAGTGGCTGTGGCTTCCAGCGTCCCGATATAGCCAGCTGACACCATCGCTGGCTATTGGGGGCGAATCACTCGCCCCCACGGAGAGGGCTCACAAGTTTGGCGTCCTCCTGGATGCACGGCTGTCTCTAGAAGACCATTTGACGGCCGTGGCCAGGGGGGCTTTTTATCAGGTTCGCCTGATATGCCAGTTGCGCCCCTTTCTAGATCGGGACTCTCTACGCACAGTCACTCAGGCACTAGTCACTTCCCGCCTGGACTACTGCAACGCTCTCTACATGGGGCTCCCCCTGGGGTGCACCCGGAGGCTCCAGCTGGTCCAGAACGCGGCCGCGCGGGGGATTATGGGGGCGACGAGGCGCTCCCATGTGACACCTCTCCTGCGCGAGCTGCACTGGCTCCCGGTGGTCTTCCGGGTGCGCTTCAAGGTGTTGGTGACCACCTTTAAAGCGCTCCATGGCTTAGGGCCGGGGTACTTACGAGACCGCCTACTGCCACCAATAGCCTCCCACCGGCCAGTATGCTCGCACAGAGTGGGCCTCCTCAGGGTGCCGTCCACCAGACAATGTCGGCTGGCGACCCCCAGGGGGAGAGCCTTCTCTGTGACGGCGCCCACCCTCTGGAATAACCTTCCCCCAGAGTTACGTATAATAACAGACCTCCGGATTTTTCGTCGGGCCCTGAAAACTTATTTATTTCAACTAGCTGGGCTGGCTTGAGCTAAATTTTAAATTGATTTTAAATTGGGTTGTTTTAATTTACGGCCAGAATATTTAATTATTTTAATACTGTTTTTTAAATTTTGTATGCTTTGTTTTTACTTAGGCTGTGCACCGCCCTGAGTCCTATTTGGAGAAGGGCGGTATAGAAATTTAAACAAATAAATAAATAAATAAATAAGTGACTGATGGAGGAAATTAAAAAAGTATCCAAGTTTAAGGTTTTTAATCAATTTAACTCAAATCTGGTGAAGGCTTCATTTTGTTATTTTGCTGGACTCTTGAATAAATGTCCTGAGTTTGGAAACTCTATTTGATTTAATCTATTTGGATACACTGAAAGGCATCTTAATCATAGGCCAGACTGATAGGTGTGCATGTTTACCTGGTTATTAAGGAGAAAATAAAGTAAGCTATGGAATATCCTTCTCTAAAAATAAAATGCATGGCTCATATTCTTGGGTTTTCTGTATAAGGTTTAGAAATTGTTGTAAATGATACAATTGACGGTAGCATAACAACTTCTAAATATATAACAAATGAGGTCTGGAAGTCTGTTCTACCTGGCACAGTCAGGTATGCAGATCTTATAGCCAAGTTAATATAATTCAACTTTTGGCCATTCTGTTTGTGTCAGAATAGATCTAGAAGGGACCTTGGAGGTCTTCTAGTCCAACCCCCTACTCAGTCAGGAGACCCTATACCATTTCAAACAAGTGTCTAGTCCAGTCTCTTCTTAAAAACATCCAGTGATGAAGTGCCCACAACTTCTGAAGGCAAGCTGTTCCACCGGTTAATTGTTTTCCCTGTTAGGCAGTTTCTCCTCTCCTTGAGAAGGTTACTTCTCTCCTTGATTAGTTTCCATCCATTGTTTCATGTCATGCCTTCTGGTGCTTTGGAAAATAAGTTGACAGCCTTGTGGCAGGCCCTTGAATACTGGACTACTCCTATCATGTCATCCCTAGTCCTTCTTTTCTCTAGACTATCCATATCCAAATCCTGCAACCATTCTTCATGTTTTAGTCTCCAGGCATTTAATGATTTAATGATCTTAGTTCTCTGCTGTTCTCTTTGTCCAAAGTCTCAACAACTTTTTTGCAATATGTTGACCAAAACTGGATGCAGTATTCTAGGTGTGGTCTTACTAAGGTTTTATAAAGTGGTACTAATGCTTCTTGTGATTTTGAATCTATGTCTCTGTTTATATATTCCATTTGGTTCTATTCTCTGCTTTGATTCTATTTGGATCCATCCACATCATCACTAATGCATACCTTTTTCATTCTTTAATATCATTTTAATTATCATTCATTTCTCCCAAAGGATTATGACCTGTTCTAATCATTCTTGCCTGAGTGATCACTCATGTACTATACCAAGCTCTGTTCCCACCATTTCCTAAAAAGAGGAAATTCTAGTATAAATCTAGAGATAGATATGCTCTATGAGTACACATACAAGGTTGATGACATATGTTTCTGACATATTCAGAAACATTCTCAGTTGTGGTCCTGTGATTAATGTACACAACTAAATGGAAGATATCTGAAGCTGTGACAGTATGCATGGTGCCCATCACAATCAGAATCTTTAAATATAAGCCTGCTAAAGAAAATCAGTCCTGCTATCTCTGACAGAACTGATGCATTTCTCAGGGTGAAAAATAATGTTCCCCACAAACAAAAAAGGCTTCAGGAAATCTGTCAATTGACCTTAGACTAAGAAAATGGCATGCATTTACAAATTTGGTCACGTCTAGAAAATAACCTTAAACCATATTGGGACCTGTCAGATTAGGGAATTAGGAAATCAATAGTCACCGTTTTCTCATAAAATCCACTTCAGGAGGGATATCGGCTTCAGAATCTGGATTTGATTCTCAATGCATGGATTCTCTTGACAAAGAAACTGAAAGAAATAATTTGTGAGAGAAAGATAGAGGTAGGGAAATGTTGAGGTAAGACCATCTTGAAAAGTATCATGCAGCAATCACAGGAGCAGTATATGGGATAGCATTTCTGTCTGATTGCTGCCACCTTCTGAAATCACCCAATAATAGAAGGAGCCCTGAAAATTGTTGAATGCTTTGATGATATCCTTTGATGACTGCTTTCAAAGAATCCAGATATTATATAAGATTCTCAGAAGGCCTTCTTTAATCAGATTCATTAAAAATGAAAAGGGATTAGTTTTCTAAAATGACAAATGAATATTTAACACTTTAGGATCTAATTTATCTCTCACCCCACCAGAGCAATCTTCCTTCTTCCTTCTCTTGATTACAACCTCTTGATGAACAGGTGAGGTAATGGAAAATGTGCAGATATTTTGAATTTGCAGTTTAGCCTTTCCCATGCACTAAGTGAGTCAGCTGTGGATGTGTTACTGAATCCCTATTTGTAGCCCTCAGAGAGCTCTCTGACTTTACTAATGAATCCTGGTGGTGCTATTTCTGAAAATCAATGGTATAGTTCTCCACAGTAGGTGAGACTCCTAACAAGACTCATTTAGATAATGAGATAGACTATAAATTTGATAAATAATCAAACAAATACATAAATAATCCATATTGAACAATTGAACGAACTATTAAATAATTCTTCTGAATAACACATTTGAAAGAAAAAGTTGAAAATGTTCAAGTTTAATCCAATCCGATTAGAGGTTAGTAGGTAAGTACTGTGGGGGGGGAAAGATATATTGAGAAGTAGATAGTTGCTGGAAAAAAAACAAAGACATCTTAAACATAATATTTCATTACATATTTTACTCTGGACTTTCATGCACAGGCTCTTTTTATTTAATTGCAGATTTCTGTAAAAGCTGTTGTAAAACTGTCTTGGAGGATAAATATACATTGTCTTAGTCTGGGGAGGTTAATTTATTTCAGGAGTTGGTGTGGAATACAAAGAGGCAACTTCTTTTCTCCAAGCAAGTACCAGGAATGTTTGTAATGTAAGATGCAAATGCTTCTCTTCTTCATAGCCCTGGGAGGTAAATACACTGTGTCCTTCTCTCTCAAACTGATTCTAACACCCAGACCAGTAAACCTGCCTGAAGTATCCCTTTGTATCTATGCTCCTCACCACAACCAGTTAGGACTTATGGTTTTCTTAATGCAGTACAGTACAATCTCTGGGTCCCTCGTTGGAACCTTTTGTTGAAAACGGTACAATTCCTGAGGGATATTTACATAACCAACAATCATGGGTCTCCCAAGACAGGAAAAAGAACAAAGATGGGGGAAAATTTCTAACTATGATATATAACTGTAACCTCCAAATTGTAGGCCAGTACTCGGAGCTCAGAAGGTACCCCATAACTTTTTTTGGCCCCAAGGCATGTAGTTCTATTGATTATTTTTGTGTCTCTCACAGCCTAGTAGCAGGGGCAACTTCGGTCTTGACGTTACCAAGGTCAGAAAGTGATCACCTTCCTATTGCGACGTCCCTGGCAATCCCTTCAGATTTAAGGAAAAGGAATCAATCAATCCAACAAATAGGCCTCAACTTAGAAATAGCCCAAGAGAAAAGATTAACATGGAAGAGGGTTGATAGCAAAGCAGTGACTGAATTTATGAATTCACCATGTATGGAAGCCTTAGCGCATATATGCGCAAACAGTACGGGTGAACAAGAGCCTATAGTTTGTTTTGCGGAAATATGCCATAAATTGAAGCATTTTTCCATGACTACCAAGCCAATGGGCCCGCCTGATTCTAGTAACTCATCATGGTTTGACAGTGACTGTAAGGAAAAGAAAAAACAGCTTAGGAAATCACTTAGGAGATACTTAAGCAGCCCAAACATGGAACTACAGAAGGAGTATATTACCATAAGGCAGAAATATAAGCAGCTACTGAAGAGAAAAAAGGCCTCCTATATCGACAACCTATGGGCTGGTCTAGAACAGGCAGCAAAGCTGGCTTCCCCCACACTATTCTGGTTGGAGGTCTCAAAAATTATTAGAGATAGAAAACCAATAAGTGACCCAAACATTAGTGCAGAAAGATGGGAGAAGCATTTGGCCACGCCAGCAGCAGTAGAAAACTCTGATGAGCTTATATCCTCTCCGAGCTTGATACAGGAATATGAAGCCTTACTGCAGTGGGAAGAAGTGTCAGTCACGGAGGTGAGGCGTTTAATCTCCTCCCTGAAGATAAACAAAGCTCCAGGACAGGATGCGCTCCCGGCATCCTTATTTAAAGACAACACAGCCTGGTGGGCGCCTGTCTTGGCGGGTCTCTTTACTTTTATCAATAGAACAGGGCAAATTCCTGCCAGTTGGCGTTCATCAATAATTATCCCCTTACATAAAAAAGGTTCTAGAGATAATCCTGATAATTTTCGATTAATTAGTCTAATCGATATTTCAGCAAAAATTTATGCTAAGCACTTGCTTCATAAATTAGAGGACTGGATAATGAGAAATAACATCTTAGCTGAAGAGCAGTCAGGTTTCAGGAGCGGTAGATCTACTATGGATAATTGTTTTGTGCTGGACCATCTAATAACAAAGTTTAAGTCTTGGAAAAAACCTCTGTATGTGGCATTCATAGATTTGAAGGCAGCCTTCGATACAATTGATAGAAAAATTTTATGGGATAAATTAGAGGCTATGGGAATAGAAAAGAAATTGTTATATTTAATTCGACTGTTATACACGGAAACCCAAGTAAGAGTTCGAGTGAATAGGTCAGGATCGGTAACAAATGCAATCCCATTAAAAAAGGGCATCAGACAAGGTTGCATTTTAGCCCCAACACTTTTTAACTTATATTTAAATGACCTCCCAAAATGTCTGGAAGATACATCACTCCATGGGCCTAGTATAGGAACAAGACAGGTCAATTGCTTGTTATATGCCGATGATATAATTTTGTTGTCGGCCTCACAGGTGGGGCTACGAAGGTCACTTGGGAGGTTGGCAGCATATTGTATAAAAAATCGCCTGACAATTAATATAGAGAAATCAAAGGTAATGATATTTAGCAGGCAACAAAATATAAGGAGATGGGTTTTAAATGACAGAAGAATAGAACAAGTTCAGTCATTTACCTATCTAGGGCTAGTATTTCAGACAAATGGCAAATGGAATAAGCAGATAAAAGCCGGAGCTCGGAAGGCCATGGCTCGGATGGCTCAATTAAACAAACTTATTTTAGAGAAAACTCCATCTTCATTAATCCCAGTGCTAAAGGTCTTCCAGGCGAAAATCGAACCAGTACTTACCTATGGGGCAGAAATATGGGGGTCAGTTAAGCTGCATGGGCTGGAAACCCCTCAAAATAAGTTCCTTAGGAGAATTTTGGCAGTGTCCCCCGGAACCCCAGCATGTGTAGTAAGGGCAGAAACAGGAGTCCATGCGACTGGCACTAGGGCCTTGTTGAAGACTGTTTATTATTGGTTGAGAATAATCGAGATGGAGGAAGGGAGGTTACCAAAATTAGCGCTAATGGAGCAGATTATCTCAAGTAATAAAAATAACTGGTTATCAAGAGTTCTGAAGCAGGTATCTAGTTCTGGTATCCCTTTAAATTGGCAGCAGTACGACTATAGGCAGATCCGAAATTGGATTGCACAGAGATTTAAGGACATAAGTGCCCAATCGGATATTGCACAGGTGACAGCAGTAAAAGTTTGCCCCTGGTTATCAGCCAATAAACAAATCTTCAAAATAGAAAAATATTTAGCTGTGCCTTTGTTTCCCGTCCTGAGAAGATTCTTTACAAAACTGAGGTTGGACCAACTTGGAACAAATATGCTCTGGGGTAGATATAAGGGTATTCCTGTAAGGGAAAGGGTCTGTCTATGTGGGACGGGGGAAGTCGAAACAACGTCCCACGTAATTTTTGATTGCCCCCTATATTCAGACCTGAGGGAACATCAACTGGGCAGGATCTTTTATACCAGCACCCCTAAGTCTAAAGAGCACTTTTTGCGATATTGTTTGTTAGGTTCCAACTTGCAGTTGGTAAAATGGATTGCTAAATTTGTGGTAAAGTTGATGGGAAGGAGGACAAAGTTGGTGCAGCAAAATGCGGTAGATTGTAAGAATGATCACTTGATCTAACAATGTAATTTTAAGAGCAGTTAACACTGATTGGGTAGATGCAGGGGCGACATTACAATATAAATTTAATTATATTTAAATGGTACTTTAAATTATTGTATTTTATCCTGATTTTATTTTAGATCGTATTTTATTCTAATTGTATTTTAATTGCGAGTTATTCCAATCTTACTTAATTTGTTTTACCAAACCTTTGTAATGATTTGTCTTTGTAATTCTGCACTTGATATGGCCCAAAGGGCTAATCAATAAATAAAATTGAAATTGAATTGAATTACAATCTCTCCTCTCCTCTCCTCTCCTCTCTCCTCTCCTCTCCTCTCCTCTCCTCCCCTCCTCTCACACATGGTTTATATTAAGAAAGAAAGACATACATCAACAACAGTGATGGGACAGTCTATTCAAGTAGATATTTATTTTTAGGTTTTGCTGATTTGAAATGGTGACAAGCCTCATAAACTTTCGTTGTTTATGTATTCCTAGCTACTTTCATCATCATCATTGGTTCCTTTCTCATGAAGTGCACAGGGCAGCAATCTTCTTCCAATGAATCCTATCTGCAGTGGCATCTTTGCATCTTCCCATTTGAAGATGCGACCACTGTCCATACATACTCTTTTAATGTCTGATGCCAAGTTTTACTACTTTTTATAATTGCTAATCGAAGATAACTATGCTGACATTGAATCAAACCCATGTTATCCCAACTTTGTCCTGAATTTTTATATTATTTTTGGAGAGGTCTTTAACATTCATGTAGTTTCACATTTTTAATATTGCTTGTTAATATTTATGATATGATAAGCTGCCTTGAGGGAGGATTTTGTTCTTAATTTTGAACAGTGATATCAAATCAAAATAAATTAACAGCATTGTTGAAAATCAAAGTTTGAATCAACTAATGTAAAGGTACCTATTTACTATATTCTAACATAGCTATTTGAAAACATTGTAATATTTCTTTCCTATATATTTACATGTATATGCATATGAAACACAAACTTCTCTTATATCAGGTCATGCTATTTGCATAAAGCATAGTAATCTAGTACTCTTAATGTTCTTTAAGGTATCCAGAAGAGATATTTCCATCACATGGAAATTAACCTTTTTAATATGGAAAACAGTACAACTAAGCTAAATTCCCTCTCCTAAAATTGGAGTGTTATCCTGCTTGACTTCCATATGTTTTGGCCTTCAGCTCCCATCAGCAAGGCCATGAGAGCAAGGGCCTATAAAATAAACAAAGAATTAAGGAACAATTCGGTTAATCAAAGGACATGAACTGGCATGGTTATGGAAGGGAGGATAGAGGAATATTCAATCAAAGTTCAGGAAGACTTTGTGGCTTAGACAAAGTTCAATTGAAACCTAACATCCACTTCTCTTTTTTCTTGTCCAGGACATTATCTGTTGAAATGACTTGCATTAGAAATTCTGATCTATGTACCCCTAGCAATATTGCAAGTCAAAATAGAGTCATATTAGTGGAAAGTAATAGTCTTAAATTAGAGTGTAATTAGGAATATCGTTCTTGTTACACTTCTTTAAATGCATGTATGTAATAGTAGTTGGATATATACTTTCCCCTTTTTAAATACCATAACAGGTGCCACATAAATCTTTCTCAGAGCTACAGGGTAAAATCTTTTTTCCATTAACAACTAAATATGATAGCCATATGCAGCATATTAAAAACAACAGTGTCATTTTAAGGCAACGTTTGTCCTAAGACAATTGAAAATACATTTTGTGGGAATTTGTTCAGTAGTTTGCTTTATGAGGATCATAGCATAAATTACCTTTATTTTATAAAGCATTACTGCTCTTATCACACAGTTAATAAAGCTGAAAATAATGCTATGTATTAAAAGGCATATATTGGATTTAGGTCTTAAAACCCAGATGAGGGCGTGTCAGGATGAATGACAGGCTAGAACAAATGGTCACATGAAGGATTAAATGTAATTGCTTTGGCTATTTAGGAATCCACCCTTAACAAACACTGAATTTATAATGGGATTAGCTATAACTGCAACAATTAGAGTTATTTTATTTTCTTAGTTATTAAATATGGCCATAATCAACAGAAATTATTTGCAAAAAAGAACCCCATTCATTTATTTTTGTAACATGAGCCAAACATTGTCCAGGTACATTCAGACTTGCCATCATTTTAAGAAACCTATGGAAATCAATCGGCCAAATCCATCATGCCTAAATGGATTTCCAGCGCTGGGAGCATGGCTAAATATGAATTCAATCTACTGCATTCTTTCAAAAGCCTTAAATTTGTTACCATGTTTGCTTTTGATGGCATATGGTAATTAGATCATAACTTGGAGTTTATAAAATGCTGTTCAGATATGCTAAATTATTGTCAAACCAGTCAACTGAAGGAAAAAGGAAATGAAAACAATGAGAATGCCATAGTTCTGTTTTCTGAACATAAGACTGCCAAGGATAATGTCATTAGTCTTAATAACTTGCTGACTGAGTATACAGTGACTGGATAACCAAGGCCTTATTTCCAGAAAAGGAACCAACAAGTTCAGATCACCAATATGTTTTTCTTTAAAATAAAGTGTAATACACAGGCAGTGTCCTTTGCTTCGCAGTCACAGACATTGCCAAATTGACAGCGCTGCCAACTCTATTTGGAATGGGTCTAGTAAATCTCAGGCTGAATGTGTGCCATCAGACTTGGCCTGTTACTTTTCAAAGAAAGGAGAAGAAAAGACAAGGAAAAAATGTTTTGAATAGGAGATGAAATGGTGGAGCTACATTTGAACTTTTGAGAGATGAAATGGTGAAACTCCAATTACTGGTGAGAAACGACATTGACAATTATTACTGTGTACCATGCACAGAAGCTCTCAGAAAGATGTTGCCTGTTAGATTGTCCTGTTCCCTTGGTGTTTCTCACTGTTGCCTAAGCAAATCATGAGAGACTGACTATGTGTGGAAAGCAATGACATTCGGACCACAGAATGGCTCATCATATTGCTAGAGCAGCAGCCTGTTACTCCAGCACTGAACATACTCTGCAATTGCCCTCCAAAAGTTGCTGCTGAACTGTCATTTTTAATGTAAGAAGAATGGAGAGGTTCTTAAATAGCAACATCAATAGACATATATACCGCTTCATAATGCTTTACAGTCCTCTTTAAGCAGTTTACAGAGTCAGCATATTGCCCCCAGCAATCTGGCTCCTTGTTTTATTGACTTTGGAAGGATGGAAGGCTGAGTCAACACAGAGAATAGTCAACTAACTTTGTTATTTTAATTTTAACTGTTGAAAATCAATCTCTCTCTCTCTCTCTCTCTCTCCCTCCCTCCCTCCCTCCCTCCCTCTCTCTCTCTCTCAAGTACCTCCTACAATGAAATGTAACGGTCCGTAATATAAATACAAGTGACTTAGAGGGGGATGGTGGACCTGGGAAAAAGTGAAAATACTAAAATAAGGTACAGGGAAGCCAGAGTTATTGTGACGAAGAACTGAAGTACAAAGTTCTTCACTTTAAATCACTTAAATCACTTTAAGATATTTCTCTTGTTAAACAACTTTTCTTGAGTTGTTGTTAAATGTCAGCATGTGATGCTGCAATTTAGTAATTCTATTAATATATACAAACCTTTGGTGCCAATGACAACTATATTTTATTGCACACACTTGAAATAAGTTGTTTACGTGATATTTCTTGAAGAAATGGCACAATTAAAAATATTTTTGCAAGTAGCAATTAAAGCAATATCCATACAAAACCCTTCCTTCCTTTCTTCCTTCCTCAGATAATAAAAAGAGAAGGACAATTCTCATATCTTAGTTCTGCCAAAAAAGAAAGCAATTTCAGGAATTACTTTCCCTCTCTTCCTCCTGGCAGCTTAGAAATCGTTGATTATAAGACTGGCTCCAGAAATGAAAAGCAGTTTATATCTACTTCTAAACAGATGTAATTCCACCAAACCACCAACACATTTTCTATCTAAAGGAAACCAAGTGCTGAAAAAATCCTGTGGAGTGAATGCAATTCAGCCAATGTGACATCCTATTTTATAAGGACAATTGGTAAAAGATGCTAGCCAGAGAGCCATGTGTTGTGTTAGTAATAATTCTTTAATATAGTCATTGGCCAGAATTTAACAAAATGATTTTAAGCACAATAAAATACAAACATAAAATTATACTGTACCCGGATCCTTAAGGTAATCAAAGCATCTTGAATAGTATATATAATGAAACAAAATTTTGCCACATTTAAGGAAATGAAATTATATTGCTTTGACAGGAAATGTACATAAAATAAATCTGAAATGTCTTCATACATCCCCCAACAGAGTGCTATGACACTGGCTTTTGTGCCCTTATAGAAGGTGCAATATATAAAACAAGGATTTCTTTTCAGTGGATATATTTTCACAATGAAATATTCCCCTAATTTTTTACCCAAGTAATTAAGGACAATGGGCAGGACCAGGACCAAATCTTGTGGAACCTCACTTTATACATCTCTCTAGTATGATGTTGATCATGTTTGGGAAGATTTTTCAAGTCATCTTTGTATCCACTAAGCTGTCATGCCATACAGTCCACACTTAACTAATTAAAAAATTGTGGTATTTTGTCAAATATTCTTCTAAAATACAGGTCTGTCTGCAACTAAACAAGATATGTGTACCATACAGGGTTACAGTTGAAAGCTTTTTAAAAACATATCCCATTAAAAATAAAGAGTAATGAAATAAAATATACTTCCCACTATGCTTATAATATGACCTGAGTCAAGTTATAGCTTGATTCAATGAGAAGCTCATATCAAAACTACTATAGCACATATGAAAACCTGTCAGATCTTAGGGTGTGCATACATACAGAAAGATGACTGGATATCTCCCTTTGAGTCAACCAATTCAGGTTGAAGGGGTTTTATACTTGAAGGAAATCCATTATCATTCAACCAGTAGTGGGTTGCCCCCGGTTCGGACCGGTTCGCAAGAACAGGTAGTAAAACCAGTGGGAGGCTCCACCCATTGACCCGGACATCATCATAGGCGATCTGCGCACGTGCAGAAGCTTCTGCGCATGCACAGAAGTGCATGCGTGGGCTCAATGCGAACCGGTAATAAAAGTAAGTAGAACCCACCCCTGCACTCAACCCATATGTACAATAAATATAATTTATATCTCATATGCCAGGTTACTTTAGAAGTGAAAGTCAGCACTCACTAATAAAGAATTGTGAACTTTTCCTTCTTTATGTCTAATTCAGCTTCTATAACATGGGGACAGCTGGTTAATTCTATACGTTTGGAAGTCTATATGCATTTCCTCGAGAGATAAGCATAATAGAACATTATACCTTTAGATACCTTTGGAAAAAGTGAGAATTAGCTTTGGTTCCCAAACTTTGTCCTCTCATTCCTTTTGAGACATAATCTAAAAAGCTAGGATAATTTTTTTTTCAGTACCAGAAATGAGAGAGGAAAATACGGGATTTTGTAGAATGTGACACTTTAATTATTATCAAAAATTCTCTTGCATATATTTTATAAAAGCATTGGACACAAGTTCTGTCTTGATTTTAAATTGATCCAATTCAATCATTGAAAAATTTGTCATTAATTAAGGTAGAGCTCTGCAATAGTACTGAAGAGAGTAATTCAGGCTGCTAACCTTCTAGAGCTGTGATGGCAAACCTATGGCACGTGTGCCAGAGGTGGCACGCAGTGCCCTCTCTGATGGCATGTGAGCCGTTGCTCCAGTTCAGCCCTGCTGTGCATGGGCTTACTGCCAGCCAGTTGATCTTCGGGACACTGCCACGCATGTATGGGCATGGGGTATATGAGAGGGGTGCGCACATGTGCAGAGTGCATGCAGGGGGCGCACACACATGCATGGGGCATGCGTACACATTGCATTTTGGGGATTCGGGCGCATGCGTGCTTTGGGCACTCAGTCCAGAAAAAGTTAGTCATCACTGTTCTAGAGGGCTGCAACAAGTTCCCATGTCATTGGAAAGCACAGGAATAGAAATATTTTGGGTTTTTTAGATTTGGAAGGGGTTAAGATTGAAAACATATCCCCTTTTCTTTTCATCCACCTCAGATGCATAATCAATATTAAGGGGCAGATGATTTGTTTTTCATAGTTCAAGGGGGTGGAGTTGAAGGGTGTATTACTTCATGGAGAGTTCCCACTCTTAATTTGTGAAATAAAAGAATTACACTATTTTGTGCCACTGTTTTACCATTGGATTTTGACATAATAATTTGGCACATAACAAGTGAGGCACAGAGAGTTACTTATGGTCCCTGGGCCATAAGGGTTACCTACATCTGAATTCAACCAATATTAACATTGTATGCTTGATGTGCATCTAATTGACTTAAAAGCAAAAGGATCTGCTCAGTATGATATAAAAATCTTGTACTTTCCAGACTGTCCATTTTCCCTTTGTTAGTTGCTAGGCTTGTGGCAAAAACTGAAAAAGGAAAATATGTCTTTGATGCCATCAGTGGCATTTTAGAAGTGTGCTTGGACATTGCTTTGGAAGAAAAAAAAATAGCCGCTGCAAAGTATTATACAACTGGCATATATTTATGAAAATCTGGTAATTCATTATCTGCATTAACAGTGTTATCCTAATAGACTGCATTTATGTCTATAATTGTCCTGAATAATGCACACCACACACACACACACACACAAACATGTATATTTGCTTATATTTGTTTGTTTTAATATCAGTTCAACTATCAAGGCCTTCATCTGGAACACTTCTAGCAATTGCAATTTAGTGAGAAGTTTGAGCTTTTGGAGACCCTGCCCCTTATGGAACTATAAAATTAACTTGGAAAGAGGCAATAATTGCTAAAACCTTTCATGAGAGAGGATTAAACTATTGGGACATCCAGTCTCAGGATAATGAAAGAGGAGGACATATTTCAAGGGCTCCTCTTTCAGAATGTCTTGTAAATAGAAAGCCAAGGCCAGACATTGACAATGATGAATTCAATTTTTCTGTTACTAGCTCTAATCCATAGGAAACAAGCACGGACCTTAGAAGTTTCTGTAAGGCAGGCTATGATCCCAGAATGAAGGTAGTTACACCTAATTAGGTTATTTACTTTGTGATAATTATGTTGCTTCAAATGAAAATAACAACTGCAGCTGCTGCAGATGGAAGATTAGGCAATGAAACAGTCTACCAAATATTTCCTGCCTGTGTAACTTGCTTCAAAATTAATGTACTGTACATGGGGCTAATTAAAGTTTGTGACTGTTCCCTTAAGAAAGGGACAAAAAAAAATTAAGTAGCATCTGTGATCATTTTTTTTTTTTTTTACTCTAATAGAACAATCCATTCTGTAGTAGGCTGAAGTTTATAAAACCTGAGGCTTCTGGCATGGTGTGCAATCTGACTGCTGGAATGAAACAGGAACAAGAAATGAATGAGAAAAAGAATCTGAGGAAAAAAGACACACACATTTAATACATGTTGGACTTAAAGGAATAATGGACTCCCACAAATCCTCAGAGTCCATCCAGAAGAATACAAGATCCATGGATCCAGATTCTCTGTGACTGCAGGAAGACTGATGGTGGTGAATCATGGCAAAAGACACTGTATAAGCATCTCAAAGGAGAAGAAGCTCAGCCTGCATCAGCTTGGTGGTCAAGGCTGCTGTGGGAGGGTTGAAGAAATGGGGACAACATAGAATTGAAAATTGCCTGATTGTGACTTCATTCTGATCAGTTCATGGTTCTAGGTGTTCCCTTCACTGAGCAGGTTACATGACCTTTCATTAAGCTCTTACATCTTTCTTGGCCAGAACAAAGGCTAGATTCCCTTTTGCTCTGGCAACCTTCAACCATCAGGAAAAATTGGAGGGGCTTTTGGCATTTACATCGACTTATTTGCTGACCTGGTTTTACCTGGGTGCTTTTGTTTCTGTTTATTGATTCATTTTTAATTGCATATCCAATTTATTTATTGGCTTCTGATTGATTTGTGGTAACATTTTCATTATACTCTTGTAAACTTATTGTGTTATTGTTAAACCCATCAACCTAAGAAAACAATCAGAGAAAATAATGGCTTTGACTTCATGAATTAAACATAGGAATAGATTCTTACCATCACATGGGGGATTAAAATGAGCTATGTTTGAATTAAAATCTAGCACAAGTATGTCAGAGAAATCGTATGTTTTAGAGGTAACAAAACTTAATGTTCTCACATATACACATATTACTCAAGGCTTCTTTCTGTTTGGGATCTTGGCAAGTTAGCTAACACATCCCCCCCCCCCCGATTATTGACTTCATTCTGTCTAGGAGTAAGACAGCTGATATTTGTACAATTCTTTTTTTTTGCAGACAAGGAGAGAGGTGGCTGAAATGAGCACAAAAACTTCTCAAAGGCAGGTTATTCAACTAGCTTTTGTAGAGACGAGAGTTTTAGAAAGGTTTTTTATGAGAATATTACAAGGTTTTATAAAATAAAGATTTCTTCAGTGAGACAACTATTTTATATTTATTGTATTGTTGTTTCCTTAATTGAATGCTTTTTTAAAAGATGGTAAAATAGACATTCAGTAAATTAATGGTCTAGTGCACATGAGAAGAAAGTGGGGTACAGATTTGTTTATGGGTTTTTTAAAAAGATGTTTATGAAAGATACCATTTTAGGACTCCATTACAGACTTATCATCATAAATGAAATGAAAAATTGAGAATAAAACCATTAAGGAAATAAAAAGGCAATAAGAATAAGTAATCCCAAAGGTGCTTTTTCAAGAAGCAACTAGACGTCCAGTTGCCTCTTGAAAAAGCACCTTTGGGAAACCATGACCTGGATGACTGAGAATCTCCATAGAGAAATAAATAATAATATTTGCATTGGTGACAATGACTGTGAATATTGATATTTAACTTGACATTTAGTCTATAGTCTATTCTAACAAGGATCCTGAACTGGACTTTGTATAGACCATATTTGAACACACAGTGAAATAGAATATTTATTCATGGTCTAACAAGTGAATTTTTTACCTAATCATACATTTTACCACCCATTATTTCCTGGCAATATGAAATGATCATCTGAATTTGACTTGGTAGCACCATATGTTATATTTCAGAAAGCATAAGTATTCAATTTCTGCTTCAGTCCTTGGTACCAGGGGTGAAATCCAGCAGGTTCTGACAGGTTCTGAAGAACTGGTAGTGGAAATTTTGAGTAGTTCGGAGAACTGGCAAATACCACCTCTGAGTGGCCCCAGAGTAGGAAGGGAATGGGGATTTTGCAGTATTCTTCCTCTGGAGTGGGGTGGGAATGGAGATTTTGCAGTATCCTTCCCCTGCCATGCCCACCAAGCCACACCACTCCCACCAAGCCACGTCCACAGAACTGGTAGTAAAAAAAATTGGATTTCACCACTGCTTGCTACATAATTCACTATGGCTTCAAATGTTACTGTTCTGGCTCCTCAAGATGCTGTCTCTATAGACAGCAGAGAGTTCACACATAATGAAACTGTCTTTTTATTACTATTAACTGTTGCTTATAATATTTCATTTACTCTTATCACTATGAACTGAGATTGAAATTACTACTAGTTCCATTTTGAAGATGAGTGACATACCTGCAACTGCTGAGGCCTGCCTTTATTTCATCAGATTACTTAGTGGAAATAAAAACAAAAAACATCCCAAGAGGTTAAGCCAGATAGCACAATACAGAAACAAAAATACCATCTCTTCCATAGATACAGTAAAAAAAAATAGGCATAAATGTAGTACAAGAACAGTAATATTAGTATAATAATAGTAATACAAATAATAGTGGCAATCACCTACATTAGCAGTAATCTCACTGAACATTTCCCCCCCAAAAATGTTTTGCTTATTTAAGAACTTTTGGTAATTATGATAGACTCCTTCAAATGGAACACAAATATAATTTTAGAATGATTATCTTGCATAGAAATCTTGAGAAATATGAAATTAACTTTTAATGACTATAATGTATTTAATCTCTTAATATTTCTGACATGCTGCATGAATTCAACAGGGCCAAAAGTGTTTTGCTACTGATTTTCATTTGTACTCTGCAGTGTCTAACAATAGTTACCCAGCATTGATGGATTCCAGTTGACTTAATACTGTTTTTCCACTGTGGCAATGCCCTGGAAAGAAGTCCAGTGCTAAAAAGAAATCTTCAGTGACAAGTTGCACTTCATGGTCTTGTATACTGTAAGATGTTTGTCTTACCAACTGAATGTAATTTGGTGCTCTGTAGCTGCCAAGAAAATTCTCAACAACATCCTTGAATGCTTTCCATGTGATTTTCTCTGTCTCATTAACAGATCTTTGAACCATTTGATGATGTATCTAATATGTGGACCAACAAAAGTACCTTTCTTAATCTTGGCATCAATTACTCTTGCCATCATCTATCTCAAATGATAAAAACCTTCACCTTCCTCATTCATCGCTTTCCCCAAATTTTTCATCAGTCCATGTTTTATGTGAAGCAGAGGTAAAAATATTTTTGTTGGGTCAACAAGTGGTTCATGGGCCACATTTTCTGTCCTAGAACTAAATTCTTTGGGAACAGCCATTTTTTTGCAATGTAATGTGACTCTCTTGCACAGCTGTCCCATTTGCATATGTAACACATTGTATATCTGAGCTGCATTCTCAGCAGCAAAGCCAGAGGTGGGTTTCAGCAAGTTCTGACCAGTTCTGGAGAACCGGTAGTGGGAATTTTCAATAATTCAGAGAACCGGTAATAAAAATTCTGACTGGCTCTGTCCCCATCTATTCTTTGCCTCCTGAGTCCCAGCTGATTGGGAGGAAATGGGGATTTTGCAGTAACTTTCCCCTGGAATGGGGTGGGAATGGAGATTTTACAGTATCCTTCCCATGCCACCCTCACCAAGCCACATCCACAGAACCGGTAGTAAAAAAAATTGAAACCCACCACTGAGGAAAGCCACTACTTTTAGATCTCCACAGATATTCCACTTGTACTTGGTGTATAAACCCTGTACTGGGTTTGCTTCAACAACAGTTCCATGTTTTTGTATGTTTCTTTATGTGTGTAGCATACATTGCTATTGTATAAAAACAGAAGAGTTCTATAAAATTATATTTGATAAGTAAAATTACAGATTATATTTCATGATTAGCAAACAAAGACCTATAAGATACACCCAAAAGTGCTCAGAAAGTAAAATCTTGGAGGGAAGAATAGAATAATTGACGCAAGCAATCTGGTCAGATTGCTGATTGGGCAGAAGAAGTGACAAATAAGCATCAAACTCCTTGCCAGGGTATTTGTTTAAAATGGGAAAGAAGGATGTCATGTGAGATTCCCTGTGAACAGAGGAACCAAATAGCATTTGGGTCCATGGAATCATCTTCACAAGGGCATACACACTGCTATAGAGGGTAATGTATCCAATCTGGCCAAGATGAAGGCCTGGAGAAATTTCAGAATTGGAATGGAGGAAAGAGAGGATGATGGCACAATTGGCACATGGTCTTTTGAAAAATATACATGGACTGTGGGGTTGGATAGTGGCATAGAAATGCATATCCCAGATATCTTCCTGGGACTTTCAAACTCTAATGGGTAAGAAAGTATCTAAAGAGAGATCTGAAAACTAGAATCTGTTAATAGATCTTGTTAGCCGGGTTGATTTAAAATGATCTATGAAAACTTGTGGGGGCAGACCCATAGGAAATAAATAGAACTGTACCAAGCTCTGGCATCCGTGGAAACCAAATCTTTCTGAAACGATAAAGCAGCATTCTGATATATCATGGAAATGTAAGAATAGCTTTGATAAATTTGAATTGGACAATTTCCAAGGTGCTGAACTTTATGAAACTACAAATCTGAACACCGGAAAGAAGCTGAGAAATAACTTAGCATGAAAGGCCTTTCAAGCAACACTGGACTGTTAGGAGAAATGTGTGTTCCAAGTTAAGAAGGCTTGGAATTGCACTCTAGTACATCTATAATATGCTCTACCGGGGTATGATTTGCTGTTTATCCAACCTAAAGTTATGTCATACAAAAATTGACACTTTAATTATTTGATAATTTATTACAATTATCCCAGGTATTTGCAGTGATGCCCAGGTATTTGCAGTGATCATCTTCATCCAGATCTTGATGTTATTTCCATACATCAGGGGTGTATGGAACTGGTGGCCTGCGGGCCAGATGCATCATGCCCAGGCCATGCCCACCCCAGTTCTGCAAAGGGAAAAAACATTGTGAAACGTCACGTGATGACAACGTGACATGGTGAGTTTGACCTGTGCCATACATGATTTCTTCAGTTTTCAATATTTTCATCAAGAGCAGTTTTCTGCTCTTGATGATAAGAGTGGCACATTTCTGGCACTTACTTGGAATAAAAAAATTAAGAGAATAATAATAATGTCTAATGTGGCCTTTGAAAATAAACTATTGTTTTAAGAGCTTTTACTGAGACGATCCCTTTTAGCTTTCTAGAAATAACGGGCATTTTTTAGTTGGCACACTGACTGAATATCTTGTCTGACTTTCTAAATTATTCTTAATTATAAAGGCTATGTCCCTAGTTACAATTTACAGCTTCATTTCATACAAGATTTCTCTTCATTTAGGTTGCTCCATCCATTTATCTACTTTATTTGTTACTTCAACCACCCATAAAGTTTAGGACAAGCAGCTTATCTTTTTTATAGTTCTTGGTAGAAGGAGGGGGGGTGGAGGAGCAAAGCAGAGCTGTGAAAGGGATAGATTTAAGTGTTTAGTATGCAGTCTGTTCAATCATCAGGAAATATAATTTAAACATCTGCCCTTTATGAAATGAGAAGCTCTTTGAAAAAAGCTGCAGAGAAAAAGGAGCACAGAATCTATTTGGTCTTTCAAGAACTTTCAGCTCGGTACACAAATCCCTATTTAAAATATATAATAATTTTAAACTAACAGTTATAATTTTCACCACATAAATGAAGGACTGGTGATGCACCCCTCTGGATTTTTTTTTTACTTTTTTTTTTAAGACTGACAAATTGTAAGGCTAAATGTTCATTACCATTTTAATTACTTTCCCCAAATATTTGCCTTATCTTTCTCCCACTCTTCTAATCTTCTAGGTAGATTTCTTTCACAAAAATCAGCTTTTAGATGGCTGCATGATTTTCTGTCTAGCTTCTCATCCCACCCCCACTCCCACGTTTCTTGCATCATGACATTTACTACAGATTTTCTGTTTTCTATCTGCTTCAGCAGAGTTGTTTTACTCCTCTCTTTCTATATATCAACACAAGAAATAGTGCTGGAAGAATATTTTCACATTGTCCAGCTATATGAACATAAATCTATGAACATAAATTTAACTGAGAAGAGATCAGAAGTAACTTTGTATTCATTTCCTTGTTCTTCCTGTGCTTAAAAAAGCAAAGAAACCTACAGACTGAATTAGAAAGCTTAGCAATCTTGCTTCAGTGTGGTGTCAGGATGACGGTTCTTGACAATTTTAATAACAACAACAACAGCAGCAGCAGCAACAACAACCAACAACCAACAACAATAATAACAACTACAGATAGGAATATGGCATGTGTTGTGATCCACCAGCAGAATGCGGAGCTGGCAGCGGAGTCAGGACAGCGATGAGGCTGAGGAAGAACATGGGCCAGTCCTGGAGGCTGGGGAATGCCTGGATGAGGGCTCTGTGTTGGAGGCAGAGATGGGGCCAGGGCCATCGGGGAGTGATGTGCAGACTTCGGAGCCTCCAGAGCAGGGGTTAAATCTAAATTTTTTTGCTACCGGTTCTGTGGGCGCAGCTTAATTAGTGGGCGTGGCTTGGTGGCAAGGTGACTGGGAGGGCGTGGTTTGTTGGTCAGATGGGCGTGGCCAAGTCACTGTCACTTCTTTGCCCTTTTTTAACCTACAAAACACAACACAACAGAACTGGCTCACCCACAATATAAAAGCAGCTGTGCTAGACCCAAAATGACCCCTGCAACAAGCAGGAACCTCACACAGCCACAAAAAGGCCAAAAAACCAACTTTCACACTTTACACACACACAAAACAACACAACACAACTGGTTCACCCACAATGTAAAAGCAGCTGTGCTAGACCCAAAATGGCCCCTGCAATAAGCAGAAACCTCACACAGCCACAAAAAGCCCAAAAAATCAACTTTCACACTTTACACACACAAAATTCCACATACAGCTTTGTGAGATTTTGTGTGTTTGTGTAGTTAGAGTGAAACACTACAGAAACACACTAAATCTCAGAAAGCTGCACAAATATTATTTTATTTTATTTTATTCTTATTTTTATATAAAAGCAGCTAAATTTAAAACTTCCTAAACTTTAAATGGCTAGGTCTAAAAAAAGAACAACTAAAAAAAACCCTAATTAACTATTTTTTTAAAGCTCCCAAAGGGGAAAAAAACTTACCCAATAGAACAGGGATCTCCAACCTTGGCAACTTTAAGACTTGTAGACTTCAACTCCCAGAATTCCTTAGCCAGCTTTGTTTTGCTGGCTGAGGAATTCTGGGAGTTGAAGTCCACAACTGCCTGCCTGCTTGACTGCAGGCAGGGAGATGCAGTTGCTTGCTGATGCAATGGATTGCAGGGATTACAGCAAGGCGTTGCAAAACTGAGGGGGGGAGGGGGAGGGATTTTTGCTACCAATTAGCAGGCAACTCAGCTGGGATCATCAGAGCTTGGCTCGTCAGAGCCATTTAAAAGAAAAAAAAAGGCTCTGATGATCACACGGCTCAGCTGGGCATGGGGGGGCGGGGGGATTTTTGCTACCGGTTCTCCAAACTGCCCGCCGCCATCGCTACCTACTCGCCCAAGCCGGTCCAAACTGGGAGCATTTCACCCCTGCTCCAGAGGCTGACAGTAGAGAGGCAGAGTAACAGGAGGAGCCTGTTTCTAGTGCACGTATGAGAAGAGCTGCCAGAAGGCAGGAATAGATAAATCAGAGAGGACGACTTGGGAGTAGGGCCAAGAGATGATTGGCCCCTCCCTTAAGGCTTAAAAGACCAGCAACGGCTCTTGGCCTCTTTGCCGGAAAACAACGTTGAGAGAACTGCTTCTTGTTTCACTGTATTCATTTCTTGTCGGCGTCTTCTGCTTCTGAACTTTTGCCAAGAAAAGCCTTTGGCAGTTTGCCTAATTATACCAAGGTCGGTGATAAACTGAGGAATGGTGTTTGAAGAATTTGCTTTAATTTAGTTTGGACTTCACTGAGAATTTGTTCTAATAAAGTCTGTTTGTTTTTGAACTGTTTGCATTTAATACTAACTACTTGAGCCTGGGTCACAACAGCATGCTGACAAATAGAGTCCCATCATCATTTTTATTTCCCAGAATGCCTCTAGGCCTGAAACTGGCCTTACAAGTCTGATGTAACCCCTTGCCCAGAAAAAAGAAAACATTAAGCAGGGGCAGGACAAAGGATCTTCTAATTAAGAGAAAACTGAGAGCATTCTAGTAAATTGATGATGAACCCCAAGCTAAGCAACTATTCTGTGAATGAGCAGACCTTCTCGAGCAGCTGTTTTGTGATAGCACCCACATCTTCCAAATTTATCAGAAAATAAGGCTGGGGGCTCCTCATTCTCATTGAGGTGAAGCTCAGTTGAAAGTCTTTGGGTTGAAACACAGGAAGACATTT
The DNA here is from genome assembly GCF_059756535.1 of Pantherophis guttatus. Lineage (NCBI taxonomy): Eukaryota > Metazoa > Chordata > Lepidosauria > Squamata > Colubridae > Pantherophis > Pantherophis guttatus. The sequence goes on from NC_142065.1 coordinate 132,206,079, forward strand.
TTGCTGTGTAGGACTCCACTATGCCTATTGAAATCTTTAGGGCAGAATATACAGTATGTACTTAAGGGTTGCCCATGACTATCTAGGCTACTGCTAATCCAGTTGAAACCTCTAAATCAGGGGTGTTCAACTCATATTGTTACAGCAGCATCATCTAATGTATCAGGACTTTTTCCCCCTTTGCTAAACTGGCCGTGGGCATGGGTAGCATGTGATGCATCTGACCCACGGGCTGGGAGTTTGATAGCCCTGCTCTAAATGGTCTTCAATAAATTTCCTGTAGAGTTTATTGCAGTAATCCAGATGAGAGATTATCAAGGTAGTTGCTTCAGCAGGTACTTACTGTAACAATCAGAATGGGCAGAGGTTCAAAGAACCGGGGAAGAGGACAGTATCCTAACCACTTCCTTGGGGATCACAGATCAAAACTCATTCTAGATAACATTATAAGTGGGTCACCTAATTACCATAAAGGATTATGCTTATGAGGAGTCAAGGCTTCAGTAAATCTGTGTGATTTTATAATTAATCACAGTGGCCAAGTGCAGATCACTTATAGACCCTTTCCAAAACGGAGTCACTCTAAATAAGCCCTTGAATAATAGTAACAAAGTAAGCGCAGAGAAATAAGCATTCACTGATTTCCTTATCACCACGATTTAGTCTTGACCATGTTTGGGAAGATTCACTTCTTATTTTTATCCACTGCCATTCCGGCATAATTTCTGTTGCTTCTTTTTCTAAAGAAACCCATAAAACTAACACACCAACTAGGATTACCATCAGGAAATAGCGATTGATTGAGCAAAGCTGACCAGTACCTAATGCACTACCTAGTGTCAATTGTGCATTAGGCCATGGACAGAATTGCCTACTATAGAGTTGGGAAACTCCCCAGGACCTTTTGAAAGTCATTAGGCATCTAGGGTAAACTATCTACCACTATCCTTGGAATCACTGGTGGCTCATAATTGTAACCAATTCAGGACCTGATCTGATCATGGTAATATTGATAGAAATACCCTCCTTCATTTGATCATCAGTTGTCTGTTCTGTGACAAAAATTATGCCTAACGTGTGACTACCAACATGAGTCAGGCCAAAGATTACCATATTTTTCAGAGTATAAGATGCACCTTTTTCCCCAAAAAAAGGGGGTGAAAATTTGGGTGCGTCTTATACTGTGAATGTAGCCCCGCCCAGCCTCGCAAATGGAGATTTCAGAGGCTGAAAGAAGCCTCTGAAGGAAGCTTCCCCCCCCCAAAAAAGCCTCAGAAACGAAGCTTCAGAGAAAAAAGCCTTTGAAAGGCTTTTATCTAAAATAATATGGCAAGCAATAAAAGAAGAATCAGTAAAGGTTCTAACCAAACTATGCTAACAAATCTGGAGAATGACACAATAACCAACAGATCGGAAGATGTTAATCTATATACCAATACCAAAGAAAGGAGATTGAACAGAGTACAGATAGTCCATCAGAATAAAAGCCTCTGAAAGAAGCTTCAGAAAAAAAGCCTTTTTTCCTGAAGCTCTGTTTCAGAGGCTTTCAGAGGCAGAAAAAAAAGGTTTTTTTCTGAAACAGAGTTTCAGAAGTTTCAGAGGCAGAAAAAAAAGCAAGGCACAGAGCTCACAACCAACGAACCTGTTGCTAAAATTCACCTCTGGGAACAGCTGATTGGGAGGTATTCCGGAAGGCAGATCCACCCACCAATCAGCTTTTTTCTTATTTTCCTCCCAAAAAACTAAGGTGCATCTTATACTCTGAAAAATACGGTACTTAAGACAAGCCCTGATCACTCAGGATGGGCAGGTCAAAATCCAAGAGGGAGGTCTTTAAGAGATGAAACTGATAGCAGGTTGAAAATAGGAGTGCATGATCTGTTGTGAGATAAACCTGTTTTTTTAAAAAATGAATCTTAGATGTAAGACATATAAAATCTCAATATTTCCTATTGAATCACCTAATAAATTACTTGCACAGTTAATCTTTAGCTATAATATTTTAAGGGAAATGACATTTAGCAAGTTCTATCTCATGTGCCAACAAAGATGAATGGGCCTTTGATGTTCATTGTGCCATTACTTTTCTAAAAGGCCATTTGCATTTTTGGAACAAGTCAACTATATCCCTGTAATTTTCCATTTCCTTGTACATACTTGCGATAATGAAGTACCTTATGCTCTAGACACATAACAATCTTAGTTACATCATCATTTGACCTTGGTATTCTGTCTTCCATGAATCTATTGCCAAAATCAATTAGCACAGTTATTAATTGTTTTTAGAGCATATTGAGCAGAAATTTAGAATTCAAAGACTCATCTAGGGTGAGTCATTTTTAGAATGTGTAATGTTATTGTATCTATCTAGTTATCTGACAATTGCTTATTCTGACTGGCACAGCAGCTCACCAGAATTTCAAGTTCAAGTTGAAACTGGATCTTCAAAGACATCTGTAGATTTACAAAACCATCCTAATGATGTAACTGAACAGTGGACATTCTTTTGGGTCCAAGGGCTGCATTCAAATTGTACATAAACAAAGATGATAGACAGGAGGATCAGCAAGTCAACTCAGAAAACTATAAATTTATTAGGCATCAGAAAATTTATATTGTACAGTGTGTCTGCCTTACTAGGGAGATTCCAGGATATTTGAAAGTATATATATGCATATACAGAAATGAAAGCACCCACCCTTTATTGAATATACCTATATATGCATGCACACTCACATACATGTTGCTATTGTATACACTCACATACAGTATATTTTTATTTTATTTTTATTTGTTTCAATTTATATACCACCCTTCTCCAATAGGACTCAGGGCGGTGAACAGCCGAAATAAAAACAGAACATACAAAATTTAAAAACAGTTTAAAATGATTAAATATTTTTGGCCGCGATTTAAAACAAACCCAATTTAAAATCAATTAAAATTTAACCCAAAACTGTGGGATCAAGCCAGCCCGGCTAGTTGAAATAAATAAGTTTTCAGGGCCTGATGAAAAATCCAGAGGTCTGATATTGTACGTATCTCTGGGGGGAGGTTGTTCCAGAGGGTGGGCGCCACCACAGAGAACTTATCTCCCCCTGGGGTCGCCAGCTGACACTGTCTGGCGGACGGCACCCTGAGGAGGCCCACTCTGTGCGAGCGTACTGGCCGGTGGGAGGCTATTGGTGGCAGAAGGCGGTCTCGTAAATACTCTGGCCCTAAGCCATGGAGCGCTTTAAAGGTGGTCACCAACACCATGAAGCGCATCCGGAAGACCACCGGGAGCCAGTGCAGCTCAGGCAGGAGAGGTGTCACATGGGAGCGTCCCGTAGCTCCCATAACCCCCGCGCGACCGCATTCTGGACCAGCTGGAGCCTCCGGGTGCACCCCAGGGGGAGCCCCATGTAGAGAGCGTTGCAGTAGTCCAGGCGGGAGGTGACGAGTGCCTGAGTGACCGTGCGTAGGGAGTCCCGATCTAGAAAGGGGCACAACTGGCGTATCAGGCGAACCTGATAAAAAGCCCCCCTGGCCACGGCCGTCAAATGGTCTTCTAAAGACAGCCGTGCATCCAGGAGGACGCCCAAGTTGCGAGCCCTCTCTGTGGGGGCGAGTGATTCACCCCCAATAGCCAGCGATGGCACCAGCTGGCTATATCGGGACACCGGAAGCCACAACCACTCGGTCTTGGAAGCCTGTTTCTCCCCATCCAGGCCTGCACGGCCTCCAGGCACTGGGACATCACTTCAAGGGCATCATTGGGGTGGCCTGGGGTGGAGATGTACAGCTGGGTGTCGTCAGCGTACTGATGGAACTCCACCCTGAAGCCACGGATGATCTCACCCAGCGGCTTTACATAAATGTGGAACAGAAGGGGCGAGAGGACCGACCCTTGTGGCACCCCACAAGCAAGGTGCCTCGGGGTCGACCGCTGCCCCCCTGTCAACACAGATTGCGACCGGTCAGAGAGGTAGGAGGAGAACCACCGCAGAATGGTGCCCTCCACCCCCAGCCCCTCCAACCAGTGCAACATGATACCATGGTCGATGGTATCAAAAGCTACTGAGAGGTCTAACAGGACCAGGATAGAGGAGCAACCCCTATCCCGAGCCCTCCAGAGATCATCCACCAACATGACCAATGCCGTTTCTGTGCTGTGCCCAGGCCGGAAGCCGGACTGGAGCGGGTCTAGATAGACAGCTTCATCCAGGTACCAGGGAAGCTGCTGCGCCACCACACTCTCAACAACCTTTGCAACGAAGCGAAGGTTGGAGACTGGACGATAGTTAGCCAAAACAGCCGGATCCAGAGAGGACTTCTTGAGGAGGGGCCTCACCACCGCTTCTTTGAAAATGGCCGGCAGGACCCCCTCACTCAGAGAAGCGTTAACAATTCTCTGGAGCCAGCCTCGTGTAACCTCCCGGGAAGCCAGTACCAACCAGGAGGGACACGGGTCCAATAAACATGTGGTCGCATTCAGCCATCCCAAGATCCTGTCCATGTCCTCGGGAGCCACAGGATCGAACTCCTCCCAGATAATGCTCTCAAGACCTGCCTCTGTCATCCCGTCCGGACATACCCAGTCAGAGGCCAGCCCTTCCCGAATCTGAGCGATTTTGTCATACAGATACTGCACAAAATCCTCGGCTCGACCCTGCAAGGGGTCATCCCGCGCTTCCAGATGGAGGAGGGAGCAGGTCACCCTAAACAGGGCGGCCGGGCGATTATCTGATGACACGATAAGAGCAGCAAAATAGCTAGATTTCGCCGCTTTTATCGCCACTAGGTAGGTCTTAATGTGAGACCTCACCCATGTTCGGTCGGATTCAGAGTAGCTGTTACTCCAACTACTCTCCAGGCGTCTTTTCCGGCGCTTCATCTCCCTCAGCTCCTCGGAGAACCAAGGAGCTAGGTGAGTTTAGTGCCAGGTCAGAGGCTGCAAAGGCATGACACGGTCCAAGGCCCCAGTGGCCGCACTATCCCAGGCGGCCACCAGGTCTTCAGCCGAGTCATGAGCCAGAGTCTCAGGAAATGGCCCAAGCTCCATCTGGAACCTATCAGGATCCATCAGGCACCTGGAGCGGAACCACCTGGTCGGTCCCACCTCCCTGTGGCGGGGTGCAGCGGTTAGAAAGTCCAGTCGAAGGAGCGAGTGGTCAGACCATGACAAGAGTTTGATGGCTATATCCCCTATATCAAGCCACTCAACCACTGACCAGAGACAAAAACTAAGTCCAGAGTGTGTCCACCTGTGTGGGGTCATGAATTAACTGAGTAAGGTCCATGGCCGTCATGGAAGCCATGAACTCTCGATCCACCTCAGATGTTTCACCAATAGATGGCAGGTTGAAATCCCCCATGACAGCAAGTCTGGGGGTATCAACCGCCACCTCGGCTATGATGTTAAGCATCTCGGGCAGGGCCGTTGCCACGTGGCAGGGAGCCAGGTACATGACCAACAAGCCCATCTGTACTCCATGACCCCACTTCACAAAGAGGGACTCACATCCGGCTATCTGTGGAACAGTGGTCTCCCTTGGATCCAGACCTTCCTTTATAATAACCACCACCCCCCCACCCCTGCCCTGAGCCCTCGGCTGATGAAATGCATGGAAGCCTGGTGGGCATATATCCACGAGGGGAACTCCCCCCTCCTGGCCCAACCAGGTCTCCGTAATGCACGCTAGGTCCGCCTCCCCCTCCTGAATAAGATTGTGAATGAGGGGGGCTTTATTTACCACGGACCTGGCATTGCATAACATCAGCCGAAGGCTCTGGCCCTGAGAATCTGGACAACCTGGGGAAGGAGAAAAGCATTGGGGACCGGAGTGCGCAATCGCTCTAAGATAGCGAGTGCACGTTCCCCGAACATGATGTAGTCCCCAGCTTCCGCCATATCTGCCCCTCCCACTCACTATACTGATGGAACAGCCCTCTTTGAGTCGAACTCCAACCCCCTCCCCGACCTCCAGTTCTGCGTTGCTAGTGTCGCAGCCCTCCACTAAGGCTGGTCTTGAACCCGGTGGATTTCCCCCAGAACCCACCCTAATCTCCCCCAAACCCCTTAAAATTTTTGTTAAAAACCCACTAAAAAACCCACTTAAAAAACCCCTCAACCTCTTCTTTGCCGCATGCCATCTCTCGGGGCTCCAAAGCCCGTCATCAAGATAGGCCCTCGATAATGAGGAGGGCCAAACCTGCGAGAGAGGGGAATCTTGCAGAGCACGAAGTTCATATGCACTTACTACAAACACACATTACAAGCCAAAAGTCTGACACTTGCATTCGTTGTTGGGAAGGATAATTATGTACTGAGCTATACCATATGAATGTTTTCACTTTGAAAAAGTGAGCCAATACTTTAATAACTAATGCTAGCTTTCTTTTTGCATTACTGTTGCGCTTTCCATGCAGAAAAATGTTTATTGCTCACAGTTCCCAAATATAATTCTTTATAAGCTGACAGCAAGGCCTATCTATTCCAGCCTAACATCATTTGTTCTTGTTTTTGTTTTGTGGTTGTATGTTGTTGCCAAAGTGCTTAATGATAAAATCAAGTTCTTTGTTGGGGGCTATTGATCAAGGGATAGAGAGTGATGTTTGTAAGGGTTTATATTAATTCTGGTGACAAAGAGGCAATGCTGCAAATCCTCTATGCACTGAGTTTGTCAGATAAGAAGAAACAGCATTGCTGCATCTGAGAATCAATGGTAGGAAATAGATATTTAATCTAATAAAGCAAACATCTAATCAACAGTTGTTTTTAGAAATATTACAAAAGACTAGTGTATAATTAGGTTGCTTGGTACATTGTCTTCAGTAGAATTATTTATTTGCTAAACAAATTCATATAGACACACAACTCACACATGATGATTCGAGACAGTGTTTAGCAATAAAAAGCTACATAAAAAAAAAACCTTAGTCCCACCCCTTCTCACATTACAAACACAATCAAATAAGCCATTTGTTTGGCTCCAAATCCACCTGGGTTCCCCAAGCCCACTGACAGAACCATATCTTAAAGGACATTTCAGAAAAGTAACAAAATGGAGGCCCGTCTTATCTCCAGAGAAATGATTTATCACAAGGAGGGAGCCACTACATGAAGCCTATTTTTCTTGATCCCACCAAATGTATTTCCTTCATAGATGGACGTGCAACAACCCTCCCTTCCTGTTCTGTTCTGTGTACATGTAACAGTGTAAAGCAGTCCTTCAAATAACCTGGTCCAAGACATGTAGGGCTTTATAGGTGATAACCAGCACCCAGCACCTTGAATTGCACCCAGAAACAAATCAGCAACCAATGCAGTTCCCTCAAAAGAGGTAATATACATATGAGAAAACCTGTTCTTGCACAAAGCTATGTGGGCCCCTATGTTTTGAACCAATTGAAACTTCAGGATATTCTTCAACTGCAGCCTTATATAGAGCACACTACAATAGTCCAAATAGGAGGTTTGCACTACAATAATTTTACAAGTGTTTGAGTTCACTGTACATCTTTCACCAGCGGTGCTCCAGATGTCACTTGATTCACTAGAACTGAATGTTTTCAACAGCAGGCACCTGCCAGTATTGTCAAATATTCAGTTTTATTTCTGGATTCTTTTCTGACAGGGTGCATATACTTTTGACATTCATCAAAACAAAATAAAACTAGCTATTGGCAAATTGTTAAATAAACAAGGGTGTGCAAAATAACTCAACAGTAAAACAACAGAATTGGGGAATACGGAGAATTGTAGGCAATATGAAATATACATCCTTATTAAGAAGTCATGGACCCCAAAGAGAAGGAAATGCTCACAACTGTTAATAGAGGAGTGGAAATCAATAACAGTACAGATGTAATTTTATTTGCATTCAGCTTATAAAACAGACAAATAAAATCAATTTATTCAAATTACATCACCGAGTGCAGATATTATTTTACATTTCATTTTGGGGAAAAAAATCAGTGCTGACTCTTAGTAACCACATAGATAGATTTTCTCCAGGACAATATGTCCCCAACCTGATTCTTTGCATCTCCCAACAATGTACCCATCACCACTGTAACTGAGTCCATCCACCTTGTTGCTGGTTGTCCTCTTCTACTTTCCCAATTATAGTCTTCACAAGAGAACTGGGGTCTTTGAATAACGTGTCCGAAGTATGATAACTTGACTCTGGTCATTTGTGTCTTAAATTGGAACACTGGTTTGATTTGTTTGATGATCCATTTGTTTCTTTGCTTGGATATCAATAGGATTGTCAGAAATATTCTTTGACAACAAAGTTCAAAAGCACATATTCTCTTTCTTTCCTGTTTCTTCAGAAAGCACCTTTTGCTTCCATACAGTGTCATAGGGAACAAATCATAGCCTGCATAATTATGGTATTTGTAGGTATAGACATTTCCTGGCATCTGAATATCTTTTCCAAAGTTTTCATTGCTTCTCTAGTAAGTGCTACTCTGCAGCATATTTTCTGACTGCTGGTTCTTTTACTGTTGAAAGTCAATCTTAAAGGCTATTCACCACCATATACCAAATCTGGTAACTGTGGTATATTCAGAAGAGAGGGGAATTCCCAGAATACAGGCCAGAATAAGGTGTTCCTCAGGCTGCAAACCATGGCAAAGCCCAGACCACATTAACTCACACTATTTTTTTTTAAATACACTTCTTCCCAACCATTAGCTGAATCCCTGAGCACCTGTATCCCAGAGTGCAAGGGTCTATCATTAAACAAAAAAAGGGCCCTGATTTGATTCTCCCACTTTTTATCAGCGACTGGTAGTACTTAGGAAGTACAAAAGGAAAAAATAATGTTAATTCCACGTCTCTGTTAGTAATCAATGATAGGAAAATGGATGGGAAAGGTGTGATATGATTAAATATCCCCAGTAAAAAAAATCACACAGAATCTTATTATTTGCTGAGGAACAGAAGTATGGAGCTCTAGCACAAGTCCCAAAGCTCAGAAGACAAAACTCTGGTCCCAGTGACTGACCCAGATTGGATCCTGCAACATGCTTAAAAGCTATCAACATTTAATGTATTTCTCTCTGAGTGATAAGGACAATAGCTGTATAAGGAATAAATAGAAGAAAAATGTTTTGTTGCTAATTGTTTTATTATGTATCATGCTTTGGGTTAACAGCTTTGAATTCCAAATATTATTCTGTGAAGACAGAACACAATGGAGATGTGGGTTATGGGTAGAGAGATTGTCAGATTAACCCAAGAGAAAACATTATACGTTTCATAAAATACTGGTGGGTTTGCAATCCTTCAATTTCAAAAAGCCGTTTGAAATAATTTCATTTTTTTTTCTAACAACATCTCTATTTTATTCTAAGTCTAGCTAAAACATTATTTCAACTACTTAGAATAAGTCATATAAAGATGACTGCCCAAGCATGAAAAAGGCAAATAGAAAAAAGTATTCTTACTCAGATTCTAACTTTGCCTTGTATATTTCCATAATGTACTGAAAATTTGGCCTTTCCAGCTGATAGGAACTTAATGCCAGTTAAAAATGGCAAAATGTCAGTATGCAGTAATATAATCTGGACTGTTTATTTAACCACGATGCTCCATGCTTAGCTGAAATAAAATCAAGGCAGAGTTCTAGTCACTTCATAAATTGCGTTGCATTTTCTCAGGAGAGTGGTTTCCAGTATAAACAAGTACAGAAAAATCCTCGGCATGTCAACTGAGAAGTAAATCTTACTGGGTTCTCGTAGACTTATTATCTGTTAGTTGATATAGAACAACAGCTTTATAAAAATCTAAGAGACATATTTTTTTCCATAACTGTTATTCTTTAAAAGCCTGGACTCTAACATGACTGTGTGATTGACACCTTACCCCTTTTTATGTGCACCATGTGACACACATAAAAAGGGTGTTATAGATTTCCATGGTTGAGGTAGAAGGTAGGGATGGGAACATGAATCAAAATCAATATTACTTCCTTTGTTTTTAAAGAGTGGGGGCTAGGGTTATTTTTCTGTGATATAATTTTTTACTGGCATTTCAAGTGCAAATTAGAAACTATCTTCCCCATTCCATTTTTTTCAGTCCATCCTGCTTAATATTAATAGCACATGGTTGAGCCTTGAAGCCCTTTTTCCCTTTTCTTAAGCAAACACAATACCTGATCTGCCTTCTTAAACCCATATGCGGAGAGAAGAAAATGTTACATCACAAAGTCTTTCAGAGGTAGATGCATGAAGGGCAACAGCTCAGAAGAAAGAAATCTTTCTTAAATGAACTATGTTTCTATTGGTGTGTATTTGAAGTAATTTTAAAATTACATTTATTGTTGAGGAAAAAACATCCATCTACTCTGATAAAACCCAGAGAAACAAAGAGCAGCATAACAATGCATCTAGTTTACGGTTGATTTTTAAGTTCTCCAAATGATTATGAGATGAAAAGTAAATAACCCCTACAGCTCTTTAACTCCCTGAAGCCAGGTATAGGACTACACTTTTAAGCTAGTATTCATTAAATAGATTATTTTAAGAGCTATAAAATAATAAAATGCTTTTAACATACTATAAACATGACTTATTTCATTGTTTATCAGTTCTAATTTTTACCATCAGAGATGGTAATTTATTGTGCAGGATCCCTGAAATATATGCCTTATGGGCATCAGCTCCCATGGAAGTCTACTGTATATGAATTCATTTTATCCAGGTAAATTTCATATGTGGGTTTTGGGATGGATTTGGAATCTTAGAAATATGCATATTATCTTCTTGAATGTGATGTGATAAAAGTGATCTGGTAACTGAACTGGCAGGTAGATGGGGGAGAATGGATTTACTTCTTCATTTAAGTTTGGCTCATCTTCATGCATTGCAAATTTATGAATAAAAACACAATTATTCCTAAGTTTGTGAATTAATTTCCCAATCACAACTGTGCAAATTGTACCAGTTCAGGGAAGGTACAGACAAGAATACATATTAGAGAAAATAATTTATAAAATTGATTATTCTAGGGAACATTGTTTAGTGTGTGTATTCAGATAAATTGCAATACAAAAATGTAATGGAGCAATGCACACAGGAGCACCTAAGAATTATCATACAGGAAACTCTCAAAGATACAGAAACAAAACAAATGAGTTTTAAGACTGGAGAAATGCAAATGAAGAAAAGCTGATGTTGATTTGTCTCTTCCAAATAAGAAGTGTAAAAAGTGAAATATCCATTGTGATATTGTGCTATTTCTATTGCAATTTCAATTTTTTAAGGTTAATTTCATTTATGAGGTTTGCAATGATGGCATCTCCTTGCTAATGTTCCCTGGAGAGATATAATCGCAAGCTGCTTCTTATTCAATATACCAGCTCATGTATTTGTTAGCGCAACTGAATTTTATTTACAAGCATAAAACTATATGCCGATGGAAAATATCTAGAAGGAGCTGTGTAGAAATCGTGAAGTTGCATTTGACCTTGTATGTCTGCCCACAACTTAATATCAGCAATATCTCATCTAAAATTGCATTAGATTTCTCACACAAGATTTACTCTTTATGAAACCCTGCTCATATTTCTTCAGATATTTTATTATCTCATCCTTCAGAAACATGCTGGAGAACCTGCATAGCAAAGGTTATGATCATAATTTCCTGCCTTTCCTCACAGGTCTTTTTTCTGTTCTAAGATTGTGGTTATCTGTAGTCTCTTGGTAATTTTGTTCTTTCATATATATTCTCGGCCATTTCTTGCTATCTCTCTGGAGTACCAGAGTGCAATCACCTTAGTCTTAGGCACCCAGTACAATAAATATATCTGATTTTATATTTCAACATGTTTTTCTCAAGAGAGTTCCAGTCAGTTCTGGCTTTTTCTTTTCTTTCTATTGTTTTCTCATGAGACGTTAAGACTTACTGGGCAACAAATCCCTGTCAGTTAATTTCAAGGTGTTCTTAATCACAAGATACTACTTTTTCATCTTGAGGTATTTTTTAAATGCCCTGGTTGGAACTCAGAAGGTTTTGCTTAGGTAAGTATGGGATGGGAAAGTATCAAGAAAGTTTATATATAGACCTTTGAATTTCATCTTGGCCAAAGTAGGGGATAAATCTAATAAATACATAAATACAGTTTTGTTGATATACACCTGCAGTTGATGACAGGCATTACTTATCTGCTCATCCAGTAATTTCAGAACAAATTTACTTTCTGTAATAAAGTCATGATACCTCTTTTCTATTTTTGTGTTTAAACAAATGCTGTGCAAAAGATTCTGCAAATCTTTAAAAGGTTTTCTTTGTAGGCTTCTCTTTTCCACCATTGAGAGGCTGCTTGAGAATTTCTTCTGGTGGCATTTTTAGCTTGTTTTCTATGAAGTAGCACTGTTGCTTCTGGTGTTGTAAGATGGACACATCTTCTACCACCCTGAAGCTTAGTTTAGCTTAGCCCATTGACAGATCTGATAAAGTTCAGAGGATGGGAGATTGCCCACATATACTCCTCATGGCTCCTGCCTGGAAAGAGACTGCAGGACAGCAGTTTTCTATGGGTTTGACACCATGAGGCAACAGAATTAGCCATCTTGCTCATAACCATGGTAACTTTCAAGTTTAACCACTTTCAGAAATTGCTTATTAATTACTTCTAAGTTATTTCAGATCTTCTTAATAACAAGTTAGAAAAGTCTGCCTTAAACTCTGAAAGAAACAATACTTTAATGATAAGATTAAGAATTTAAAGAATCTGAAATAAACAGCAAAAAGCTAAATTATTTTGATCATAGCAAGTTATAAATGGACTAAGAGTCCAGAAAAAAAATGAAATATTGAAACTTACAATTAGATTTTGAGATTAATTATAAAGTATGAATAGCTTCTCATAGGAAATAGACCCTATTTTGGTTTTTGTAAGAGTCAATGTAGATAAACATTTTCATAATTTCAAAAACTGGACACTATAGGGGAATAAAGATTTTATGTAGGAAAATATATACAGGCCTGTGATATGGTTATGACAATTAAGATACTGAAGGAATCTTTTGAAGAATGGAATCAGAAAATAATAGCCAGAATTGAAAGTAGCCTGAAATTTAAACTTTAAATCTTTTTTAGGTTTTCACCACAGCAGACAAATGTACTTCTCAATCAGGAAGTTAAATGTGTGTCTTTTAATCATTGATACTTTCTCCATCAAATGCTTTGTCCTTCTATTTATAGCACATAGGAAAATATTGTATCTTGAGGTTTAATATATCTCTTTTCTAGCTCTCCTGTTGCGCTCTATTCCTGAACTCTTAATGACATTTTACTAAGTTCACATATTCATAGTCAGGTTTGTATGCACTACTTGTTTCTTCAACTCTGAAGCCTGTAATTAGTGAAGTCTTGCCAATTTCTATGGTAACAGCACAGCAGTTTATTTTCCCTACCAAGGTGATGAAATCAATGTTGCGGTAGTTCTTATAATGAGATTTATTTATTTGATTTATATTTCATGGTATCCCATGAGCTCAGAGTGATTTAGCTGCTGTGTTAGGAACTCGCAGTTCAAAGGAACAAAATAAATGGAAAAATTAAAAGATGAAATGCAAATGACAGAATGGTAAACATAAAATCAACTTTGAAAAACTCAAACTCCATATCACAGGATAAATAACCAGATGAAAATATCATCCAAGGGGCAGTGGCTTATAATGGCAGCCACTTGCTAAATGCCCACTTGGCTCATAAATTAAGTGTCAGGAATGTTGCTTTCTGTGAGGGCTTTCCAGCATGTAAATGGTTCATCGCTAGATGCTATCCATTCCTTGAATTCTATCTGTAAACTTCAGTTATCCAACATGGATAAAAATTATTTCTTGCTTTCTAATTACAGTGTATCTGTGGCATGCATTGCGCTATTATATGCCCTGATAAATATGGATTGGGATTCCTTGGTGGAGGCAATTTGTAAAGACTAAAACTGGCTGCACAATTTGGATGAAAATAATATGGTTTATGGACCCACCAAAACTTGGGTGAGTTCTTTAGCAGAATAGAGGGACTGGAACATTTTAGAAACACCTGCTATCTGATTACCTCAACAAAACCACAAAAGGTCTATTTACATCTTCCTTTGCAAAAAAATAAAAATAAAAATGAGGGTACTGAATTTATCCATGCATAATATCCAAAGACAATTCAGGCAGCATTCCCTGAAAAGTTAATTGCTTGGAGTTTTTATAGTTCTGCTCAGATGATATGTAATGACATGATTGTCTTTTCCTATACAGAGAAAACACTCAGGCAGTTTTGACAGAAAATATCAATATTTGTCATCCTGATCTGTTCGAATCATTACATACAATAAGGCCACACATACAACCTTTTGTGCCTTCAAATTTAGAGTTATTTTAGAAGATGTGGAAATGTTGCAACATCTTTTTCTTTTGTTTAAAGAATCAAACACAGTTCTCCTTAATTGATGTTTGTATTATTAACTCATGTGCAAGGTATGTGCACATTTTCTTCTGCTTGTAATCTTACAGGGCAACTGCTGGGCTACTCTCCAAATCCTGTATTAGTTTGGAGAATGGATTTCTTCTAGCCAATGTTCATCAGTGAATAAGATGGTTCCAGATGGTTAAGTGGGACATGGCATATCCTAAAAGTGTTACAAAAGATCTGCACTTATTTCTAAAAGGAAATAAAATGTATTTTAAGTTTGGATCCCCAACAGGACTATGAAGTAAAACAGAACTAACAATTCACCTAAGACATTTTCAGTGAAATTTTAATAAAAGATATGCTATTTTCTTTTTGCAGGTTGGTCTTTATCTTGTCACCATGTTTGAGGAAAAATTGTGAAAGGTAAAAGAGGAAAGAAATTTAGAGCAGAATGGAGGTGGAAATAATGTAGGATTTTGTGTTTCCATCACTATCTATTGTTTCTCATTAAGGGAAAAAATTATAATAGAAGTTCCTGTCACTATTCACAAAAATTTACAAAAATTATGTGCATTTTTCTTTAAAATACTTGCAGTTGAATGGATTCCCCCCACCCTTAATAAGTGTTTAGAGATGCAATGTTATTCCTTTGGCCAATGCAAGTCATGCCTTTCCTGTACTCTTGATTAATTTATTTTCTGTATGAACTTTGTTCTTCCACAGGTTTCCTTGCCTTAGTATCCTCTTCGAAGTGTAGACTATAGTAGACGCAGGTTTAACAAACAGTTTGTCCCATCTTTGCTGAGATAGAAGCTAGGTAACTCCCCAGTGTTTTATTTTCTGATTTTTTTTTGGGTGTGTGATTTAGTTAGTAATAGGAAGAGGCAATACTGATCAAAGGTATAACCAAAAGTATTTATTTATTCCACCATTAGTTTCTTTAGCTAATTTATGTGAGTTCAGTAGATCTCTCCTAGTGTTTTTCTTTTGTAAAAGATATATGCAGAGACCATCCTCCTCCCATTCTGATTCACCTGGCACAGATTTGCAAAAAATATAAACAAGGTTGCAGTAACAATTTTTCGGGGAGTACAAACCTTGAGCAATCAAATTTTTTTGGAGGATTGCATTCACCTAAATATAGCTGTCTTCTTTGTATAGTTTTAACAGAATAACAGAGTTGGAAGGAACCTTGGAGGTCTTCTAGTCCAACTCGCTGCTCAAGCAGGAAATCCATTACCAGGGGTGTCAAACTCCTGTCATCACGGCATCACATGATATATCGGGACTCCCCCCCTTCGCTAAACCAGGTGTGGGCGTGGCCAGTGCATGATGCATCCAGCCCATGGGCTGGGAGTTTGACAGGCCTGCTCTATACCATTTCAGACAAATGGCTGTCAAATCCCTTCTTAAAAACCTCCAGTGATGGAGCACCCACAACTTCTGAAGGCAACCCGTTCCACTGATTAATTGTTCTCACTGTCAGAAAATTTCTCCTTAGTTCTAGATCATTTCTCTTCTTGATTGATTTCCACCCATTGCTTCTTGTCTTGCCTTCTGGTGCTTTGGAAAATAGGTTGACCTCCTCTTCTTTGTGGCAGCTCCTTAGATATTGGAAAACTGCTACCATGTCATCCCTAGTCCTTATTTTCATGAAACCTGTTGTTGTTAGTCGCAAAGTCATGTCCGATCCATTGCGACCCCATGGACAACGTTCCTCCAGGCCGTCCTGTCCTCTACCATCCCCCGGAGTCCATTTAAGCTCACGCCGACTGCTTCAATGACTCCATGCAGCCACCTCATTCTCTGTTGTCCCTTTCTTCTTTTGCCCTCAGTGAGTCCTTCCTTCTCATTAGGTGGCCAAAGTATTTCAGTTTCATCTTCAGGATCTGGCCTTCTAAAGAGCAGTCAGGGTTGATCTCCTCTAGGACTGACCGGTTTGATCACTTGCAGTCCAAGGGACTCGCAGGAGTCTTCTCCAGCATCACAGTTCAAAGGCCTCAATTCTTTGGCCTTCCTTATGGTCCAACTTTCACAGCCATACATTGCAATTGGGAAAACCATAGCCTTGACTATACACACTTTTGTTGGCAGGGTGATGTCTCTGCTTTTTAGTATGCTGTCTAGGTTTGCTGTAGCTTTCCTCCCCAGGAACAAGTGTCTTTTAATTTATTGCCTGTAGTCCCCATCTGCGGTGATTTTGGAGCCCAGGAAAATAAAATCTGTCACTACCTCCATTTCTTCCCTATTTATTTGCAAGGAATTGAGAGCGCCGGATGCCATTAAATAGACATACCCAATTTCTGCAATTGTTCTTCATATGTTTTAGCTCCAGTTTTTAGTTTTGCTCGAGCAACAATCAGAATTTAAAAGGTGCAGGAGAAATATCAAATATCAGTAAGATCACCACAGAAATTTCAGAGTAAATGATAACAACAAGGAGGGGGCAGTTAGCCAGATGAAGATGTGTTGGAGAAAAAATGCCTACACTCATATAGCTAGATTTATGCAATTGCAATAGAGTGTCTCCAACAACAGGTGGCAACACAACCTATTTTATACTTCATTATAGTCATTGATCTAAGCTAGCTTCTCTGTAATGTCCAATCGGTGAGTTTGGGGAAAGTGTGTCATTACAAAAAGGGGTTTCAAAAATGCAGTCCAGTATGCCTGATTGACACCCCACCCCCCCAGCAATATGCATTTCAGCATGGCAAAAATAAATAAATAAATCCATGTCTAGGGATTGGAAAGAATTAGCAAGGGCAACAATTAACTAATCATGGGAGGATGGCAAGCAGTGTTGATGTGAATAACGGCAACTGGCACTTTTAAATGTTTTGTGAAGAAATACTGAGATCTAACAATGGATCAGACTTATAGATATTCCTAGCAACACTGTTGTTCCGCCAAGCCGGGCTATCAACATAATAATTTTAATTGGGGTATTTTTGGGGTTTTAATCTGGCCAAATTTATTTAATTATTTTAATTTTTAATCATTGTTGTGTCTTGTGTTTTTAAATTGGTTGTACACCGCCCTGAGTACTTAGGGAGAAGGGTGGTATAGAAATAAATTTATTTATTTATTTATTTATTTTATTTATTTAACACAGAAATCTAAAAAAGGAAGGCTCCTGCTGGAAACTAATATTAATAATAATAACTTTATTGTCATTGTATGTGTATACACAGTATACCCATACAACGAAATTCACTTAATACCCAAAGACCAGGTCCAACACACATAACAATCCCCAAACACACTCCCACCCACCACAATTCCCCACCCCTAAACCACCCAAACATCCACACAACAGACCACGTAATGCTGTCCAACAGCTCACCAATGGAGGCCCTTTAGTTCATTGTTGAGTGCAATTATAGCTCTGGGATAAAAACTATTCTTAGGGAGTTTGAGACACAGAGTCATTATTTCATACATTCTTGCTTTTAAAGAATGTGGTAATAGTTCTATATTCCAGTAATGATCAGACAATTTTTTTTAATGCTAGTTTACTTTGGGTTAGGGATCTTTTATCTTTTGTTATTCGGTCTGGTTTTTTTAATGTTTGCAAGACGGTGTGATTCTTCAAAAACAACAGAGGAATTAAAACAGTAGGAGGAAAATGTCTGCAATATATAATAAAAATATGTTTTTCCTAAGCCTTCAGCAGGATTTTTTTTTTTCTTTTGCTATGGAGCCATAGAGCTACTGAGAAATGAATAACTCTGCTGCAACCATTTCCTCTGTCCCAAAAGAAAATGAGGTGAGTTATAATCAAGGAGGTGTATTCCATCGGAAATTAAAACAGCTGGCAGAATCTCAGCGGGATGCCAGTGCAAACTCATATATCTTAAGGTGAGAGGCAATGCCTGTGGCTCCTTTCTCTGAGGCCTAGTTGAAGAGACAGATAGTTAATTTGCAGGATTCCAGTAAATATCACAAAATTGGAACTGTTACCTCCCATAAATAAAGCAAGAATAAAATTAGACTATTATGCATGATGCAGCCTAAAAGGAGATTTGCTGTTTCAACAATCACAGCACACAACTATTGCATATTCACTTTGTAATCAAGTTTTTTTTTAAAAAATGTATTTTTATTTAATAAACTTATAGGCTGTCTATCTCATACATGTGACTCTGGATGGTTAACAATTAAAAGAGTAAAAGTAATAAAACAACCAGAGTCACATGTATGAGATAGACAGCCTATAAGTTTATTAAATAAAAATACATTTTTTTTAAAAAAAACTTGATTACAAAGTGAATATGCAATAGTTGTGTGCTGTGATTGTTGAAACAGCAAATCTCTTAAAGACAACAAAAGTAACATAAAAGTAGCAGCTGGGAATACTCATAAACACCCGAATTAATCATAAAATCATACTATTAGGACCACAATTGAGGGCAAACACAGGTTTTTAGTGCCTTGGAAAGGGCCAGTAGATTTGGAGTAATTTTAATTTCTGGGTAGGTAAAGTTCCAGATGATGTTCACTATGACAGAAAACTGTTCCTGCTGAGTGCCAACAGGTGCACTTCCTTACAGATGGTACCTGGAACATTCCTCTCCTGCTAGCTCTAACAAGATGGTAAACACCACAGGGGAGAGATGTTTCTATAAATAAAGTTCATTCTCTGTTTATATACAATAGCTTGCCTTGTTAGTATTGGTCGGTTGGTAGCTCTTTGACTAGGCTATTGTTTATTGCTTGATAGTTTCAACTAAGAAACTGTGAGCATCTTAGACCAAGCTAACTTCAATAAGCCTATGGAATTCCTGGAAGTTTGACACTCAGACAAATCAACCATCAACAGGCACGTGGAGATAAACAATATCTACATTCTATTCAAAAGAGACAATAAAAAAGCTAAAAAGGAAACAAAAAGATCTCCTTGCTAGCAATCAACACTCAGGTAGACAGGGATTAACACTAAAATTACATCAGATAAACAATAATACAGTATATTAACAAAGAACAAATCCCATTTCCTTCTAGCAGTGAAGATGTTACCTAGTCTGATAATGAAACATCTGCAAGCAAGCAACCAAGCTTAGAGAGCACCAGGACTCCCTAATATATAGTATAAGTGATCATAAGCATTGACTTCTAGTCCAGCAATGGGCACAACATGAAGCTATGGAAAATCTTTCCTGGCCACAGCTGTCTTTTGCCAATTGAGTAGGAGCCACAAAGTCCAGGAGGATTCCCCCCCCCAAATTGTGCACAGAATCTATTTAAAAGACAACAAGAGATGCAAGGTCCTCCAAACCTGGGGATCCCTAAACTCAAATCCACTCAGTCTTACCAGGGTTGATCTAAAAATTGTTATTCTCCATCCAGGCACCCACAACCTTCTGACACTAAACCAAATTTGCTTGGCATCACTTAGATGGCTGAAGGTGGAGATACTGTACATCTGACTGAATATCATCTGTGTACTAATAATGCCATTGTTGTTAAATAGGAGAGGAAAGAGCACCAAGCCCTACAGCACCCCACATAGCAGAGGCCATGGACTGCACCACTTCTCTCCCATCAACTCTGACTGGACCTATCCTGGAGGAAGGGGATGAACCAACATGGTTCCTTTTTACATATATTCTTTCAAACCTGCTATCTCTATCTTATGCCTATAGCTTTCTTTTATTTAAATTAGGAAGTTTGTTTTCACTCTGCTAAATGTCATTCTTTTTTAATTTTCATACATTTTGTTTTGGCTTTCTAGACTTCTAGACATTTTATCTAGGAATGTAAGAATAGTTTCTCCATTCAAGTTATTTATGAGAACATTGAAGAGAACTAGATACAGGACTGGACCATATGATATTCAACTTAATACCTCACCTTTTTGTTTGTTTGTTTGATGAGGAACTTGTCAAACATAGTTTTAGAGCTATTGTTAGCCACTTCAACCTTGTCATCTACTTTTTTTAAGCACTGGTATGACTCAATAAATGAGACTGCTCATTTTTTTTTTCCTGCTGAGGACTGGACTATTAACAGATGAATCCAACAACTCTTTGTATCAGATAGCTTTCAATGCTGATAGCTCTTTGGCTAATTGCAAATGCCGTTTGAAGACCATCATGATGCATGTTCTAATGAATAATGCACTAAATATGATACTAATCTTGAGGCTTTATATCATGTCAGTGGCAACTTCATGAGAGAATTGTCTTGATTTTTGTTTTTGTTTTGTTTTTGAGCAGATATGAAATACAGCTTAACAGAGATTTAAGTCAAGTGGGGAAAGTAGCAACCAAATGCTAAATCAATGATATTTGATTTTGATCCAGAGATGAACAAAAGCTAATGCAATCTGGGATCAAAATGCTGATATCCCATTTCAATGAAGAATGAGAAAAAGAGAAAGAGAGAGCAGCCTTCTATAGTTTGTTTTATCATTTGAGAATCTCTGTTATACTGTATTTTCATATCATTTGCATACAAACTGATAGATATTTTTTTTTTTTTAGGAAAGATTTGATCCCACAGAAGCAATAGGGTATTAGGCGCTCTACACAAATCCTTTAACACTGTCAATGCTGTAAAAGGAAGGTTAACAAATTGTCTTTCAAGGCACATGGTGTAATCACATCACTCAGCTGTATTTATTTGACTTCTGCTGGACTAAGTACTTGCAAACCATGCCTTTGTTTTCCTTGGGAATCACAGTTTGAAAAATGAAGACACCCCTCTGAGTAAAGTCTTGTTCATGCATTCACCTGAAGTTCATTTTAAGGACACGAGCCAAACAAACTTTCCCTTCCACCATGCATACATTTTCATGCTCTTTTTATTCTGAATCTCACAATAGAGGAAGGCAAATTCTAAAAGAGAGAAGACCCTAACCTAAAATCTGTAATTAATGGGATTGAAGTAATGGGATTGATGTTGAGAGACAGCAAATTGTTTTTTTCCTGCACAAATCAGCTGATCCCAACCCAGAACTTTAGAGTTAGTCTCTTTGAGTAAAATTTTCAACATTTGAGAATTCTTAGAGGGAAATATTGAGGGAAACTGAGGGGAAAAAAGACACTTTCTCCTCACATTTTTGGAGGGAGAACTTTTATGCTCCTTTGTATGCTGTACATGATTGACTCACAACTAAAATTAGCTCAAGTCTTTGTGAAAATGATTCCCTTATTCTTCTTGAAATTTTTAAATCTGTCTCCCACTGTGCCAACCGTTTACAATGCAAACTCAGAAAGGTTTTGCTTTTCCTCTGTCAGATGTAAATGCCTTATTCTCCAATGTGTAAATAATGTATATATGGAACATCAGAGGTTAACTTATTCTTTGGACTTTAATGTATTCATAACTTACCACTCCCATTCCTAGCTCCACCCCTTGTATATATAAGGAGCCACCCTCACCATTCTCGTTGCTTCTACCTTGAATATTCAGTGAATATAGAATGCCTATCATAATTAAAAAGAAATATATTTAAAGCTCTAACTCCTATTATCTTTATTGAGTCTGATCCTGGAAATATTGCAACAAGCTGGTAGCAGAGGATGGTTAATTGACTCAATAAGTAATTAAAAATGTCCAAGAAAGATAGGCCCAACACCAGGGCCTACAGCAAAGAAATAGAAACTGATCAAGAGATGATCAACGAATCCACCAATGCGATTTCGAGAGAATCCGAAGAATACACCACTGAAGAAGAAGAACTAATGAGTGAAAATAATGACCAGAAAGAAATCGAAATAGAAAATAACGAACTCAGGTCAGAGATATTAAAGATACTAAAAAGCCAAAAGAATGATGAAAGTCTCATCGCGGACCTCCAGGAGATGCTGAAGAACAGCGGAGCAGCGAGAGAGAAAAACGTCATTAAAGAAAAACCCAAAGATCAAAAAATCGTAAGTGAGATGACTACTGAGAAAATAGTTGTTAAAAAGAAAAGATGTGATCCCGCGCGAAATTTTGAATGGCAGCCATCTTGGTTTCAACGAACTTCAAAAGAGAATGGAGCAGAGCCAATCAAAACGCTCAGTTCAAAATTTCTGGCGCGAAAAACACTATCAGACGAAGAAAGTGAGAAAGAAGTCTCAAACTCTTCAGATGATCCAAAATCAGAAAGTGAAGACGATTTAACAAAATCTCAAGTAAAATCAGCAATGAAAACGCTTTTTGCTGCTTTTGGGCCAAGACTGAAAATTACCAAGACATCTACGAAGAAGCAAGAAATCAAACCGGCGACTCAAGACCTGCACGCTCCCATCCTGACTTCGAAAGCGACGACGCCCGAGCCCAGAGAGCCATGCCGATTTCGCCCTACACCACAGACAAAATCGAATACCAACGCACACAAAAAGAAAAAAAGAACCGTCACCACCACCAGAACCCCAAAAACCGAGCCAGAGACCGACTCATCTGAGGAGGAGCGGATCGAGAGAGCTGAAAGGGAGAGAACCTTCCACGACGCCACCAAAGAAGAAATGAACAACGCGCATGTGCGAAACTACGTAGACGACCCAGAAGGACTTGAACTGGCCAGAGAACCGCGCAGACTCATTGCAAGCATCCCAATGCCGTTCTGTAATTTCCTGCACTTGAGAGATCACGGACTGCCCCAGGTTGTAAGTAATGGACAGAATAATGTAGGTAACTTACCCAGTGACTTCCCAAAACTTAGAATTGATGGCATTAATTTACAAGAGTGGTATCAACAGCTTCAGGTTATTTTCATGAAAGAAAATTTACTATTCTTTATAACTAGCCCTCCAAGAAGACCTTGGACTTTAAAAATAGATTGTTTACATCATAGAGCATTTTTCATAATAATATCTAGCGTGTCTCCTGCAATGTATCATAGCATCAAACCAAACCTAACTGTATCAGAAATAATTCAATGCATGTTCAATCTATTTCACAGCGATAGCGTAGCTACAACCACAAGAATGTCTAAGGATTTCTTTTCCTCTAGAGTAAAACCAGGGGTTTCTATAAGTGAGCATTTGATAAATCTAAACAAAATAAGAGCTGAGCTACAATTGAGGGGGGAAGTGATTTCAGATCAAACAATGAAAAGTGTTATTATCAATTCACTTGATCCATCATGGGATAGCTTTATGTCACACTTAGATACCATTAATTTGGGATATTTATCCATAGAAAGTCTATCTAACAAATTGATAGCAGAAGACAATTCAAGAAAAAATCGATCCAGTAACCAAACAGACCACAAACCTTTTAGGAAAGTAGTCTTTCAAGATAAACATAATGAGGCCTTTAGATGCTACAATTGTGGATCCAGGGAACATAGTAGAAGAGACTGCCCCAAAGTCTCAAGAGAGAGACATAGACCAGAATATAGGAGCAAATATAATTACAGACAATCTTCCACAGATAGACACAAATATAGAAGCCCACCAAATTACAAAGAAGGTAGAGGGGGTAGAGAAAATTCAAAAGAGAGGAAATCTGGGTCACTGAATGGGCTAAATAAGCAAGACAGCACCAGAACACAGCAGGATGAGAATAACAATTGGCTTATTGATTCTGGTGCAACAAATCACACCACCAACAACAAAAGTATATTATCTTCATTTATAGAAGATAAGTTTGTGATAAAGGTAGCTAATCAAGAAAAGGTTCAAGTACTAGGCAAAGGAAATGTGACCTTGCCTGGTCTAGGGAAAATAGAGGGGGTATTATTAATCCCAGAAATACCTCACAACATACTAAGTGCCATAAAATTAAGCAGAGAATCTGATATCAATATAGTTTTCTCAAAGGGGAAAGCAACTATAGAAAAGAACAAAACAAATGTAGGTACTGTAATGATAAAAGGAGGTCTACCCTATCTGATAACTAAAGAAAGATGTTTACATAACATTGATTCAAATATGGAAGATTGTATTGAAGCAGATGATGAAAATGTCAGTAACAGTGACAATGATGAGTGTAGAATAACTCATGATCACAAAAACACATACAAGGAAAAGAAACCAAAAATAGGTAAACCAATTCATGATGAGTGTGCTCACATCTTACACAGGAAGTTAGGACATGCAAGCTTTCCTGTAGTACAAAAAATGACTGAACACGCAGAAGGTGTCAAAATAAAAAATTGTGAAAATTATTTGGAATGCTCAGTATGTAAGTCCACCAAACTAAAAACCAGTCCCAGACCAAAAAAATCTAACAGATCAACTAACAATATTTTTGATTTGGTACATATGGACTTAGTTGGTCCATTAAGTCCCTCAATTACCTATAGAAAACGTTACTTCCTAACAATAGTGGATGACTACAGCCGATATGGTTTTGTTTACACATTAAAGCACAAGGATGAAACATTTCAGAAATTTAAGGAATTCTACAAACGTATAGAAACACAACATAATATCAGAATAAAGCAAATTATGACAGATAGGGGATGTGAGTTCATGTCTAAAGAATTCTCCCAATGGTTAAAGGATAGAGGAATGTTACATTTCACGTCCAATCCTTTTTCTGCATTTCAAAATGGAGTTGCAGAGAGGAAAAATTCCACACTACAAACCATGATTAGGTGCACATTAGAGGATGCTGGTTTAGGCAAACAATTTTGGTCAGAGGCATTACATTATTCGAATTACACTCAAAATAGAACCTGGTCCAGTATTGTGAATAAGACACCATATGAGGTGATGTACAATAGAAAACCCAAATTATCACACATGCACATATTTGGAGTCACTGCAGACGTACACATACCTAAACAATTGAGGAGAAAGGGAGAAAACGTATCCAGGAGATTAAGATTCATGGGATACGAAACTGGAACCAAAGGGTACAGATTTATTGATAGTAATAACAAATTTATAGTATCCAGAACAGCTGTGTTCCATGAACAGGCCAATTGGTCAAAATTGCACCTTAATGAAATATTTCCTAATAAATGTAAAGATACGATATCTTGCGAGGAAGGAACAACAGAAAATCAAAATATTAACAAAAGTAAGAACAAAACCAAAACTTGGACTAATAGTCAGCATAAAATAAAGACAGACACATTAACAAAAAAGGAAGCTAGATATTTGCATGATAACCATAGCAAGCCTGAAAGAACTATTAGAAACAATAGAAACCAAATACCAAATAAATACAAAGATTACATAATGCATATGAATGGAGAACAAATAACACCTAATACATATGAAGAAGTATTGAAACTTCCACATGAAGAAAGAGAAAAATGGGAACTAGCTATGGAAAAAGAGATGGAAAGTTTACAAGGATTAAATGTATTCACACCTGCGATCGCACCTAAGGATAAAACAATTATAGGTACCAGGTGGATTTATAAAATTAAGAACTTAGAAGGAGGCAATACCTTATACAAGGCTAGACTAGTTGCACAAGGCTATGCACAAAAATATCCAGAAGACTATACTGATACATATTCACCCACAGTGAGAACAGAGAGTGTCAAAACAGCCCTTGTAGTAGCATCTGCACTCAATCTGGACGTATTCCAATATGACATACAGACCGCATACTTACATGCAAAATTAGATAAGGAAATATATGTAAGAGCACCACACAGTCAATACACTAATAAGAACGAAATTTGGTTATTAAATAAGAGTCTGTACGGATTAAAGCAATCCGGCAAAAGATGGTACGATTGCTTGGTAAAAGTACTTAAGACCATGGATTTCAACGCCACCACTGCTGATAACTGTTTCTTTGTAAAAAAGAGTAATGATCATATTGAATTTGTATTAATTTACGTGGATGATATTTTATACATTGGAAAGCATAAAGAGAGCAGGGAAATCTTTGTAAATAAGTTAAATGAACACTTCTCACTGAAATCTCTGGGTAAAGTGAATAAATACCTTGGTGTGCAAATTAACAAAACTAAAAGGGGATTCAAACTTACACAGAAAGATAAAATCATCGAACTCCTAAACAAATGTAACTTAAATAATGCTAAAACCTGTGACACCCCTATGCAAACTGATTTTCTTAGAAACACTGATGAATCTTCCCCTGAGTTTAAAGACAACACATTTTACAGATCAGTTATAGGTTCACTCCTTTATATATCTAATTGGACTAGGCCAGATATTGCATTACCTCTCAATCTATTGTCAAGATATGTTAGTAAACCAACCTTGTATCATTGGGAAGCTGTCAAAAGAATTCTAAGATATCTGAAGGGTACATTAGATTTTTGTTTAATGTTGGAACCCAATAATGACAGAGAACCAAAAATTACTTGTTATGCTGATGCAGATTGGGCTGGTGATACAACATGCAGAAAGAGTACTTCTGGTTATGTTTTTCTATTGAATGATTGTCCAGTTTACTGGTATACTGGTAAACAAGAACTAGTGGCCACTTCTACTACAGAAGCGGAATATGTTTGTTTGTCCAAAGCTGCAAATAACCTTGTATGGTTCAATGATCTGATCACTGATGTTTGGAAGAAACCCACCTTACCATTTATTATGCATGAAGACAATAAAGCGGCCATTGAAATATCCAGATCCGATGCAATTGGACAAAGGTCCAGGCATATTGATATAAAGTTTAAGCATGTGAGACAACTGTCTCAAGACGGATTCATTAAAGCAATACATTGCGATACTTCTGAACAATTAGCTGACATATTAACAAAACCCTTACCTTCTAAACAACACAAATATTTAACTTCTAAATTATATGTATTATATTGTCCTGAATCAGAATGTAATTGGTGTTGTGTAACGAACCGGCATTTAGAGGGGGATTTGTCAGATGTAAATGCCTTATTCTCCAATGTGTAAATAATGTATATATGGAACATCAGAGGTTAACTTATTCTTTGGACTTTAATGTATTCATAACTTACCACTCCCATTCCTAGCTCCACCCCTTGTATATATAAGGAGCCACCCTCACCATTCTCGTTGCTTCTACCTTGAATATTCAGTGAATATAGAATGCCTATCATAATTAAAAAGAAATATATTTAAAGCTCTAACTCCTATTATCTTTATTGAGTCTGATCCTGGAAATATTGCAACATCCTCATTTTGAAGAAACTATTCTAAAATGATTTTAGATAATTCACCAGAGGTTTCAACATTTTAACTCTAGAAATTTAGTCCTTATTAGTGTACCATAGTCCTTATTATCTTCAGCTTATTGAGGAAAAGTTAAAATGTTACTTGATGGCTCAACACAACATCATTCAGATTGACTTTTCTCAGGGTGACAATTGAAAACCCAAGACTACAAAACTACAAAAAAATAAAATAAAAATAAAAACCTACAAGACTACAGAACACAAAATACAAGCTGTGTGGACACAACCTTGTAGATGACCCTCACTCTGTCAAGGACCTTGGAGTACTCATATCTAATGCTCTAAGTGCCAAAGCCCACTGTAACAACATCACCAAAAAGGCATTAAGAGTTGTAAACCTAATCTTGCGTAGCTTCTTCTCCAGTAATATCACACTACTAACCAGAGCATACAAAACATTTGCTAGACCAATTCTTGAATACAGCTCATCTGTCTGGAACCCGCATATCGGACATTAATACAATTGAACATGTCCAGAAATATTTCACAAGAAGAGTCCTCCACTCCTCTGCTCACATGCATAAGAGCACCAGCATTCTTACCATCCAGGAGTGAAATCCAGCAGATTCTGGAGAACTGGTAGTGGAAATTTTAAGTAGTTTGGAGAACCGGCAAATACCACCTCTGGCTGGCCCCAGAGTGGGGTGGGAATGGAGATTGTGCAATATCCTTCCCCCAGGAGTGTGGAGGGAATGGAGATTTTACAGTATCCTTCCCCTGGAGTGGGGTGAGAATGAGATTTTGTAGTATCCTTCCCCTGCCATGCCCACAAAACCAGTAGTAAAAAAAATTGATTTCATCACTGCTACCGTCCATGTCCTAATGTTTTCCCCATTTGCATCTATTTTATGTATTCAGTTCATGCTTATACTTATATAAATTACCTTATTGTTCTTGACAAATAAATAAATAAAAATATTTTCAATATAAATTTTTGATAATTTGCAGCCTTTGAATAATGCCTTAAATTTACTATCTATATTGGTTTGTCTCTCTTTTCATAGTGGTAGGACTAATTCTGGATTTGCAAAGTTTTATTTTTCTACATTGGTATTCAGGTGTATGGTGAGCTAAGCCACTGTTTGATGCTTCTGGTTGTCTAGGAAGGCTCCGGTTTCTGCTGCCTTTATTTCTATACTTTACATTGTGCATTGGTTCCAAAACTTTACTTACAATTATTGTTATTGCTATGTTTTAAATACACATTACCTGAATATAAGATTAACTAAATTTATCATAAATATTTATGACTCCTCCTGTACTTTTAGCTGATTCTCTGGCATTGGCATGTCAAAGTTTTCAACTTTCAATTTCCAAACATCAGGGGTGCTCAAAAGTTGTGCCATGCCTTGGGGATTGTAAATATATTTTGATTACTTTAATATAATTTAGATGTGCTTGGTAAGTAACTACATACATATCATAACTTTTTAACAATAGATAGAACACTTTACAGTTGTCCAAGACAGTTAGTATGCATGCCAGAATCTATCAAAACAGGAACTGTAGGAGCCATATTGAATCCTTGACATTAAATATTAAAGGAATAAAGAACTTTGCTGGTGTGATGGGATGGCTGCTATATATTGAAATTTCAGCATATTAGCTTGGTTTTTTGATATACAGGATGTGGTAATGGCCTTGATATTCATTTGTGGCTTGACAGCCGGAATGTTACAAATATATTGGGAAGATGGAGTGCATTACAGGATTTCTATCATGTAAAATGACAGGCTTGTGTTTAAAGTAATCTCTCTGACTTCTGGCATCCATTTTCTTCTTCCCAAGTTAAACATTTTCTAAAATGGCTTTGTAATCTCAGATAGCATCCATTTGATGCTTTCTTCTTCCTCTTTTAAGATCCTGCTCATACAATATTATATTTGTCAGGGATATCACATGCAATTTTTGTTTCATATGGGTTTCACAACTCAGGGAATAAAATGTGGCTGTTAGTTATATTGACATGTACTCCCCACAAATGAGTAATAACATATCATTATAAACTTCTAAGTCTTAGAAGTTGGAAGAGGAAAGTGCGGTTGAAAATAATAAATTAGAAGAAGATAGATTGTTTTTTTTTAACAAATGGTTTGTCTCCTCCTTTCATACCAAGAGAGAAACAGTATCACTATACTTCAAAAATAATAATAATAATAAAAAAAAATTAGGCAAGCATTTGTAGAACCCTTGCTGCATTCTGTAAGAGTTAAAATTGTCCAGAAACACTGTATATACAGATAGGCCAATTGCTCATAACAATCATGATTAACGTATTCTTCTCCACCATATTGCACCCTCCTGTTAAATTTGTATACCTGCTTGCCTGCTTGTCTTCAATCACTGTGGTAGAATAGGGAGAAAAAAATTATTTGAAATCTGAGGAGAATGGTAAAACCATTGATAATGTTTGGGGTTCTAAATTTCTGATATCTTGTGTCATTCACTTTTGCTACACAGAGGTGCTTCCCCAACAATGTAGCTGTTAGATCAGAGATGGGTTTCAGCAGATTCTGACCAGTTCTGGAGAACCAGTAGCAGAAATTTTGAGTAGTTTGGAGAACCGGTAAATACTACCTCTGACTGGCCCTGCCCCCCATCTATTCTCTGCCCCCCAAGTCCCAGTTTATTGGGAGGAAATGGGGATTTTGCAGTAACCTTCCCCTGGAGTGGAGTGGGAATGGAGATTTTACAGTATCCTTCCCCTGCTTCGCCCACCAAGCCACGCCCACCAAGCCACACCATACCCACCAAGCCATGCTCAGAGAATCGGTAGTAAAAAATCTTGAAACCCACCACTTGTTAGGTCATTAGATAAAATTATTGTACCAAAATGGAAGAGTTTTGCAGCTATGTCCTAATTATTGTGGACAATAATTTTGTGTTCAATTATGCTCTCATCTTAAAATAGCAGTGCTCTTGGCTGTCACTTCATGCCTCTATTCCACTGCTCTAGGAAGACCCTTGTGTGCTATCAGATGTTTCAGATAAATTTGTTGGAAGAAATTCATTGTGATATGCAAAAGTAAATTGACGGTTCATAATATGCCATTAAGCGAACTTTTGAATTAATGGAAAGACTCTATAAGACAATGGCAATGACCAAAATCTAAGCAGTAGCTTAATAGTAATGGAAGCCTCCAAACATTCATCCCTTGTGAAAATAATTTGTCTAGGGCCTTCATAGTTGATGGAGTCTGACAATCTACAGAGTGATACGAAGAATTATGTTCCTGCCAGAATGTCAGAAATTTATCTCCAAGCTACATTTTCCTATCCCAAAGAAGTGTTAAACTGAATTGACACATCAGTTTGTAGGGGCAACGGAATGAACATTTGCATTTATCACTGTCAGAGTCTACTTTCTTAGAAGAAATAAGGCCAAGGGGCAACTTCCTTGTTTGCACTGAGCAATAATTCTGAGGAATTATTTTCCCCCCTTTTGGCTGCATGGCTTTTTCCTCTCTTTTTGATTGCATACAGCTATTCTCAGTGCAACAGATTGGTCTCTCTTGTTATGTGCACAGAGTTCCCAAATGAAACTTAAAATCAACATGGAGTTTCTATATGGGCATTCTATAATGAGGTCAAATGAGGTGTGACTTCTTAATCATTGACCTCAGGACTATTCTTCTAATTAGTTATTGGTGCTCTTTTTTTTTTTTTTATTCTATAGGGCATTCTTTGTTTATGGTCTTACACTATTTGTAGAAATGTGATAGAAAATGCAATGCACTGTACATTTCAGAACCTATGGGACAGTATTGTTTTATCTACATTTCAAATGTGGAAGGACATTATGGGATACCTACCAACATGTTATTCTTTTAGGCATAAATGTTTAGCTTCAATTATTGTAGATATTAGTTTCCAGGGCTAGTTAAAAAAGAAGACGTTGCTCTTTGTAGTAGCTGTACCTTCTTTCTCCCTGGTATGCTTTGATTGGAAAAACTAGAGACCTAAGAAGGAGTGTATATGTATGTATGTATGTATGTATGTATGTATGTATGTATGTATGTATATATGTATGTATGTATGCATGTATGTATGTATGTAGTAAACATCAGGAATCTGTTATTAATCACATAACTTCATTGTTGTAATTGTTATTTGCTGCAAAGGTCATAGTTGGTTATAAGTGTTTTAAACACCCGCCCATACACATACACATACATATTAAACATGAAAATACACTATTATTTTTATGAGAAAGAAACATTTATTTTTTAGTTTATCTTATTTCAGTTTATTGAGCTACGTATTCAACATGATCACATTACATAACATGATAATTAGAATCATATTACAGCAGACTGCAGATAGGGGATTTATTCTTCCCTGTGTAAAATGATGATGATGAGGAGGAGGAGGAGGAGGAAGAGGAGGAAGACCTTTTTTTAAGAAAATGAGCATAATGTGCTGATTGGAGAATTTTAAAAATGTGATCCCACTCTGAATCTTCTGATTCAACCACATGATGCTGCTTCTGAATGTATATATTTCATCTGATGGTTTTTCAATAAGTATTCTATATTGAACTAGCTTTCTTTAAAAGGAGAGTGCTTTGAAATATTTGCACTGGCCAGGAGTACTTTTTAGTCATTTGATATAGAAGATTGCATTTGGACATTTTCTTCCCAATACTCTTTGTTCCAGGGAAAATTATCATTTAATTCATCTCCTGCCACAGTTGTAGGGATAAAACAGAGAAATACCATCTAGAGAGCCTGGAAATCCAAGCACAGAGCAGTTTAGGATGATGTGCCTACCCTGTAGTTAATCTTTGTCTTGCTTTTTTAATAATCTGCCTTTGAATAGCTATATTGAGTCTTGCCCTTTCAGTAGCAATGGAATGCTGATGGCAAAAAATTTAATCTCTCAGCACTTTTAGTATGAAGTAGTTTTGTTTTTTGGATTGCTCTCCTTGGCATTTGTTTTGCTTCATCTGCTCCAAATAAAGGCAAATGTTGAAAATAAAACTCCCTGTTTCTAAAAGTCTCCATAGTTTCAGTTTTTACTGAAGGCAGTTGATTAAAAAACTCGAAAAGGAAGTCACCATCCACAATCTTTTAAGGAATGTTGTGTCATCATCAATGGGTTGGAACATTTTATGTCTGTTGATGAGAAAAACTACAGATTGGGAGTGCTGTTTTCTGATTTTCTAATAAGTGCAAGACATAAATGGAATTAAAGTGAGCAACCCTTTCACATGGTCTCCCACCCCTGAAATTTAACAATAAGTCACTGATGGTGGGGCTCATTAATGATGATAACAATGAGTCTGCTTATAGAAAGGAAGTACAAGGGCTGACATTGTGGTGTAAAGAAAATAATCTTACGCTTAACACCAAAAAAAACTAAAGAATTTATAATTGACTTCAGGAGGAAGAGAGATATACATTTACCATTGTACATAAATAGTGAGGAGGTGGAGAGGGTTGGTAGTTTTAAATTTCTGGGCATTTGTATCTCGGAGGACCTCTCATGGACTATAAATGCTAACATGCTTGTGAAGAAGGCACAGAAGAGGCTGTACTTCCTGAGAATGCTCAGGAAGATAAATCTATCTCAGCATCTACTTCTGTCCTACTATTGCAGCATCATTGAGAGTGTCCTGACATACAGCATTCTTGCATGGTATGGGAGCAGCTCTGCAGCAGACAAAAAAGCTCTACAGAGAATCATTAGAACTGCCCAGAATATCATTGGGCTCCAGCTACCAGCCCTGGATGACATTTTCGAATCTCGCTGTTTGAGGAAGTTGCATAACATTCTCAGAGACTCTTCTCATTCTACTTACAATTTTTTGGGACTGTTGCTTTCTGGCAGAAGATACAGAACAATTAAAACTCGGACCACACATTTTCTGAATAGTTTTTATTCCAGAGCTATAATTGCATTCAACAATGAACTAAAGGGCCACCATCAGTGAGCTGTTGGGCAGCATTACTTGGTCTGTTGTGTGGATGTTTGGGTGGTTTAGGGGTGGGGAATTTGTGGTGGGTGGGGGTGTGTTTGGGGATTGTTATGTGTGTTGGACCTGGTCTTTGGGTGTTAAGTGAATGTCATTGTATAGGTATACTGTGTTTACACATACAATGACAATAAAGTTATTATTATTATTTATGAATGACAAAGTCATTTCTAGTCTTTCTGGGGATAGGAAACAGAAATGATATATAAGCCATAAAAAGGTAGCATGGATCCCTCCATATGGTTTTCATGACACTAACATGGAAATGTATTGCAACTGCTTTTCTCTGGAATGCTCTTTTGACTTCATGGCCCTCAGAATTCTTGTGATCTTTCTAGATAAAGCCACTTAGCTCATAACACATGTCCCCTAAACTGCACTCAACAACCCTCAGAAATTGTAGTCAGCCTACTTGTGAAATATAGTTGTTTGGCCTACTCTTTTGCCCCCAAATGTAGAGAAATAAAACAAACTTCATGGTAACTGAAAGATTGCCAGCCTGAGCTATATACTGCATACCTATTCTAGAAGATGCTTCCAAAATTGTTCTACAGAACATTAAAACTACTGCTATTGTTTTTAGTTCTTTATAACTATCCATAAAAATCTATATAAATATCACTTATTATGTACATAAAATGGAGACCTATAACTGTATTGCTTTCCTATAATGCCAAGATTTATAACTATGGGATGACTCACCACATGTCAGTTAGCCAGAAAGTGCACTCTGATAAGAACAAGATGTTGCAGATGTTATTGAAAAATGATATCTTTATGTCTAATTCAGTTTACAAGAAGGAGGTGAAATGGTACATTGTTGCTCTGGGAAAAAATGATGGGAAAGAAATGAAAGACAACAGCTGTTGTGGAAAGATTGCAGATAGTGAAAGAAGCAACAGGGGACCTAGAAGAAAAAAGTGAGCCAAATTTGTTTTATAAGCAATATAGGGCTTAGAGAAGAGAAGGAGGGAGGGAAGAAGGTTAATCTTATGCCGCGTATCATTGGAGTGTCATTTTAACATTGCAGAATAAATTCTATATCTTCTGAATCTTCAACAATAGTAGCTACTTACCATGTTATTCAAGGTACTTGAAGAAAAATTGTAAAAGGCTTTCTGATGTTTTCTTATTTATCTAATTTTTACGGCTACCCATCTGATAGCATGTCCACAATTTCCCCTGTTTAATGTGAGTCAACCCAATTCAAATATTATTCTAAGGTGCCTAATGGTTTGACCACTAGAGTGGTCAAACTCTAGTACTCATCAGCCTTGGTTCAGCAAATTATGGAGAATAACAGGAGTTGCAGTTGTAGGCATCTGGTACAAGCTAGGATGATGCCACATACATCATGATGATGTTACTGGGAAAATGAAATGAATATTTCAATTTGTGTTATTTACCTAATATCATGACAGTTAACTGTCCTTGGTAATTTTCCTAGAAAATACAGACACAGGGGAGAGTAGAGAGAATTAAAGAGGACCTATATCTCTTCCCCCTTATTTCAATCAATAGTTAAAACATCCTTTCAGATTTCAAGTAAATTGATTTCAGTTTTGGATTGATCTCTAAGTGGCAGTTGAGAAAGTGTCTCTCTGAATCTTTCTATTTTCTGACAAGGAAAAATGTGTAATATTAGGTGATCAATATCCTTAGTGTATTTATCAATATTAATGTATCAACATTTGTGGTGTAATTGAGTTTGATTGGGACTGAACTGAAAAGCCACAGCTGGAAAGCCTCATTCAAAGCAGAGTTTGTAATTTGGACTTCTGAAATCCATTCACCCCAATTATTTCATTATATGTGTCTTTGGTCAGAAGAAACATGGAGGATTTTCCCCTCAGTGTCAGGATAGGGACCTTTTCCATGTGACACTCACCAACAATCTACCATACAACAATTGCTTATTGTTGAATCACATCAATAGATTACCCCATTAGTACATTTCTCAATTCCAGCCAAACAGACATTGCCCAACATGATTTTCCCAACTACTTTTAGCAGAGAGTTATCTAAATTAGTAGCCATATAGTTACCAAAAATGATCTTGTAGTTCCTTAATTCCAGAAGGATAACCAGTGTGGAAAGGACAGGAGAGGAAAAGTTAACAAAAAGAAGGGAACAAAATAGCACTCTGTTACTATATGCACTGCATGAAAACGCACACACAGCTTATATTGCTAAATTTCCTACTTTATAACCTGAAATGTTGGCCTTTGAAGATTCATTCCATGTTGGTATCAGAGGACTTTAATGTATTATTATTTTTTATAAACAATTTAAAAAAAATGAAAAATCCACATTCTTTTTCAGTTTTCCTTAGTATATAGTGGGTTCTCCGAGTATAGAGTGTGCCTATTATATGTAAATGTATGTTTTGTTGCTGTTTTCAAACTGGCTATAAGTAGTTCTGGGGTGGTCTGTTGTAACTTAAATTGCTAAGCATTTGGTCATTAAGCAAGGACTACCTGTAGTTTTGAAAGAACTTTGCTGGCTGAATTTATTCTGAATAAAACAGTAAAGAGTTGGCAAAATAAAGCCAATTTAAGGATATTAGTAATCTGTACCTTTAATGCAACCAGTGTAATTCCTCTGTAGGGTCCTTATACAATTATTCTGTGTCTTTGAGCCATGGTGGTGCAGTGGTTAGAACGCAGTACTGCAAGCTATTTCTGCTGACTGCTGGCTGCAGTTCAGCAGTTCAATTCTCACCAGCTCAAGGTTGATTCAGCCTTCCATCCTTCTGAACTGAAGACCCAGATTGTTGGGGGCAATATGCTGACTCTGTAAACCGCTTAGAGAAATCTGTAAAGCACTGTGAAGTGGTATATAAATCTAAGTGCTATTGCTATTTTAGTCTTCATGGGATGAAGGCCTAGCCTCTCAAATCAGAAAGCCAAGGCTATATCTTCTGGTTGATCCCAGAATATAAAACTGACTGTATCTCTCCTGAGAGAACTTAGAATGAAAAGTTCTCATTATACTGAAAGACAGCATCCCTTTCTCCACACAATCTTTTAATATGCTTTCTCTAGCCAGCACTCAATCGTGATTTTTATGGAAAGGGTACTCTATGGTTAAGATGATAATAATGTAAAGGGAACTGAGAGGTTTTTATTCCAAGAAAACAAACAAACATGAATTTAGAGTAGATGGAGGGGAAAAAGGGAACTGTGCTGGCTCCTTGTGATTACAACATCTGTGTCTGAATTATTTCCCAAATAATTCAAACTAAAGACTTCAGCTTAGTTCCTGAATATTGATCTCTATGGTCAACATAACAAGAGAGGCATGATGAGATGTTCATACTTGAAAATGACTCACTGTTTTACAATACTCTAGGGAGGGGATTTTGCCTTTCTATATCCCTAAATAGCTTATACTGGCTAAATCACATATTTCAGTATAAAAGTAATGAGTTAAGTGAGTTTTCTATTTACCAGGAACTAAACACAAAATGAATTATAGTTAGTATTCAGTAATAATTATCTGGAAATCTATATAACACCCAAATTTATTGCTGTTTTATTTATTTATCTCTGAAAATAGAGTACTGCTGGTAGCAATAATAATACTTATGCATATCTATTTTACTTCAGCTTTTCCTTCCAACTTCTAAGTACTAAAATCATTGTAAAATACAGTAGGATGATAATTAAATCTTTATCTGTATGCATTTAATGTTTCATGTCTGTGAGATTAAAATCAACTCTAATTTAAATTATTTTATTAAATGATTTCCCTAATATATGTTCAGAAGGAGAAAGTCAAATGAAGTATGAGTTTATTCATATCTCAAAATGACAGAAACCATTTGTTCCTTATTCTCCATATTAATATCATAATAATCATTATGAAACAGAACATTTTTGTGGTCAACACTAACGTTTAAATTTCTCCTATAAAATAGTGAAGACATTATTATCTTCCCCATCTTCATCTCCAGTAAAAAAGTACTTTTGAAAAGGAAGGAAGGAAGGAAGGAAGGAAGGAAGGAAGGAAGGAAGGAAGGAAGGAAGGAAGGAAGGAAAGAAGGAAGGAAGGAAGGAGGATTTTGAAGGAAGATGGTAATGAGTATGAAAAATGTTAGGAAAAGGTTCTCAACATCTCTTGGTTAAATAATCTAGCTTTCTTTCCAGTTTTAGAAATCTTAAATCTTAAATTAGATTTGTTTACTTTATTATTTATTTAATTAAGCAATCAATTAATTTAACTTACTTTCCATAGTGCCAGAAGGCAAGACAAGAAACAATGGATAGAAACTAATCAAGGAGAGAAGTAAACTGGAAAGGAGAAAGTTCCTACCAGTGAGAACAATTAACCAATGGAACAGCTTGACTTCAGATGTTGTGGGTGCTTTATCGCTGGAGGTTTTTAAAGAAGAGACTGGACACCCACTTGTCTGAAATGGTATAGGATCTCCTGCTTGAGCAGGAGGTTGAACTAGAAGACCTCTAAAGTCCCTTCCAGTTCTATTCTGATTGATTGGAGAAGAACTCCCAGTGTTAGAATGATACAAACATGTTCCTCTGCCAAAACAAAAGAGCACTATCAATGGAACAAGATACTGCTATAGAAGCTGAGATTAGACCCATAAAGATGGAGGTGACACTAGGACCCAGAAAGCTTTTTTAGTTATTACAAAGACCTGCAAATCATCCCTTCTCTCATGAATGCTACCATGCAGTTGACTTAACATATTCCTTCTCAGCACTGCAAGTGATGGGAAAGATCCACATGTAAGAACTGGGAAGGGAAGAACCAAATGTCTTGCTTTGCTTTCATTCTAGCTAACATGAACCAGCTGGTGTTGGATCTTTTATAATTTACTCCCTCCCTTTGGCCTCTGCCTCCTTTTGTGATATTGCTCCACTATAGGATCCCTTCAGTCCCACAATTAATTGCTGGTGAGGTAAGGTAGAGAGGTTTATTGCTTTATTCTGGGCAGATAAGATTTCCTTCAGACCACTTTCTTCATTATTCAAGGTCATCTATTTTGAGTTAAATAGGTTTCCTATAATGAGGAGCAATGATAAACGAAAACATAAACAAAACATTAATTTTCTTCATTAAATCTTCCAACCCCCTCCCCCAATCTCCCCAATACCCCAAAAGAATATATGAAGAACAAAAATAGATGCACGAAATGGATCATCCTTCTTCCAATTGCCTACAATGTCAAGAAAGTTAGTAGAGAGGGTGTAACCATATTTAGTTGCACTATTCCTGTAGACCATCCTATTAACACA
The DNA here is from genome assembly GCF_059756535.1 of Pantherophis guttatus. Lineage (NCBI taxonomy): Eukaryota > Metazoa > Chordata > Lepidosauria > Squamata > Colubridae > Pantherophis > Pantherophis guttatus. Next base: position 132,244,799 of record NC_142065.1, read on the forward strand.
GGATTGGGGGACAGTCAGCAAGAATCCCTACCACCAACACATTTTTAAAGTAAATATATATAATAATTTAAAATGAACACACACATCTTGATTTAGATGTTTTTAAAAATTAAAACATTGAGCATCTCCTATAATCGGCTTTAAATATTGCTGAAGAATTTTACTTCCCTCTTTGAAATTTGCCTCAGTGCCATAAATACTACAAACACAGCAGGTGCATCCAGCATTAACCATGCCCGAAACAGAGCAGAAGCAGTTCAAGGTACTATTTTTGTGAACTGCAGAAGCCAACATGTGAACGTAATTTAAGGTACCAGGACAAATAGTGGGGGGAAAAAAACAAATTGTTAGCAAAAATATTTATAGCTAAAACAAAACAAAACAAAATCCCACATTGAGATAAATTAGCAAAATAAATTTCAGTGCATTTTATAGCTTTTTTTCTTTCAAGTACTTTTTTAACTGCACACAGAGCAGGTACATCTTAATTACTGTCTGCTTCAAGAACCAAATTAATTTTAGCATCTGCTTTCTGCATATCACAGAGACATGATACTGGTAGCTCTAATTTGCCTTGTATCTATTCCTGCATCCTTGGAAACATCTTGTATGTTATCATTAGAGTTACCTTGGTGCTTTTGTTGTTACTAGCTCCTTTTCAAAGAAATTACCTCTAAAGAAAACACAGCGCTTTGTGTTTCTATACAAAGCAATATAAAAATGCTTTGCATTGACTTCTTCAATCATCTCCTCATCCTCTTCTTCATCCTCATCCTCATTGCCCATTTGGAGTTGGATGTTTATAACAAGTTTGAATAAATAAAAATAAACATAATCTCTAGCCTAGGCAATAGCCCTAAAATATTGGATTATGATGACCATAATCCAATATCTTGACAGGGTTAGATTGGGGAAGCATTGGCTCTCTTTCCTACCCAAACTGGGCAGTCTTCAGCAACAGAGCTTTGCAATCAACACTTCTGTATTTTTCATCTCCATGAGTAATATAAGGGAAATATGGCCACTTTCAAAAAGTATTACCATATATATTTACGGATAAACCCATCCACGGATATAAATTCAACCTAATTTTGGGGGCAGATTTTGATACCTAAAATTCTTGGTTCATCTGCAAGATTATATGGTAGATAAAACACAATTGATTTTTGTTTTACAACCTCCCCTTCACCTGATCTTGCTTTGAAGAGATCTATGAAAGATATTCTATGAAAATAGAACGCAGAAAGAAAAAAAAGGTCCATCTTAGAGACATTTAGAACATGTCATGAGAGACATGAGACTCTAGAAAGAGTGCAGAGAAGAGCAACAAAGATGATTAGGGGACTGGAGGCTAAAATATATGGTTACAGGAATTGGATATATCTAGTTTGATGAAAATAAGGACTAGAGGTGACATGATAGCAGTGTTCCAATATTTAAGGAGTTGCCACAAAGAAGAAGAGGTCAAGCTATTCTCTAAAGCACCTGAGGGCAGGACAAGAAGCAATGGGCGGAAATTAATCAAGGAGAGAAGCAACTTAGAACTAAGGAGAAATTTCCTGACAGTTAGAACAATTAATCAGTGAAACAACTTGCCTCCAGAAGTAGTAAATGCTCCAACACTGGAAGTTTTTAAGAAGAGATTAGATAACCATTTGTCTGAAATAGAATAGGGTTTCCTGCCTAAGCAGGGGGTTTGACTAGATAACCCCCAAGGTCCCTTCCAACTCTTCTCTTCTACCCTACCCTACCCTACCCTACCCTACCCTACCCTACCCTACCCTATTAACATTTCTTCATGCCATATTTCCTGTTTGTCCTGCATTTTTTGCCTTTAATCTTCCATGAGGGAAATGAAGCGCCAGAAAACACGCCTGGAGAGCGGTTGGAGGGCCAGTCTCGCTGAATCTGATCGAACACTGGTAAGATCGCATATTAAGACCTACCTAGTGGAGATAAAGACGGCAAAGTTTAATTACTTTTCCGCCTCTATTGTGTCATCAGGGAATCGTCCGGCTGCCCTGTTTAGGGTGACCCGCTCCCTGCTCCATCCGGGAGTGCGGGAGGATCCCTTGGAAGGCAGGGCGGAGGATTTTGGACAATACCTGTATGACAAAATCGCTCAGATCCGGGGGGATTTGGACTCTGACTGGGTAAATCAGGGCAGAGTGACGAGGAATAGTCTTGAGAATGTTATCTGGGAGGAGTTTGACGCTGTGACTCCTGATGATGTGGACAGGATTTTGGGGAGACTTAGTGCGGCCACATGTTTACTGGACCCGTGTCCCTCCTGGTTGGTACTGGCTTCCCGGGAGGTTACACGAGGTTGGCTCCAGGGTGTTATCGACGCTTTGCTGAGTGAGGGCCACTTCCCCGCTGCCTTGAAGGAGGCGGTGGTGAGGCCTCTCCTCAAGAAGCCGTCCCTGGATCCGGCAATATTGGCCAACTACCGTCCTGTCTCCAACCTTTGTTTCATGGCGAAGGTTGTGGAGAGTGTGGTCGCGCAACACACTCCTGGAGGAAACATCTTATCTAGATCCGTTCCAGTCAGGTTTCAGGTCTGGGCACAGCACGGAAATGGTATTGGTCGCATTGGTTGATGATCTCTGGAGGGCTCGGGACAGGGGTTGCTCCTCTGTTCTGGTCCTGTTAGATCTCTCAGCGGCTTTTGATACCATCGACCATGGTATCATGCTGCACCGGCTGGAAGAGTTGGGAGTGGGAGGCACCGTGTTGCGGTGGTTCTCCTCCTTTCTCTCCGACCGGTCGCAGTTTGTGTTGGCAGGGGGGCAGAGGTCGACCTCGAGGCCTCTCATCTGTGGAGTGCCACAGGGATCGGTCCTCTCGCCCCTTCTGTTCAACATTTATGTAAAGCCGCTGGGCGAGATCATCCGTAGCTTCGGGGTGAGATACCACCAGTACGCTGATGACACCCAGCTGTACATCTCCACCCCAGGCCACCCCAATGATGCCCTTGAAGTGATGTCCCAGTGCCTGGAGGCTGTGCGGATCTGGATGGGGAGGAACAGGCTCAAGCTCAATCCTTCCAAGACTGAGTGGCTGTGGCTCCCGGCATCCCGATATAGTCAGTTGACTCCATCACTGACTATTGGGGGCGAGTCTTTGGCCCCCACAGAAAGGGCTCACAATCTGGGAGTCCTCCTGGATATGCAGCTGTCCTTGGAGGAACATCTGACAGCTGTAACCAGGGGGACCTTTTGTCAGGTTCGCCTGATTCGCCAGTTGCAGCCCTTTCTTGATCAGGATTCCCTGTGCACAGTCACTCATGCCCTCGTCACCTCTCGCCTTGACTAATGCAACGCTCTCTACATGGGGCTCCCCTTGAAGAGCACCCGGAGGCTCCAACTGGTCCAGAATGCAGCAGTGCGGGTAGTGACGGGAGCAGCATGGCGCTCCCATGTAACACCGCTCCTGCGCGAGCTGCACTGGCTCCCAGTGGTCTTCCGGGTGCGCTTCAAGGTGCTGGTTATCACCTTTAAAGCACTCCATGGCATCGGGCCTAGCTATCTTCGAGACCGCCTGCTGCTACCGACGACCTCCCATCGTCCCGTGCGCTCCCATAGAGAGGGCCTCCTCAGGGTGCCATCAGCCAATCAATGTAGGCTGGTGACCCCCAGGGGGAGGGCCTTCTCTTTGGGGGCACCTACCCTCTGGAATCAGTTGCCCCCAGAGATAAGGAGAATCCAAGACCTTAGTGCCTTCCGCCGTGCCCTTAAAACCCACTTTTTCCAGCAAGCCGGGCTGGCTTAAGAAGAAATTTTAAATGTTTTAATTGGTTTGTATTTTTAATTTTGGGCCAAATTTATATATATTTTAATTGTTTTTTAATATTTGTATTTTATGTTTTTTAATTCTGGCTGTACACCACCCTGAGTCCTCAGGGAGAAGGGCGGTATATAAATTAAAAATAAATAAATAAATAAATAAATTAGATTGCTAAACTTCACTGTTATTTACCAAATGTTAGATACTTTATTTTATAGCTATTTATTAAACTTTCAGGGTGGGGGAAGAGCCTAAAAAAACCCTTATGTCTGAATTTCAACTCATGATAGAGTTTTTCCATAGGACTTGAAGAGATGTGACTCAAGTGTTGATATGTAATAGAATAGAATGACATATGCATGGAATATTGAAATCAAATTACCACAGATATTATTGTGGGTATCCTGAACCTAGATTTGGTAAAGATCTCCCCATAAAAAATCAAGCTAAGATTTCCTAAAAGAATTTCCATAGTCAGTTCTAGAATCTTAAGGGTTACTTTGATTAAAAAAAAAAAGGCTTGGAGAGCAAAGATATTTTAAGAGCTGGGTTCTTACTGCTGGATCAGTGGACATTGGTGGCGGAGGAGGAGAAGAAGTTGCTCTTTATTGATCTTGGATTTAATTTAATTTATCATATATTTACGTGTATGAACCTATTTATGTATATGCATGTGTGTATGTATGTATGTGCGTGTATTTATATATACTAGATCAGTCTCATTGAATTTCAACTGCATAAACAAAATTAACACAAGCCAATTTCTATTGAATGGCACTATTGAATTACAAAGAATAGGAGTGCCATGAAGTTTAGGCCAACTAGGAAAAAAGCCTTAAGAATTAATTAATACATATTGCTAAAACCGTATGGAGTCTATCAAGTGACAAAACAACTCAATTAAGATTAATTTTGTTTCAAGTGAACAGAAGTAATGTTCTTTTCCCTTTTTATTAACAAATGTAAACCAGATGGTTTAAATATATTGTTGACTGTAACTCCCTTGATGTTATATTTTACAAACCAAAAGCCTATTTTTATTTCTGATTTCCCATTTTTCTGTTCTGACCATTACTCTTTTCCCATTTCTGCTAATTACTGCTTCTACTTTTCTGATATCTTACTTTTGATCTTGCTTTAAAAGATTTCTTGTACTTTCCAAAAAAATTAAACTTATTGGATGGTAGGCATTTCCCACTCCCCCAACATTAGTCATGAATATTTTCATTAAAACAATTAAAAAAAAAAAAGCATATCTGTACATTGAAATGTTTTCTTAATCCTACCTTTTTTTAGGCAATTCTACTGCATTCCAATTTTGTATTTTTCTGCTAAGGTTATTTTTAAAATTATGCCCAATGAAAATTCTTAATCTCCATTGAACTATGAAATCATATCCATTTTACCGTATTTTTCGGAGTATAAGACGCACCTTAGTTTTTGGGGAGGAAAATAGGAAGAAAAAAAATCTGTCTACCAGGTATTCTTCTGGAAAGTCCTTAGCCAGGTCAGCTTCAGCACATTAGTTCCCTCACTGGTTTTGAGGTTGGAGCTGGTTGGGGCTGGCTGGAGCTAGTTGGAACTAAAAAACAGCTTCTAAAGCAAAGCTGATTGTTGGAGGGAGCAGCAATTAGAAAAGCAGGCAAAGCATGGAACATTGCTTCGCTCACGTTGGGGCTGAAAAACAGCTTCAAAAGCACAGCTGATCACCGGAGGGAGCTCCAATAACTAAAGCAGGTTAGGTTCGGGTGGCGATCGGCAGCAATGTGCTTTGGCAATCCCGCAGCCTTGAAGGGCTCTCAAATGGAGCATTTGGAGGCTGAAAACACAATGCGTGGAGCCCAAAAACACAAGCCATTGTCGGTGGCAATCTTTGCAGCCAGGAAGAGGATGCGCGGAGGCCTAAGGGTGGGGACCAGCAGGTGGACCGGGTTACATTTGGAGTATAAGACGCACCCAAATTTTCAGCCACTTTTAGGAGGGAAAAAAGTGTGCCTTATACTCCAAAAAAATATGGTAGTTAATATGAAGATAAGAGGTCGGTCTGGGCAATGATTGAAAAGCAGAGGTGGGCTGCTGCTGGTTCGGACCAGTTCAGGTGAACCAGTAGTTCTCACCAGTGGCTGGGCCCACCCACCCGCCCTGGCACTATCCTGTCCTATATAATTGCTGTGTCTTTGATGCCACATGCATGTGTGCTCACATTTTTGGTTCTGGGTGAACTGGTTGTTACGGTATGTGACACCCCTCTCTGTTGAAAAGGATGCATTTTTAATGAATCTCTCTCAGATGGTTTTATAAGAAGCAGAGATTTATATCCAGACATGCCATTTTGTGCATGGATGAGTTTTAAGATTATGACTCTACTTATGTAAACCATTTCACACATATTGTCATGATGGATAATATCATTATGTTAGGTATTTTAGACATTGGTTATGCTACTAATACTTCTAGCAGTTGGGCAAAATTACTAGCAGAACATATAATCACAAGCAGAATAAAGTGACCATACACTTTTCTGTTAAGTTTAACATAGATATAATCCATTGAAAACAATGAATATGTTATTAATGTAGCCAAACACAAAATATTTAAGACTTTTTTTAAAAAAATGACTTATGCTCATTTAGTATCTTCTGCGTTTTCCCAGAATTTTTGATCCAATGTATTTCTTTTGCTAAATAGAAGTGATGGTTCTTTTTTTATTGGACTTGACAATGTCAGGGAATGTAAAATTATGATCAAATTTTCCAAGCCATTGACACCATAATTCAGTTACATTTGATTCGTCCAGTGTAATATTGCTAGTAATAAGACACTCATTTCAGTAATAAGACTGATTTAGGGAATGAGCAGAAATTTATTCTTTCAACTTGCATAAATCTCTCTTACTTAGGGATAGCACACATAGTAGTATAAGAAATCTTGTATGCATTATGCAATTTGAAATATTCAAGTCTACCCAGAAATATATTTTCCTAGGAATTATTTCAAAATATTTAACAGTCAACACAAAAAGTCCAATTTTTCTTACAGTTTTCTCCATAGCAACTTGATGAACTATTAACTTTGTCCAGTGTGTTGTGCATCCAGAAATTTAAAGAGCTTTATAAAAGTGTTATCCACTTCTAACATTTTGTGATTTATTGATTACTGTGAGAACTGCTTTTATATTTCAACATCAACGTGAGTTCCAAACTGTGTTTTTGAGTAATTGGAAGTGATATCAGGATCAAAAACTTTTCTCACTCCTTGATACACAGAAATTCTGGTTTTGGTCTACAGTAAGATTAAAAATTTGATAGAATGTACTGTCTTCTAAAGTACATGCCTTCTAGGTACAAGACAAGGATGTCCGCTGGTCCCATTGCTATTAATATTAACATTGGAAGTGTTAAATAGAAGTATTAGACAAGATCCATAAATAGAAAGTTTGGAAATAAAAAGAGAAAAATATAAACTACAAGTATTTGCAGATGACCTGTTATTCACTTTAGAAGAACCATTGGAAACTGGCCCTAAACTAATGGAAAAAATAGAGGAATATGGAGAAGTGGCAGGACTGAAAATAAATAAAGAAGAAACAAAAATACTAGCTAAAAATCTTACAGATAAACAGAAAAATGAATTGACAAAGAAAATAGACCTTCAGGTAGTTAAGAAAGTAAAATATTTGGGAATTTACATAACAGCTAGATCTTCTTTCATATTAAATAGTTCTCCAATACATAACTCTAGTAGACACGAGGACGATTTACATTTGTTCCTAATGCTGGACTCTTTTCTCATGAGTTTCTGACATTAATTCCCAAGTCTCCTTCTGCATGGAAACAAATTTTAAATCAAGTATACCAACATGATAAATTGTATCATGACAAGGAGATTAAAATAATTCTCTTGGCTCCACTTCAGCTGGCAGTTTAGGGGTTAACTCAATGTCTATTAACCAAAACAGTTGCCTCTTCTGATGGAGCCAAGCTCTAAAGATTAGATTAGATCAAAAGTTGATAAGGGTTTTGTTAGAATAGGTTTTTAGTTAGGTTGTAGAGGTCAGTGAGATCTTTCAATGTCCCAGCAGCTACAATTAAGCCAGATTTCTTTTGTCAAGAAAACTTTAATTGTTTATTTAAAGCCAATAAACTATTTATATTTTAAATCACAGAACATTGTCTCTTGGTCTTTATTTTGTTTCTTAGATGAATGTGCCTAGAGCATATTCCCTTCTTATCTAGCCATTTTGACAGACTGAGTGTCTGTTATTGAGTGTCTGTGATAAGTCTGTCAGGTCAGTGTATCTCTTTGTATGTTCAGTTTTCTGACAGAAAGGGGGGTCATATTAATAGGGTGGCTAAGCCATTCCCCTTTCTGTCCCTTAAAAAATGGAGGGAAAGTATAAACACAAAACTATCCTTTCAGTATAGACAGTGTAGTTCAGTGGCACTATTTTAGATTATTATCTGACAGGTTTTTCAGTCTCCATCTGAAATGTCTCAGTGGGTAACTAAAAGGTGTCTATGAGATGTAGCATCTTACCAAAATTCCAAAAGTAGTAAAATGGTTTAATTAATATTTGTGATTTTTATTTTGAATATGTAGTTTATATTTTTTCTTCATCTCACTGAGAAAGAGAAACAAACTGTAATATAACATGTCTTCATTCTGACAGTTCAAGAAGTGTTCAACAGGAGGAAAAACTGGGTTTAAAAGCATTGAACTCTCATTCATTGGTGATAAAAAGCAAAAGCTGTATGGCCATCTTTCAGGGATGATGCAGGTTCATTCTCGATTATAGATTTTTCATGTAGAGAGACATGCTGACTTCCATAACCTTCTAATTCTACATTAAGATTCTGTGTGATATAAAAGAAGTATGGGGCGAGGGGGAGAATTAAATCCTTTCTTGATATCACAGAAAGCAATATGTTAAGGAGAATGGTTGCTAATTATCTATTTTTTCACTGTAATGTTTTAATTTTCTGGTCCGTCAGAAATGTCACACTATATATTTGCCAGCTCTGGAAATATATAATGCAGGTATAATTTGACCATGTAATTTTTCATCCTTGCTTCTCTAAAAATGAATATCAACTGGAAAAAAATGGACTCCGTCTCATGAAAGAAGCTATTAAATTTCAGTTTTGGAAACTGAAACCCAATCATTTTTAA